>NW_021939396.1:22888312-23440193 GCF_001715985.3 Manacus vitellinus
TATAGAGGATTGGTTAGAAATGCGAGGACATATGAACATGGCTAAGGCTATGGATGAGCTGCTAAAGTATAAGACGCAGTCTGACTAGGCCCATGAGAAAGTCTGAGATAGCAGGGCCGTGAGAAAGTGGCAGCGTCCTTGGGTATTCTAAATTGAGCTGAAAAACAGGAGCTAGGCATTACCAAAACAAAGACACTTAACGAGCCACCTGTGTAAACAATGGAAAGCAGTTAAGATGATATCACCACCTAACTGAGTACCAGTAATGAGCCTAATCTCTGTAATATTCATGAACCTATTATAGAATGTATATTAAGCTGCTGTCAATCTACAATAAACGAAGTTCCTGGATTCTCACATTGAAGTGTCTAGAGCTTCCCGTCGCGACAGCTCTCTTTCCTTCCGGCGGCTTGGAGGTGCAGGTTCCCTTCTGTTGAGTCTGCTGTGTTGGGGAGCGAGGCCTGGTTAGACCTTGCCGACCTTGGGAGACAGAGGTTGCTGGCGATCGTTCCGGAGCGACTCTCGGTTGTCCCAAGGAGAGTAGTGAGCTATTTCTTTGCTAACTCTTTTAGTGGATAGATATTGGGTCACTAATCGGGATACATATATATATATTTTATTTTGGTTTTGTTCCTTTTCCCTTCCCCCTTCCCTTTCCCTTGTGAAATTGTATATATTTCAACTGTATATAACTGTAACAGAAGTGTAAATATATTTATATATCTCACTTTAGCTCTCTCTCTCTCGTTTCGGGTTTTCTTAGTTTTTTTCTCCCTCTTCTCCCTGAGGTTTTTTTTGGGGGGGGGGACTTCTGGTGGTAAGGTTTGGAGACTTGGCAGGGAGCCAGCTTCAAACCATATCAGGGGGAAAGAGCAGAGATTTTCTCTCCTAGAGAGAGATTGGACCCATGGGACGAGGCACAGGGGGAACGGAGCCCGGTGAAGCTTGAGAGCGGGGTTGGTTCCCACCAAACAGGCCGGACCTGAACTTTTTCGAGCCCTCATTAGGTAAGCTAACGGGGGTGCCACCGAGGACAATATTTTAACGATGGGACAGCATATAATGAAGGAGGAAAGTGTGGTTGTGTCCACATGGAAATCCCTCCTTAACCGAAAGAATGTCAAGGTTACTGATTTTGCTTTGCGGCACGTGTTATTGTGGTGCAGGAAGCAGGGCTTTGAGGCCACATCTAGTACCGCGTTTAGTGTATCTGCATGGCAAAAGTAAGTGATAAGCTATGGGATGAAATATCTAAGGGATCAAAAGATGCGAATGATCTAGCAGTCACCTGGTATTTGCTGTTTGATACTCTGAAAGAGTGGCAGGCAGAACAGCAGACAGGAGCAAAATGAAACTAAGTCAGCTACAGTACAGAATGCTCCAAATTCCAAGGAAGGGAGCTCAACTGATACTATAAAAGAACAGTCAGAGTCCTTGAAAAGTTCAGATGGAGACCCAGCTGGCAGCAATCCAGGCCATTTGCAGGCTTTGCAGTGCTCAGGAGGAGGCTTAACTAATACCGAAACTGACACTAAGCCAAGTCGTAAATATCCTACACCTAACGAGCAAATAAAAATGCCTCAGGACTGGACGTCCCCGACAGATATCGCCCCGTCTCCCTATAAGACCCCTGCGCAGCAGCTAGCAGAGTTTGAAGCTCAGGACAAATGCCCAGAGCCCTCTGCTTCTCATATTGCTCAGGATGATCCACTTCAAACTGCATTGCCCAGTAGTGATGAGGATGAGAAGGCCGTAGTTAGTCATCGTGTCACTGACAACACGGAGAGAGCTGCCTGCCAGTCCGCTGTTACTAATCAGAAGAAAGGAGCTGCTTCTCGGCCCCTTTGGAAAGCAGCAGAGCCGTGGACTCTGCCCCCTGTAACCGTTACTGTGCTGCCTAGACATCCAGGCAAATTTTGGAATCAAGTAAAACAAAAGGCAGCAGAAATAGGGGACTGGAATCTGCTGGACAGGATTGGTTATCCTTCTAAGACGTGTGATGCAGTTGCATCTACAGGTCTTGAGGCTTTCCCGGTTTTCAAGGCAGTGCCAGGCTTGGGAAGACAGGATGAGCACACTCCATTTGCGTGGAAAGTGGTACAAGATTTGCAGATGTGTGCCTCTAAATATGGGATAAATTCCGCAGAGGTAATGAGACTGATAAGGGTGATAAATACAGATCTATTAGCACCCTATGATATTTCACATCTTGCACAAATTCTGTTTCAACTGATTCAGTATCAAGTATTTCTAGCAAACTGGAGAAAGCTCGCTGAGAGAGCAGCACTAGATAACATGCAGCTGCCTCAAGGAGACCCGAGGGGCTGGCATTGATGCATTGATGGGAATGGGTCCAGTTTTTTCAAACCCTCAAATTCAAGCTCAGTGGCCCCCTGCATTGCTAGAGCAATGCCAGCGTATGGGAATGTCAGCACTCATACAAACAATGGAGTTGGCAGCTCCAAAGCCTAAGTACACCACAGTGAAACAGGGGGTTAAGGAACCATTCCTGCAATTTGTAGAATGCATAGCCAGCTCACTGGAAAAGCAGGTAAATGATGAAGATCTGAGACAAAGGCTCTCCCTGGAGTTAGCTAAAGATAATGCTAACAAGGATTGCCAAAGAATAATCTAGGCAATGCCTGGGAATCCATCCATCCCTGAAATGGTGGCAGCATACTCTAAGGTGGGATCGGTGGCTCATAAAATGACTGCATTAGCTGCTGTCCTTAGACCTAATCCCAAATGCCATGGGTGTGGAAAGCAAGGACATTTTAAGGCTGAATGCCCAGTCAAGCAAAAGGGGAACAAGCAGAAAAATAAAACAACAGAGGCAGAAGTTACTTGTAGCCGATGTGGAACGACAGGGCACTTTTCTAAAGCGTGTAGATCAAAATATCATGTCAACGGACAGCTGCTGCAGGGAAACGGGAAGAAGAGCGCCATGAGGCGTGCGGGGGCACAAGTACCTCATCCACCGAATCCGTACATGAGAACAACCCCGATGGCTTATCCCTCTGTGACCGCCTCACCGGAAAAAATCGTGGATCAGCAGGCATGGATGTATCCACAGCTGACACAATAACTTTAACAACAAGAGATGTTGTCACGGTGCCACTAGACGCTCATGGTCCAATAGGAAGAGGGTTTAGTGCACTGTTAATTGGACGATCTAGCAGTATCATAGCTGGGTTAGTAAGACTGAGAGTCAACCTATCAGCCATGAGATTGTGTTGCTGTGTTTGAAATTAACCTATCTGTAAAGAATACCTGTGCCTAAGAAATGTATAAAAGGAGCTGTAAAAGTGCAAGTTTCTTTTTCTTCTTCTATTCTCTTCAATAAGACTCTCTTATAGGTGAGACCTGGGTGAGTAGGGTTTCGAGCCTTCTTTCTAGGGTCTTTTGTTCACTTTTTCCTCCTCCCTAATCCTTTTTCCTTAGACGCCTTTTTTCCTTTTCCTTGTTTGCCACCTTTCATAATAGTTACTTTGTTAACTAGCAACGGTGTTTAGTTTTTCACGTTCCAGAATCTCTCGAACCTGTTTTCCCTGATAGAGTAACCTCCTCCCTGTTACATATTTTGGCGTAGTCGGCAGGATTCTGGTTGTGAAAACTCACCATTGCTAGGGGGCGGGGCCCCATCAAGTCGGAGCCCGGGGATCATGCCGCTCCATTAGTGAGCGGGGCTCCACTGGGCCGAACCGCGAGGGTTGCACCACTCCAGTTAGTGGGTGGGACCTCGTCGGGTCAAACCGGGGGGATCACACCGCTACATTAGTGGGCGGGGCCCCATCGGGCCAAACCGCGAGGGTTGCGCCACTCCAGTTAGTGGGTGGGACCTCGTTGGGTCAAACCGCGAGGGGTACGCCACTCCAGTTAGTGGGTGGGACCTCGTCGGGCCAAACCGCAAGGGGTACGCCACTCCAGTTACTGGGTGGGACCTCGTTGGGTCAAACCGCAAGGGGTACGCCACTCCAGTTAGTGGGTGGGACCTCGTTGGGTCAAACCGCGAAGGGTACGCCACTCCAGTTAGTGGGTGGGACCTCGTCGGGTCAAACCACGAGGGGTACGCCACTCCAGTTAGTGGGTGGGACCTCGTTGGGTCAAACCGCGAGGGGTACGCCACTCCAGTTAGTGGGTGGGACCTCGTTGGGTCAAACCGCGAGGGGTACGCCACTCCAGTTAGTGGGTGGGACCTCGTTGGGCCAAACCGCGAGGGGTACACCACTCCAGTTAGTGGGTGGGACCTCGTTGGGCAAAATTCCCGGCCAAGCCCGGCCCCGCTGTGCTCGGCCCCTTCCCTGCTGAGCCCGGTCTCCGCCAAGCCCAGTTCCCGGCCGAGCCTGGCCTCCGCCGCGCTCGGCCCCTCCCCTGCTGAGCCCCGCCTCCGCCGAGCCCAGTTCCTGGCCACCTGTAAGCCCAGTTTTCCCCCCCTAAACTGATTCCCCTTCCCCTTTGTGTTTTGTGTGTATTTTTGTTTGTTTTGCTACTGGTTTTCCTGTTTTCACCCAGGAGCCCCAGCTCCCAGCGAGCTGAGCCCTGGCTCCCACTGGCTCCCGCTAGTTGGGAGGGGGTGAGGTTTTGGGCACAGCTAGTAACCTTCCGGGATCCACGCAGGGACAAACTCCACCCAGAGGCTTTCACAACTGACGTTGCTGGGGGGGAATCAGAAGGTTTGACACCAATCCTTTCACTTTTATTCCTAATTGGTTTCCCAGGTCCTGTCTTCCCATCCCTGTGGGATTGCTCCCGGCCGTGCTGCCTGTGCCCTCCCTGTTCCTTATTGCGCGTGAGCTGGGCTGGGAAGCATGAGCAAGAAACCTAAGTATGAGCTGGTTAGCAAAACTGTTAACTTCCCAGAAACAGGATGTGGGGGGCGCTTCTTTCATGGAGTGTGCTGGGTGGGCCCAGGAGCCCTGGAGTGTTCTTTGAGGCTGCATAGAAACATGTACTGGGGTTGCTCCTGAACCATGGAATTGTAGTAGCCTTACAGAAATACTGAAGTATTGGGAGCAGTTTGAGGAAACTTCTTACACACCAAAATCACAGCGCTTAAGTCATATTGGCCGCATGACAGGAGCCCTCCTGTTTGCTTAAAAAATGGCTATTAGTAAAATAGAGGATTTAGAGAAGCAGGTAGAGTGTGTAAAGACAGTTACAAGAGGTAAAAGCTACATCTATTATACAACAGCAAGCCTTGGTAGCTGCAACTAATCAGTGCAGCATCATGGAACAGAAATGTGCCACAGTGGCAGAAAAATTCGCTGTACGTAGTGCGAGACAGAGAAAGGGAAAGGCACATAGAGAGAAAGACACAGAGCCTCGAATTAGGGCTATTGTAACTGATCCAGTGTGGGATCCAAATACTTGGGATGGCAATATCTGGAATACCAGTGAGTCTGATAGCGAACAGGAGGATGCACAACTATCTGGAGGGGAAATATCTTTGGGACCTGCAAAAGCAGTTCCTGTGGTTAAACGGAAAGGGGCCATGGACCCGGTCACAGGACAATGGGCACGAATCGATACCATGGAAGACTTCACACCTGAGGATGTAAAGAATTTAATCAATCGTTATAGTCTGTAGTGGTTTGGACTTTGTTTTCCCCCAGAGGCTAAGAAAAGTGGTAGACCCCAAGGGTGGAAACCCCTGGAAGTTTTGAAGTTCTGCCCAATGGGCACTCCTGCAAAAATGTCAACATCCCACAAGCTCACCGGAAGAGATGAGTTGTAGTTTTTTGGTTGTTGAGGAGAGGTGGCCATGTTGTGAGCCACGAGGAAGGGGCTCTGAGCCCCTTGGGCCCTCTGGGGCCCCCCAGCCCTGGCTGGGGGGGAACTGCAAAGACCTGGAACAGTGCTGGACTGGACTAAGTGTTTTGTAGTATGCTGGGAGATGTTTTTCTCCATGGGCGCAGAGCAGCAGCCGGCACTGACCAGAGAAACAGTGGCAGAGAGCCAGGACAGATAAGAACCTGAACCGGAGGAGCAGTAGAAACAACATGCAGCACTGCAGAGAAGACTCCTGGAAAGGGAGAGAGAGAGCCAGCAGCTGAGCGACAGAGTTCTGGGGGTAAGACTGATATCAGATTCCCCCAAAACTCCTTTGAGACCTCCTGGAAAAGAGGAAGATGATGGACTCTTACTTGAAAGAGCCTTGAAGTGCGACATGCACTACAGAAAGGAGCTAGAGCTCCGAGAGGAATGCAGAGGGGGTGACCTTGGCTCCCCCCCTTGCACTGCTGCCATGGTGGCAGCCTGAAGGTAGGGCACAGAAGTTCTGCGAGGGGCTGAGTCCCCTGGAGATACCAGACCGTCACGAAGCCCCCTGTGCTCATGATACGATGTGGTTAAACGACCTTGTCTGGGGTTACGAAGCCCACGGAAGACCCCTCGGTTGGAGGTGATGGGGCCGAGGGAGCTTGGATACCTCCCTCGTGAGTGCTGGCAGAAAGCCAGCCACAGCTGCTGCATGCATGAGAAGAAGACAGACTGCTGCCTCAGAAGATGCTGCTGCTTAAGGACTGGAAGGGATCTGTCCTTCTCTCCCTCCTGGACTTTTATTTGGAGGGGAGAGGAGATCTGATCCATTGTAAATACATATGTCATGGTAGAGATAGATGTGATCGTGTGTATAATGTGATATGGTATTTTTTTGTACAGTCATTGTAATACATTCCTTTCCCCCACTTTGAGTCTGGTGTGTTTTGTCTGGAAAAACCCATCTCACATTAGGTTGAGATGTGGGAGGGGGAATGGAGCTAGGGAATTGGATTTTGGGGCTATCTCAAACCATGACAAGTCAACGCCCAGGAGAAAAGCCCCAACTGTGGCTAGTACGGCTAATAGAAGAGGGTGCTGACAGTGTGGTGATTGATGGGGTAGATTCCCCATGTTTTGTAGGTTTGGCAGGGGATCCGTATGTTCATGCTGCCTTGCGCCGTGTTCCCGTCGGTCAGAACTTCACCTTGATATTGGTAATTGCCGTGGGATTTAGTGATAGGCACACGAATGATGGTGCGTGGCCTCCCATATCAAGTCAGTGGGTTACATTACGGCAAGCTATTTTTCTACTCAAGCAGGAGAGGATGAAACTTGCTGTACAGCATGGTGACCCAGGAACATACCTGGATCAACCTTTCACACCAGGCATAAGAAACATATTGCTTGAGGGATGCCCATCACAATGGAGGCCTTATCTCATACCCATTCTGATGACGGCGCAAGGTAGCCCTATTCGGATGGTGATTGAAAAATTGGGGCAGTTAGGGGATTTACCAGGGCTTCCTGGGGGTCTAGGACAAGCCGAGATACACGGAGACACTAAACCTCTAAAAGAGACAACAGTAGGGGACAAGGGGGATACAGGAGAACGCTCCCGTCTGTTCAAGCGTCTGCTTCAGCTCGGAATCCCGAAATCCGAGATTGATGGTATGACCCTTAGTGGACTGCGACAGCTGCTGCAAACTCAGAAAAAAGGAGATCAAGTTCACAGTGTAACTCAGATAGAACCTGGGGTGGGCTCAGTCCCTGCTTTAGAAACCATGGAACCACAATATCCCTGGAAGGATTTAGATAAGACCCTTGCTAAGTTCCACCCTAAAACGGAATAGGGAAGTGGTCAAGTCCCAGGTCCACAAATCCGTGTAACTAGGCGTGACCCGCGCCCCTTTGTCACCTGTACTATTTGGTGGGGACCCACCAATTTGCAACAGGTGTGGGCTTTAGTGGACACTGGGGCAGAGGTCACAATTTTACATGGGAATCCTACTAAGCATAAGGGGGACTTGTCATCAGTATGGGGGCTTGGGGAACATCCAGTCCAGAGTGTACAGACAAAAATAAAATTACAGGTCAGTGATTGGCAGCCTCAATTATGCCAGGTCATGATAGCGGCAATAGGAGAATATACAATCGGTATAGATCTTTTACAGGTAACACTCTGACAATAGGTCAGCAGTTATGGACATTTGGGACCTTGCGGTGGTTACATGTCCGGGCAATTCAAGTTGAGCGTGTTCAGGAAGTTGCAGAGATACCCGTTGCTACACAGGTGGTAAACATCAAGCAATATCGAATACCCGGTGGGGATGAAGCTATTCAACAGACTATTGATGACCTTTTAGAGGTCCAGGTATTGCGTTATGCACATTCCCCGTTTAATAGTCCAATGTGGCCAGTGAAAAAGCCCGATGGGAGTTGGTGAATGACTGTGGATTACAGGGGGGTGAATCGAGTCACTCTGCCCATCACATCAGCTGTTCCTGAGGCTGGTACCTTAGTGCAGCGTATACAGCAGCACCCGGGGGAATGGTATGCCGCAATAGATGTAGCAAATGCGTTCTTTGCTATTCCCATCCCTGGTGAAGCACAGGATCAGTTTGCCTTTACTTGGAATGGGAATCAATATACTTTTACTCGTCTGCCCCAGGGTTATAAACATAGCCCGACCTTTTGTCATCAGGCCATTCATAGGACCCTGAAGAAGGTTATAGTGCCACCGGAAGTGCAGATTACACAGTACATTGATGATATACTGATTCATGGGCAAACGTTTGAACAGACACAGAAGAGCTTAGACACTGCTGTACAGATTTTAACTCAGGACGGTTGGGAAATCAACCCAAAGAAAATACAGGGGCCTGTACAAAGTGTGAAATATCTAGGCATCCTTTGGGACAGGGGAAAACAGTAGATTCCTGATAAGGTGAGGGAGACCATAGCAAATTGGCCTAGACCAGAGACAAAGAATAGAGATGGCAGAATCCATCTCTATTTCTGGGGTGACAGGGTGTCCTAGTTAGGACAACTGAGACCAGTTCATCATGGTATGGGTGTAAGACAAAACTGTGTATTCTATAGCCTTCCATGTCATTTCCCAGAAATTGTTAGCAGTAGAGGCCTGTGAGATAGGAAGATGTTCCTGTCCTCATCCCTTTTATGGAATTCCCTGCTCTGAGGGAAGGACTGAGCATCCTCATACCCTTTTATGGAATTCCCTGCCCTGAGGGAAGGACTGAGCATTCCTGACTGAACTGGAGAATATATAAACTTGGAGTTTTGGAACCTTTTTACCACTCGTGGGATCCAGAGGAAGACTGCAGCTCACTGCTCTCAACCAGACTGAGACTACCACCCTCAACTGGACTGCAATCACCACTTTTGACCAGACTGCAATCACCGCTCTTGACCAGACTGCAACAGCACTCTCACCAACAGGTTTTCCCCTCACTTTTTTTCCTTTGGACTCAGGGGGCCTAAAGAACACCACTCTGTTCATGTCCCAAGGTGCTGGGTTATACATTTGGGTTTTGTGGGTTAAAAACAATTGTTTGTCTGTATAATTGTACTTATTGTATTATTTTATTAAATTTTTATTCTGACTTATAATCTCTCTTTTGAGTTGAGTTCTGTAAGGGGGGTACTTTTGAATTAGATGATCAATGGAGCATAGAGGCGTGAGAACGGAATCATATTAGGATGTGAAACCAGCTAGAGTATGGTACAATGTAACTTCATGGCACAAGCTAATTGTAAGGTCCATTGTGCTTTTTAGCGAGTCAGCCTGATATCCCCTATTATCAGAGCTGAGTTCTTCCTTGGTTTTGCTACATATTGCAAGATAGATACATCTACCCTTGAAACACAATGGTAGAGGTCATCCATAGGGGTGAGAAAGATGATGATGGGAGGAAGATTATGTGGGCAGGGGTCGCTCGCCCCTTGCCCTACAAGTAGGGCATGCGCAGACTGTTGCCATTAGGTAATGATCAGGTGGTGTTTGGCTGCCATTCAGGCATCACCTTATACTGCGTACTGGCCCTACGTAGTGTAATGTGGAACTGATAAAAATGGGGTGTCGGAGCTGCTGAGTTGAGCGATGCTCATCCTACCACCGAGACTGTGTTGCTCCGCGGGGACGCCCGCTAAGCATGGGTACCGACCAGCTGCTGCAGATCCTGACAGCCCTGGCCTGTCTGTGTGGGTAAGCACAGTTTTTGATAGGAAGCAACTGAGAGAACAAACTTTTTAATATCCTTTTAGTGTTCCTTTAATTCCCCTTTTATGTTTATAGTATTTTTCCTTTAGTTTCCCTCTTTACTAACCAATATCATGTTATCCATAATATTGTGTTAAGATCCTTTTTTGGTATCCCTTTTTCACCAGTTCATACTGTATTAAATGCTGTTTGTAGTATTTGTTTTAATGCCACCCGATAAGGTAGTTAGCTTGTATCCTTTTTTTTGTTTTTATTTCCTCTGGCTAAGTTTATTACTATTATTATTATTCTCACTGTAATAAAAGATATTTTGTGTGTTTGAGTATTTCTGGCACTTGTCTTTATTCCGGACATGTATCCAAACGAACTGTTACTAGTTCATTTCCCCTGCTGGTTTACCTTTAAACCAGCACATTTTTGGTGCCCAACATGCGGCAGAGAGAGAAGTCAGAATCACAATTTCATTTTAAGCATTTATCTGTTTGGATACAGAAACTCCCTGATCACCATGCTCTTTGATGCATTCACGTGGATGTTGTATCTGAGCCTGTTCATATTTCCACAGATGGGGTATTATTTGCCTGTTTTGATGCTCTCTTTAAGACCGGGGAGAGAGATCCAAATTGCTTTATTAGTATACTATGTTTATGTTATCATAACATCAGAAGCAATGAGTTTCATTGTGAATGTGTATTCAGTCTTGTTTGCCTGTCCTGGTTTGGGTTGCTACCTCTGGGGCCTTATTAAAAATCGTACCCAGCTTTTTGGGGGAACGGGGGGGATGGTTGTTTCCAGCCTCTCTCCTCCTTCTTCCCCTTCAGGCCTGCTACAACAGTTTTTGAAAATATTGAGTTCCCTTTTGATGTTAAGGACAGCATAATGTTATTGTTAGTGTTGCTTTGTCTGCTCTGTACTGTGTACACCATGTTTAAAGTCAGAACAGGGCCTTCTAGGGGGGTTGTTTGGACACCTGCCCTGGGAGTGGATAATGCTGAGTGGTACGGGAAGTGGGAGGACATCGGTCAGTATTTGGAGAAGTTTTCTCCTCCAATGATCTGGAAATTCACCCCTGAACAACTGCAGGATCCTGTTAGCATGATAAGACTGGTGAAGGAAAAATGCTCTGGCAGCTCCAGAGATGGCCAGCTCACAGCAACCTGCTGGGCCCTGGCCACTGCCTACTGGACACTACTTAACATGGTACAGCACTGTCAGCGGGACGAGAGAAGGAGCAAATCCACAGGTATCACGTCCACCCAAACCACAGCTGAGTCAGAGGGAGAAAGAAATAAACCAACCGGCACCGTGTCCACACAAACCATTGAGGAGCCAGAAGAACAACCAAAACCAATAGCAGTCGCCCCTGTCCAGAAAAGGAAATCAAAGACTAAATCAGTCCGTATAGCAAATGATGACGAAGAGGCAGGACCTGCACATCCACTGGAGGAGACAGAGCCAGAAATAATCACTCGGTCCCTATCCCTGGGTGAGCTACGTGAGCTCCAGAGAGAGTTCACACGACAGGTGAATGAGTCCATTCTGACCTGGCTGCTCCGAATCTGGGATGCCGCAGCTAACGATACAATTCTAAATGGGAGTGAAGCCAGACAACTGGGATCCCTGTCTCAAGGTGTAGTCATTGATCAGGGGATTGGAAAGAGGCAGGAAACTCTCAGCCTTTGGCGGCGACTGTTGTCCAGTGTGAGGGAGAGATACCTTTGTAAGGAGGATCTCCACATACAGCAAGGACAGTGGAACACGATGGAACAAGGTATCTGGTGCTTAAGGGAGTTAGCTGTACTGGAGATAAATCTTTTCAGAGGACGAAAAATTCCCTAAAAGTCCATATGGCGTACAGTGCATATCCCAGATGTGGTTAAAGTTTGCACGACTCAGGTCAGAAATGTATTCCCACTACTTAGCAATGCTGCAATGGAGGGAGAGAGAGGACAAGGTGGGTGCGTTGGTCAGTAAAATCAGGATTTATGAAGACACTGTCACTGCCCCATTACGAGCCTGTCAGAGACTGAAATGGTTGATGATTTATGCATTCTAGGAGACTTTTGCAGGCTTTTGACTATTGATACGTCTGATGGGCAATCAAGAGGTGTGAAGTCCTGAAAAGGCAAGAACTGACCTTGCAGGCTTTTGACTATTGATACATCTGATGGGCAATCAGGACCCGCCCTCCCTCTGCTAAACTTGAAAGGCGGGAACCAGGCGAAACACAAAAGACACAGCACAAGGCCTAAAAGATGCCTCAGGTGGACTAAGCCCAAAAAAGGAAAACAACCCCTCATGCCAGGGAGGTGCCAGAGCATGCTGAGGGTATATAAACTGACTGGTGACTTTGAGAATTTGGGAGTTCTCCTTCTCCCCCACCGCCTGCGAATCAAGACCATCGCTCTCAAGCATCGCTGGATCCAGTGGGCGGTGACTATGTCCATTTCTTTTATACTCTCAGCTTCTCTTTTCCCTTACTCTCATCCTGGTTTTCCTCTCCCCTAAACAGTTTCTCCCTCCCCCCAAAAGGGGTTCTTTTCTTTTCTCTTACTCTCCCTGGCTCTTATCCTGCCTTTCTCTCCCCTACGCATTTTTCTCCTCCCCAGAAAGGTTATGACAGCACCCAAAAATGTTAACTTACCTATTGATTATGACAGCACCCAAAAATGTTAACTTACCTGTTGATTCAAAATTGTTAAAATAAATCTTATCAATATATATTTTCATACACCGATTATTTAGTGTCGTTTCGCTTTAATCCACCCCAAAGGAATTTTTGATAAAACCTGGGTTACCCCCCCCTCTTTTCCTGGGGCGGGTCGTAACAGAGCCCACGTCTCATCTGTGGAAACCAAACTGACTGAACATGTCCGAAGCCTGGAAGAGAAGACTGAAGAGGGACACCGGAAGCTAAGAGAAGAAATTAAGGAAGGGATCTTCCATATCTCGCCAGGACAAACAAGAATCTCTGCTATTAGGAGCCAGCGTCCCCCAGCTAAGGAGAGAGGGTACACTCCACATGACAATCTATGGTTTTACCTCCATGATCACGGAGAAGATATGAGGAAGTGGGATGGGAAGCCCACCTCTTCCTTAGCAGCCCGGGTACATGAACTAAAAAGAGGAACAAGTACCACAAGGAACTCTTCAAGGGTAAATGCTGCTCCAGTCTCTCGTGGGCAAGACTCCAGACAATACAGGAATGATGATACATCTGATCCTCTTGAAGGGACCTCCAGGTCATACTTACAAGAAGAGCGCAGTGAGTACCATGACCAGGACTAGGGGTGCCCTGCCTCTAGCCAGGTAGAGGAGAGGGACAATCGGGTCTATTGGACACTGTGGATTCGGTGGCCTGGCACATCAGAGCCACAAAGATATAAGGCCTTAGTGGACACCGGTGCACAACGTACTTTAATGCCATCAAGATACATAGGGGAAGAATCCATCTCCATTTCAGGGGTGACAGGGGGATCCCAACAGCTGACTGTACTGGAAGCTGAAGTGAACCTGACTGGGAAGGAATGGCATAGACACCCCATCGTGACTGGCCCAGAGGCCCCGTGCATCCTTGGCATAGATTACCTGAGGAGTGGGTATTTCAAAGACCCAAAAGGACTTTGTTGGGCTTTTGGCATAGCCACTGTGGAGACAGAGGAAATTAGACAGTTGAACACCTTGCCTGGTCTCTCAGAGGACCCCTCTGCTGTGGGACTGCTGAAGGTTGAAGAACAATTGGTACCGATAGCCACAGCAACAGTGCACCGTCGGCAATACCGCACTGACCGGGACTCTGTGACCCCTATACATAAGATGATCCGTGACCTGGAGACCCAGGGGGTGGTCAGCAAGACTCGCTCACCCTTTAATAGCCCTATATGGCCAGTGCGTAAGTCCAGCGGAGAGTGGAGGCTGACGGTGGATTACTGTGGACTCAATGAAGTCACACCACCCCTGAGTGCTGCTGTGCCGGACATGCTGGAGCTCCAGTACGAGCTGGAGTCCAAGGAAGCCAAGTGGTATGCCACCACTGACATTGCCAATGCCTTTTTCTCCATTCCTTTGGCAGTGGAGTGCAGGCCACACTTTGTTTTCACTTGGAGAGGTGTGCAGTACACCTGGAATCGACTGCCTCAGGGGTGGAAAAACAGTCCCAGCATTTGCCATGGACTGATCCAGACTGCACTGGAAAAGGGTGAGTCTCCAGAACATCTACAGTACATTGATGACATCACTGTATGGGGGAACACAGCGGGCGAAGTCTTCGAGAAAGGAGAGAAGATAATCCAGATTCTCCTAAGAGCCGGTTTTGCCATTAAACGGAGTAAGGTCAAGGGACCTGCTCAGGAAATTCAGTTCCTAGGAGTGAAGTGGTAAGATGGATGCTGCTAAATTCCAACAGAGGTGATTAACAAAATAGCAGCCATGTCCCCACCAACCAGCAAGAAGGAAACACAGGCTTTCCTAGGCGCTGTGGGCTTTTGGAGGATGCATATCCCCGAGTATAGTCAGATTGTAAGCCCTCTCTACCTTGTGACACGGAAGAAAAATGATTTCCAGTGGGGCCCTGAACAACAACAAGCCTTTGAACAAATTAAACAGGAGATTGCCCATGCGGTAGCCCTTGGGCCAGTAAGGACAGGACAGGATGTGAAGAACGTGCTCTACACTGCAGCCGGGGAGAATGGCCCTTCCTGGAGCTTCTGGCAGAAGGTGCCTGGGGAGACCCGAGGACGACCACTGGGATTCTGGAGACGGGGATACAAAGGATCTGAAGCCAGCTATACATCAACTGAGAAAGAGATCCTGGCTGCTTATGAAGGAGTTCGAGCTGCCTCAGAAGTGATCGGCACCAAAGCGCAGCTCCTCCTGGCACCCCGACTACCAGTACTGGGCTGGATGTTCAACGGAAGAGTTCCTTCTACACATCACACCACCAATGCCACATGGAGTAAAGGGATCGCTCTGATCACACAGTGAACCCGGATAGGGAATCCTAATCGCCCTGGGACCCTGTAAATTATCACCAACTGGCCCGAAGGTGGGAGTTTCGGACTATCCTCTGAAGAAGAGGAGGAGCAGGTGACACAGGCTGAGGAGGCCCCACCATATAACCAGTTACCAGAAGATGAAAAGCAATATGCTCTTTTCTGCTGGTTTACCTTTAAACCAGTACAATAATCCAAATTCTTCTGAAAGCTAGTTTTGCCACAAAACAAAGTAAGGTAAAGGGACCTGCATGGCAGATCCAGTTCTTGGGAATAAAATGGCAGAATGGACGCCATCATGTGCCTATGGATGCAGTGAACAAAATAGCACCTATGTCTCAACCGGCTAACAAGAAGGAAACACAAGCTTTCCAAGGCCTTGTGGGGTTCTGGAGGATGCACATTCCAGGTTGTAGCCAGCTTGGGAGCCCGTTCTATCGAGTGATCCAGAAGAAGAACCATTTTGAGTGGGGCCTTGAGCAACAACAGGCCTTTGAGCAGATCAAACAGGAGATCGTTTATATCAATCAGTAAATACAGATCCAGACATGGATAATGATATGAGAGCAAAATTTATGGATGTGTTGGCCTATGATAACGCCAATGATAAAACCAAACAGGTTTTAAGCACACTGCCTGGAGGCTGCAACAAGAATGATCAAACAGGAGGACACAGCCTATCCTACTACTGCAGTAGGTGCAGTAGTAAAGCCTCTTATGTCTGGGAGAGGAAGGAATGGTAAGGAACACAAAGAAAAGAGATGTTTTGCCTGTGGTCAGAAAGGACATCTCAGCACCCAGTGTCGAGCATTTCCTTTGCCAGGGACTGCTCGCCCTGAAATTACAGCAGGAAGGTCAAGGTGGTGTAATAACTGTCAAATGAATAACCATAACACAAATGAGTGTAAACAGCAGGGAAACCCCAAACGGAGCACGATGCAGTCTCGCGCGATGACAGCAAATCAGGGTGCTTGGAATGCTGCCGTGCAGCCACTGCAGGAAGCGGCGGCGTGGACCTGGCAACAGCAGTAGATACTATGCTTGAGACTCAAGATGTGCACTTGATTGATTCTATATTGCAAGGACCTTTAGGTAGAGGATTGAGTGCTCATTTGGTAGGACGTTCATCTTTGTCTCGTCAGGGAATTTTTGTGGTGCCAGGAATCAGAGATGCAGATTCTACAGGTGTCATCAAAATCATGGTATACACCCTAACACCACCAGTTTTTATTCCTGCTAACAGTAAAATAGCTCGGCTAGTGCCTTTTAAAGCAGAAGTGCCCAATGGAAAACCACTGACACGAGGAGATCGGGGTTTTGGCTCAACAGGCCCCCCTGAGGTGATGTTAGCAGTAGACATAAAGCAGGGAAAATCTGAGGAAGATGTAATTATACCGCATCCTAATGGACAATCCAGCACTATGACTATGCTTCTTGACACCAGGGCTGACATTTCAATTATTCCTAAACATAAATGGCCTCAAGCATGGCCTGTGGAAATGGCACCTACAGGAGTTAAGGGAGTAGGCGGTGTACAGCAGACATGGATCAGCAAAGATGTGATCTGCGAGCTGTCAACGCGGTCATGGAAGATATGGGACCCTTACAGCCGGGTCTTCCTTCTCCTATGATGATCCCCCATGATTGGGTCATACTGGTGATAGATTTAAAGGACTGTTTTTTCACAATCCTTTTGCATCCAGATGATGATGTCAGGTTTGCCTTCACAGTGCCTTCAATTAACAAAGCAGAACCAGCACAGCATTTTCATTGGATAACTCTTCCCCAGGGGGCGAAATATTCACCCACTATGTGTCAAATTTATGTTGCATGGGCCTTGCAGTCACTTCGAACCCAATATCGTGACTTATTAGTATATAATTACATAGATGATATTCTGATAGCAGGAAAAAAATTGGATGTGCCTGCGCTGTTACAGCAATTAGAACAAGAGTTGGGTCATCGAGGTCTCAAAATTGCCCCTGAAAAGATTCAGAAGCAGGAGCCATGGCAATACCTGGGTTGGACCATCACGAATGGTATAGTGAGGCCACAGAAATTAGTCATTAACACTGCCATAAAAACTTTGACTGCTGTGCAGAAGCTGATGGGTGACATACAGTGGGTCAGACCTGTGTGTGGAATAACCAATGATGATCTAGCTCCTCTGATGCCTTTACTAGGATCAGTTGCTCAGGTAGGACTTCCAAGAGAATTGTCAGAAGACCAAAAAGCAGTTATAGTTAATATCTCAGGAAAAATAGCTGCAAGATATGCTGTAGAATAATAGAAGACCAGCCAGTGCAGTACCTACTTGTCAATTCTGGAGAGAGCAGAAAGCATCCATTGGGCATCGTCTGTCAAATCGCAACCAGTATGAGAATTTTAGAATGGGTATTTTTACTATATCAACCCCAAAAGACAATCATAACATGACCTGAATTGTTTGCACAACTTGTCATAAAAGGGTGACGGAGAGTTTGTGAATTAATTGGCAGAGATCCATCTGTAATATTTGTACCAGTCGCCCAGAACTATTTGGAGTGGTTCCTTGAGAAATCAGAACCATTCCAGATAGCCATGGCAGACTTTGAAGGTCTGGTCACCAATCATTATTCATCAGACAAATTGTTGCCTTTGCTGCAACATCAGACAATTGAGCAGCTTGTGTTGCGTTCAGATGACCCAGTTGCTGGGATTACTGTTTTTACAGACGCCGGTAGAAAATCTCGGCGTGCAGCAATTACTTGGCAGGAGGGAGCAGAATGGAAACATAAAATACTTCCGGGTGTTTCAGGAGACACATTACAAACCCTTGAATTGAGGGGTGTGGTGTGGGCCTTAAACTTCTGGAAGGAAGAACCTGTTAATGTGGTTTCAGATTCACTTTATGTAGTGGGTACAGTGCAACGAATCAAACGAGCAATGATCAAAACCCTGAAAAATAAGATCTTAGCAGCACTTATGACACAGTTGCTGCATTTGCTAGATCAGCGAACACAGCCCTATTTCGTCACTCACATAAGAAGCCATCAGAAGCTAGACGGTGGTTTAGCAATTGGGAATAACAGAGCAGATAAACTAGTGGCACCTGCATGGACTAGTTTTGCAGTAAATAAGTTTCAGCAAGCAGTCTTGTCTCATGACTTTTTCCATCAGTCTGCCGATGTATTAGTCAGGCAGTTTGGGCTCACTTCATCGGACGCACGAGGAATTGTACAGGCCTGTTCAGCCTGTCATAAGAACGGGCTGGGCATTGGCTTAGGAGTCAATCCTTGGGGGCTACAAGCATTGCAGCTTTGGCAAATGGATGTTACTCATGTTGCGGAATTTGGGAGGTTAAAATATGTGCATGTATGCATTGATACCTTTTCTCATGCCATGTGGGTTTCTACTCAGGCTGGAGAAGGTACCAGATATGTCATTCGACAAATGCATGCATGCATAGCAGCCCTAGGGATCCCCACAGAACTTAAAACTGACAATGGACCTGGTTATACCTCACAATGTTTCCAAAGATTCTGTATGAAGTGGGGTATTTCTCATGTCACTGGTATTGCTCATTCTCCTACGGGTCAAGCTATTATTGAACAAACTCACGGAGTTCTGAAGTCAATTTTGCAAAAGCAGAAAGGGGGAGAAGAGCTAGCCAGTCCACATGACTGACTTGCAAAAGTGTTATATGTGCTGAATTTTTTGCGGCTGACGGGTACTAGAATGGACCCTCCTATTGTTATTCATAACACTTCTTTGCAGTCGGGTTTGGTAAGTCAACAGGTAGTAGTTAAAGTACAATATAAGGATCCACAAACAGGGGAATGGAAAGGGCCTGCAGAAGTGAAGATGACTGGAAGAAGCTATGCTTGCATCCTAACAGACACAGGCGTTCGATGGATACCGGCTTGATGGATTAAGTCCTGGAAAGAAGTTGATTCTTCAGATCAGGACTAACAGTGCTGTAGGTAATATTAGCACTGTTAGAAGGTGTTGTATATAATAGTTTTGTCAGCACCATTAAGAGCACACCTTAGTGTTATCAAAGCACAGTATTTTTAGTCTTATTAAAGCACAATTTTTTAGTATACTTAAGCACATAATTCTAGAAGGTAAAGAATTTAGATTATTCACTACATGTTACTAAAAGAAAGTTTAAAACACAATGACATGGAACTCAGGAGTATGTTTGTGTGAAATGTGACACAAGGGAACAGGCTAGCAATTTGTCCCCCCCCACCTCAGCCAGCGCTTTGTGCCCCTCCACCTCAGCCAGCACTGGGCTGGACTTATCCAACCGGGACTCAGTCTTCATAACTTCCACAGAGGTAGTACTTGTTGGGGAACACACGGATGAGTGGAAGCAATTTCAAGCCTGGAGACAAATATATAATCCTGAATGAGACACAATCACACAGAAATGGACATTTATCTACCGGATATGACTTCACACTGGACTGGACAGTTTTCCTTGTTATCCCCAGTTTATTGTTATATTGTTATATGGTTGTGTATACCCCCAGTTGTTGTTTTGAAATTTTGTCCTCCATATTGTCTCCTTCTTCCCCTCACAGTTTTCCCTCCAAAACCCTGTTTTCCCGCTCCCCTGCACCTGATTGGCCAATAAGTGCTGCAGTGCAGGGAGAGCTACCATTGGTCCGTTTCCCCGGTTACACCCAAAACTCCTCCCTTCCTTACCCAGTCGCCCTATCATAAGTGTCCCTGAGCTGCTAATCCCAGACTCCTCTCCTCTCCTGGTTCCGCCCCCTTATCCTACCCTATTTAAGTCTCGTGTTCCCCCAATAAAGTTGGCATTGCTCCACAGACCTCTACTGTGTCTAGACCCTGATTTGCAGTGCCCGGTCCCATTCCTTTCCCCGCGGGCTGTGGCAAGTGGCGCCCAACGTGGGGCACAGTAGAGGTCTCCTGTATCAGGAGAACTCCTGTGCTGATACTGGGCTTCAGGCGACTCCAGGAGGGGAGATTGTCCCGCCGGCCCTCCTTCACAGGACAGGACGACTGTGGACTTCACCGAAGCCGCACGGGTCGCGCACCAGGAAGGTGAGCTGTGAAGGACACCCCTAACACCTTACCCAACACCTCACCCCGCAAGAAAATTTAATTAAAAGAGGAGGAGTAACATCGGAGAGTTGGGACAAAGCCTAATAACATCATGGGTCTCACTCTCTCCACCTCCGAAAAATTCGTATATCGCCGCCTCAAGGATTTTGTAATTGAGCATGGTCACCCATTGGATAAGAAATCGGCCAAAGCTCTCGCCAGATGGCTTGACCGTCATGGCCACAAAATTAATGAAAACACTACCTTCAAGAGATGGGAAGTCATAGGCTACCAACTCTGGCGGGAGAACGAAAAGGGTGACCGGCTCGCCAAAGAGGCGTTAATTGCCTGGAGGCTTGTTCTGATGGTGTTACAACACCAGATGATGAACAAGAATGTCAGCAGTAACACCCAAGAAGCTGCATCCTCCAAGACACTCGCAGAACCCGTAGAAAACACTGGCAAGGACATTGCTTACTCGGACAAGGACATTTCCAGTGACACACAAAATGGCGGGAGGGAAAAGACGGACAGTGACACCCAAGATGGCGGGAGGGAGCGAAGAGTGGTGCGGTGAAAGAAAAATGGCGTCGAGGAGGCGGGGCCCTGGGATCACGAGAGCAGGAAGGACGGGGAACCACGGGAAAGGCCAGTGTGGGAAAAGCGGAGGCGGGCCCCTGTAGCTCCACCCTCTGGGCCGCCTCTGTCCCCGCCTACGCGCGCACGGAGTCCCTCCTTCGACATGCCCTCTACCACGCCTACTTCCGCTAGCCCGGCCTCCTCCCCCGATACGTCACCCTCCCAGAAGCCAAAGGGGACAGTGGGCGGGGCCACGGCGAAGGCCAAACGTAACATCCGGCAAGATGGCCACGCCCATAAGGCACACGACACCGAGGCCTACCCCGCCTGCCGCTACCCCAACCCTAACTGTGACTGGATACCGTGCTCCCCTGAAAGGCCAGCTACAGCTCCAGATATCTGGAAGGCCTTCAGGGAGGAGGCGGTGAACGCAAAGGACATAGAGTTTCTGCGCGCGTTCCCAGTTTATTATGATGAGGGAAAGGCCCCAGATTGGAGACCCATTTCTTATCCCATGTTAAAAGACATCAAAAAAGCTATAGTTGAATATGGGTTGGGGGCTCCGTTCACAATTGGGCTGCTGGAATCTTTCTTTCTAGCCTACACCCTTATCCCTTTTGATATAAGATCTGTGATTGGGGGGTTATTTACATCAGTGCAATCTTCGGTCTTTGAGGCCGAATGGAAGAAAAAGGTTGTGACTTTTGTTAATGACAAAATGGACAGGAGGGGAATCCCCATTAAACAGGCAATAGACATGCTTTATGGGGAGGGCAATTATTCCAGCAGAGGGGATCAAGCCAGAATGGACCCCAAATTACTAGAGGTAACAAAAGGATTGGCATTAGAGGCCGTGAAGAAGGTGGCCGATGCGTATGTGCAAACCCCTTCTTTCACATTGGTTAATCAAGGGAATAAAGAACCATTTACTGAATTCATAACCAGGCTAAAGGAAGCAATTAGTAGGCAGGTACCTCAAAAAGAGTGCCAAGAAATTTTATTTAATAAATTGGTTGTAGAAAAGGCCAACAAGGACTGCCAAAAGGTTTTGAAAATGTTAAAGGAACCCACTCTGCTGGAAATGATCGATGCCTGTAAGAACATTGGCTCACATTCCCATAAGGCACGTCTATTGGCTGCTGCCTTTTCAGGGCCAAATCACTGTTTCGAATGTGGAGATAAAGGACACTTTAGGAAACACTGCCCTAGATTAACAGCCTCCACACCTGATTTACCAACAACGTTATGTCGCAGGTGTGGGAGGGGGTGGCACTCCCTAACTGATATCAATGGCCAACCCCTCTCACCAAAGAAAACATCAAGGTTACGAAAGCGGGTCACTTTTTCTTCCTTACCGGATTTAAGATCATGTGCAGATGAGCCATCGGGAAACGGGGAGTAGAGCGCTAGGGGGGGCGCGATGACACAAGTCACCCATGCGCTGCGCTCCATCCTGTGCCCATCACCACGCCCAGCTACCCCGTAGCCCAACAGCCACTGCCAGATCTGGTAGTGGTTGAACGCCAATGCACACCCCTCCCGTGGATTATTCTTTCGGTTAAACACCCATTGACACACTTAAGCTCGTACGAGCAGCTGGTCAGGGTCCGACCATCAGGCCCGGTCGACCATGATAAAACGTATCTTATAACATCTCATTTCTCAGCAGTGGATAAAGGGATTATAGTGGTGCCCACACTCCTGACTGGGCTGACAAACTCGAATATTTCCATCTGTCTAATTGTACATCTTCCCCTCATGCAGCTGGAGGACCGCTTCCCTGTGGCGAAGATGGTCTCCACGGATGACCTGCTGTGCGTGTTATCAGAAGACGAAGAGCAGAGGAAGAGAGAACAGAGGGAAATCCTCTGGACAACAACAGTAAAATCCTCTCGCCCTCTTCTAACGTGTCTCATTTATTTCTCACAGCCGAGACGACCACAGCAGGTCAAAGAGGAAGGCCTCCTCGACACAGGGGCAGACATCACGATCATCGCCTCCAAAGACTGGCCACACAGGTGGCCAGCTGAGACAGCATACGTGCAAGTTAGCGGCGTGGGGGGAACTCAGTACCCAGTCAGGAGTCAGGTAACCCTTACGGTATACAGGCCAGAGGGCAGGCCGGCATCTCTTCAGCCTTACATACTTAATATTCCAATAACATTATGGGGACAGGACGCCATGGAGCAGTGGGAGTTCAATTTGAGCACCCTCTCCCATGAACAAAATTTTTAGGTGGGGTCACTGAAGTATTGCAGTTCCCCAGACTGAGCTGGAAAACAGAGACGCCAGTCTGGGTCGATCAGTGGCCCCTACCTCGCAAAAAGCTGCAAATCTTAAACGAATTGGTGAATCAGGAATTGGCTAAAGGGCACCTGGAGTCTTCCACCAGTCCCTGGAACACTCCAGTGTTTGTCATTCAAAAGTCCTCAGGTTCCTGGAGATTTCTTCAGGACCTGCGCAAAGTTAATGAAGTCCTTGAGCCAATGGCAGCCCTCCAGCAGGGAATGCCATCACCATCCCTGCTGAATGGCCCCTAGTGGTCATTGATATTAAGGACTGCTTTTTTCACATCTATCTCAATCCGGCTGATTCGGTCCGATTCGCATTTTCAGTCCCTGCGATCAACGCCTGTGAACCTCACCGCAGGTTCCAGTGGCGAGTGCTTCCCCAGGGGATGAAAAATTCCCCAACACTCTGCCAGATGTTTGTGGCAGAGGTGTTGAGACCAATTCGGAAGAAGTATCCGCAGTCAATCATCTTCCATTATATGGATGATGTGTTGATCTGCGCCAAATCCCAACTGGCAGTGGATAAGACCCTAAATTCAACCATTTTGGCTCTAAAAGAGAAAGGATTTGAGATATCCCCTGAGAAGGTACAGAGGGAAGCACCCTGGAGGTACCTAGGACTCTAAATTACAGGAAGGGCCATAAGGCCACAGATGATCGAAATTGACAAACGAGTTCATACGCTGAACGACCTCCAAAAGCTGTTGGGAGCGATCAATTGGATCCGACCTGTGTTGGGGATCACAACCGGTGATCTTCACCCCCTATTTGAGCTGCTAAAGGGAGATGCTGACCTGTCCTCCCCCCGTAGGTTAACATCAGAGGCAGAAATCGCATTATCCACTGTTGAAAAAAAGATAACGCAAAGACAATCACACAGGAGGATGGAGGGACTGCCATCCTCCCTGGTCATAATTCGAGAACAAAGACAGCCATTGGCCCTCCTGGGCCAATTTTCAGGTGACGGTAAGGACTTCTGTTTGTGCGAGTGGATATTCCTCCTGCACCAATTTGGCAAGACGATCACCACCGTCATAGAAATGATTGGAAAGGTAATGTTTAAAGGTCGCACTAGGTGTTTAGAACTTAGCGGCGAGGAACCAGATTTTATTTACCTCCCACTAACTTCTGAACACCTGGAACAACTGCTGCAAACCTCCATAGACTTTCAGATCGCCATCGGGGGCTACCCGGGAGAAATTCGGCTTCACCTCCCGGCGTGCCCATTCATTCAAAGACTAATTCAAATTCCATTACAGCTAAAAATTGTGCAATCAGACCTACCTATAAAAGATGCAAAAACCATTTTTACCGATTGCTCAGGGAGAACTGGAAATGCGGTTATAATCTGGCGAGAAAAGGATAATTGGCAGCAAGACATTCACAAGGTGCAAGGTTCTCCCCAAATAGTGGAGCTTTCAGCAGTTGTGCGCGCCTTCAAAATTTTCAGTGGTGAGCCAATTAATATTGTCACTGATTCGGCATATGTGTGTGGTGTGGTCAAACGAATTGAAAATTCCTATCTCAAAGATGTGGCTAATCAGAATTTATTTAAGCTGTTAACTAAATTATTGTTTTTAATTCAAGACAGAGAATTTGGCTTCTTCATCGTCCACACCAGGTCACACACTACTCTGCCGGGTCCTGTGGCGGAGGGAAACCGCATCGCCGATCATCTGGCAGGTATGGTGGTCACTCCCAATTTATTCCAGCAGGCAAAGATATCCCACGAGTTCTTCCACCAAAATACACGATCGTTACAAAAACGATTCGGTCTCAAATTATCTCAAGCTAAAGAAATTTTAAAGACGTGCCCTGATTGCCAGATTATCACGCCGGTCGCCCCGGAGGGGACCAACCCAAGAGGTCTTTCGGCGCTGGAAATCTGGCAGTCAGATGTTATGCACATACCTGAATTTGGAAAGCTAAAATTTGTTCACGTGTCTATTGACACTTTTTTGAAAATGATTGTGGCCACCGCGCATTCTGGTGAGAAGAGCCGTGATGTGAAAAGACACCTTCTGTCTGCATTCGCGAGGATGGGCGTCTCGAAGCAGGTGAAGACTGACAACGGGCCCTCCTATGTGTCTGCGGACACGAAACGGTTTTTCGAACAGTGGGGAGTGCACCATATCACTGGGATCCCTCACAAGCCCACAGGGCAAGGCACAGTAGAGCATGCCCACCAAAACATTAAAAATCTTTTGAAAAAACAAAAGAGGGGGAGTATTGGCCTGTCCCCCCAAGAGAAATTGGACGAAGTACTGTATGTTTTAAATTTTTTGAATATGCTGGAGGAAGTAGAAACTCACACAAACAGAAGTCCAGCAGATCGCCACTTTAAATCTGACTCTTCACTATCAACATCATTAAAGGCAAAAATTATGTACCGGGACCCACTCACAGAAACCTGGACGGACCCTTTCCCCTTGATCACCTGGGGGAAGGGCTACGCTTGTATTGCAGGTCCAGTCGGACCAAAGTGGGTCCCAGCGCGCCGTGTAAAGATCTGTCAGGCGTGAGAAGAGGAGAAACAACCATGTATCCACACCATCTCATCTTCTTCATCATCCTCTCCTTTGGACTTGTCCCTCTCAGCGACCCGATACCACTGCGAGAGTGGATGAGTCAACCAGGACAAAACCTTTGGGTAACACTGGCCAAGGCTACAGGCACGGACACCTTGTGCCTGGCCTTGGCTAGTGCAGGTAGCCCCTTTAAGACGCGCCTTGTGGGGGTTCCAATCACTCCAGCCGAGTGGGATGTGTTTGTGTCCCAGACTCGAATTAGAGGACTCCTACCATTAAATTCACCTAATCTGGCACAAGCTATATCAGCACTTACCTTTATTGACATTCCGTTTCAAGAGATTGACCTCCTTGGTTCTTTACCCACTATGAGTTGTATTATTTTTCACAGGTACACCCGACCAGTTTTGTTTACCCCGCATAATGTGACTGCATACAAATCTGTTTATCAAGGGACCACTTCGCCGTGGTGCAACAACTTGCTAGCCACCACCATACCAACAGAACATGTACCTAGAAATATGCGGCTCCCTAAAGGGTATTTCCTACTGTGTGGAGATCGGGCGTGGCCAGGTATTCATGCCTACCCGGAAGGGGGTCCCTGCACGGTAGGAAAATTAGCGTTATTTAACCCGGCGAAGTTCCAGTTGGAGAATCAATTTGTGTTTTCAAAAAATCGTGTCAGAAGGTCCCTCTCCTTTGCCATGGGTGCACCCCTTAGATTTCCCGAACCCAAACCTGCAGTCCCTAAACCTCAGCCTGGACTCAAAGTTACTCCCTCACAGATTCGGCTCCAAAATTCTCTCCCTGCACCACATCTGAATGTTGGAAGGCCACAGTATTGGCCTACTCCTCTGCCCTTCCCAGAGGAATGTGACTCAAACATTCACATCTGGTCAAGGGTGAAAAACTTCTGGGCGTCCTTCCCTGTCCCTGGGATAGGGACAGCACATGCTCTCTCCTTGCTCATGCACCTTGGGTGCTGGTTGACCAAGGAGGCGAACGCGACAACACGAGCAATTGAGGGCCTGTTGGAGGACACCCAGAAGCTAAAGGAGGTAAGTTTACAAAATCGAGCAGCTATAGATTTCCTTCTCCTGGCACACGGCCACGGTGCCAGGAATTTGAGGGAATGAGCTGCATGAACTTCTCGGATCATGCCGAATCTATTCATCAAAGCATCAACCAGCTAAAAGGCCTGGTCCAAGAAATCCATCAGGCAAAAAATGAAGGGTTCGATGACCTCTTTGATTGGCTAAAATTACCAAATTTTCCCAACTGGTCCCGGAAACTTATTATTTTATGCCTCATATCCCTTTTTGGGTTAGTTTCTTTGTGTACCGTTTTACCCTGTTTGATTTTCTGTTTTAGAAAGATGCTGATGTCTTCTATCACCGCTAACGTCGCTGCCGTACAACAAAACAAAGAAGGGGGAGATGTTGGGGAACACACAGATGAGTGGAAGCAATTTCAAGCCTGGAGACAAATATATAATCCTGAATGAGACACAATCACACAGAAATGGACATTTATCTACCGGATATGACTTCACACTGGACTGGACAGTTTTCCTTGTTATCCCCAGTTTATTGTTATATTGTTATATGGTTGTGTATACCCCCAGTTGTTGTTTTGAAATTTTGTCCTCCATATTGTCTCCTTCTTCCCCTCACAGTTTTCCCTCCAAAACCCTGTTTTCCCGCTCCCCTGCACCTGATTGGCCAATAAGTGCTGCAGTGCAGGGAGAGCTACCATTGGTCCGTTTCCCCGGTTACACCCAAAACTCCTTCCTTCCTTACCCACAGTCGCCCTATCATAAGTGTCCCTGAGCTGCTAATCCCAGACTCCTCTCCTCTCCTGGTTCCACCCCCTTATCCTACCCTATTTAAGTCTCGTGCTCCCCCAATAAAGTTGGCATTGCTCCACAGACCTCTACTGTGTCTAGACCCTGATTTGCAGTGCCCGGTCCCATTCCTTTCCCCGCGGGCCGTGGCAAGTACTAATCCCAACTGGGCTTTGGGGTCCCCTTAGCCCAGGGGTACACGCACTACTGATTGGAAGGTCCTCCACTACCAAAATGGGTTTATTTGTGCTGCTTGGAGTGATAGACTCAGATTCTCAAAGTGAGACTCTAATTACGGTCTGGACCCCTTCACCCCCCTGTTTCATTGCAAAGGGACAGAAAATCGCCCAACTAATCCCCTTCTACAGTGCGTCACCTGCGGGGGAGGGGGAGCGGGGTTCAAGGGTCTTCGGTAGCACAGGACAGCCACAAGTTTACTGGGTAGCAGCCATCACAGCCACACAGCCGCTCATGACGTGCCAAGTTAATGGGCACAGATTTACAGGCCCTGTGGACTCGGGAGCCGATGTTTCCATCATAAAGGACTCCGAATGGCCACTTAACTGGCCCACTGTTTGCCCAGCTGCAACCATTCAGGGGGTAGGAGGCACACAAAGGCCCAGACAGAGTGCCCAAGTACTCACTGTCTTGCGGCCAGAGGGACAAATAGCCAAGGTAGTTCCTTTTGTTGCTCCCATTCCGTGTACACTGTGGGGGAGGGATGTTCTCAGGTAGTTTGGCACAGTCATGCAAATTCCTCCTGCAAGCAGTCAGGTTTTTCAATAGGGGCCATTGGTCAGCCATCCCAAGTACTGATTAAGCTGGTCTGGAAAAGTGAGCAGCCAGTCTGGGTGTACCAATGGCCTATGAAAAAGGAACAGCTTGAACATTTAAGAGAGCTTGCAAGGGAACGGTTAGAAGCAGGACATATTGTGCCAACAAACAGTCCCTGGAATACTCCCGTGTTTTGCATTCCCAAGAAAAGTGGAAAGTGGAGGATGCTGCAGGACTTAAAGGGCAGTAAACGCAGTCATAGAACCGATGGGAGTGTTGCAGTCAGGACTGCCTCACCCACTGTGCTCCCAGCAAATTGGCCACTAGTGGTAATTGATTTAAAGGACTGTTTCTTTATCATCTTCCTACACCCTGAGAATGCGCCAAGGCTTGCTTTTTCCATCATGGCCTTGAACAATGCACAGCCCTTGCAAAGCTATTGCTGGGTTGTCCTTCCTCAGGGAATGCAAAATAGCCCGACGAGAAATCAAACAGTCATCATACACCATTATGTAGATGACATACTAATAACCACAGCTACAGGAAATGAACTGCCATTTGTTATAACTGCTCTAATCAAAGTTGTCCAAGATGCAGGGTTACAGGTTGCTCCAGAGAAGATCAAGCGATCACAGCCCTGGACTTGGATGGAAAATCATGCAGCAGGAAATTTCTCCACAACCACCGCAGCTTGAGGTAAAAAACACTTTAACCTTACATGAGTTGCAAAAACTTCTGGGAGCCATCAACTGGTTAAGGCCTGTTTTAGGCATAACCACAGAGGAGCTACACCCTCTATTTAAGCTGCTAAAGGGGGACTGCAGCCTAAAGTCTAACAGGTCTCTGACAGCAGAGGCAAAGCAGGTGTTAGACATTTGTGCCAAGGCAATAGAGGGTAGACAAGGCAGAAGGAGAAATACTGAACTGCAAATCTGCCTGGCCCTTTTTCCCAGCAGGTACCAGCCATTTGCAGTTTTATTTCAGTGGGATCAGACTGAGAAAGACCCACTACAAATTTTAGAATGGCTGTTTCTGCCCCACACACCACCTAAAACTGTGTGGACTACTAACGAAATGTTTGCCAAGCTTGTCATTAAAGGCAGAGGACAACTACAAGAACTAGATGGAAGAGACACTACTGTCATCTACATCCCAGTTACAAAGGACAACTTCAATTGGATGCTAGCTGAGGATGCAGGATTCCAGGCTGCCCTGGCAGGCTTTGATGGTGACATTTCAATACATCTCCCTAAACACAGATTGTGAGCAGAAATTGGTAGTTTACCTTTAAAGGTCACAACCAGATGCAAACATGAACCAGCGAAAGGCCTCACGGTTTTCACAGATGCATCTGGAAAAACATGAAAAGCTGCAATGACTTGGGTAAATCCTGACACAGGACAATGGGAAGGAGAGGTACAGACCATGAACCAAGGTTCTGTACAGGTTCTGGAACTGGCTGCCATTTGCACTGCCTTACGGAAATTTTCTGAACAACCTGTTAATATTGTTACCGATTCCTGTTATACTGCACAGTTAGTCTCCCGTCTCAAGAGTTTGTTTCTTCTAGATATCGTTAACCCTCACCTCTTGTTTGAAATGCGTTCTGTTTCGTTTCTTGTGAATTATAGAAGGTTTGATTTCTATATAATGCACACACGGTGACACACTGACATGCCAGGGCCAATAGCTGACGGAAACCGAGAGGCTGACAAAGCAGCTATGTTTAACACCATACCTAGAGTCTTAGAGCAAGTGAAATTGTCTCATTCATTTTTCCATCAGAATGCACGTTCTCTGAAGAGACAATTTCAGATAACACTCAATCAGGCTCGAGACATCCTCATGTCATGCCCAGACTGTCAGAAAATCACACCCATGCCATCTCAGGAAGGCATTAACCCCAAAGGGTTAATGGTAAATGAGATTTGGCAAACTGATATCACACATATCTCCAAATTTGGCACGTTAAAATATGTACATGTATCCATAGATACACACTCACAAAAATAACCACCACAGCACACACAGGGGAAAAGGCCAAGGATGTGATAAGGCACTGGCTCAGTTGTTTTGCTACCCTTGGTACCCCAAAACAGATCAAAACCGATAATGGACCAGCTTTCATCTCAGAAGAGGTAAGAAATTTCCTGTCAGAATGGGGAATTTCACATGTCACACATATCCCACACTCACCAACTGGACAGGCAATCGTGGAAAGGGCACATCGCACACTGAAAGACATGTTAGCTAAACAAAAAAAGGGGGAATCAGTCTGTAGCCTGCAAGAATGTCTGTGGAAAGCCACATATGTTATCAATTTTTTAAATTGTGACAGCGCTGAAAGAAGCAGGTACGAAAGGCAGCACAAGCCTCAGGCTCTCGCCTCTCCCAAACCACCAGTCATGGTAAGAGATTTGATTTCAGGGCAGTGGATGGGACTGTTACATCTCGTCACGTGGGAACGAGGCCATGCCTGTGTGGCTGCAGGAAAAGAGCTTAAATGGATCCCTTCCAGGTGTGTTAGACCCTACCTAGGTACACAACCACAGTAGCAAGAACCAGAGTAACGCAGAAGTTATAAAAGAGTTATGTTTACGCTTCAGGTTTACATTTAAGGACGACCAGTGTGGCAAAAAGCAGTCTGTAAAAATCTGTGAATCTGTGTGTGATGAATGGAATGACGGCTGTCAGTGAATGAGAGCGTGGATGAATAAGAGAGTTGTTTGACTGGACAAGCATATTAAACACAAAAACACCTCACAAAAATAACACTACCTTCACCACATGGTCACTTTAAGAGAATTTAGTTTTGCTAAGCTTAGCCTGTTTCTTAAATAAAGTTGAACTCCCCAGTTATTTAAAACCCTCAGATTAATAAAGATTATAAGTATGCACGGTTGAGCTAAGACCCCTAAGTCAATAAAGTTATTTTTCCAAGTTGCACTACCCTTTAGGAATATAAGAAAGTTTTATAAAGTTTACCATAGATGTATAAGAGGCCAAAGCAAGCGATGTGCTGGGTCATTGCAAGCTTTGGTAGTTAACAATGTACTGTTCTGATTGTTTGCATTGTTGTTGTTGCATTGTTTTCGTGAGAAGGGGGTGATGTAGGAGGCGTGTCCCAGGGGCAGGGGAACCAGGGGACATGCGCAGGGACAGACAACCCCATTGGTTAGAAGGTCACATGGTTTTAGGGGATAAAAGGAAGCGCCGAATTTGAAATAAACCTCTTTGATGTCCACCTCACGAAGAGCGGACTGCATTTCTTTATCATATAAAGACCGCAACATTACGAGTCCCAATGAAAACCTCCAAGAATCACCACGAAAACATAAAAAATCCAACTCATAATCCCTGATAAAGGACAAGCCCCAGAAAAACGAGCACGGTGGGAGGGAGAAAAGCGGCGTGGGGAACACGCGGTCTTTGCAACAAGGCGACGGTGGGGGGGAGGGCGCTTGCGTGTGCGCGGGGCTGAGGCATGTAGGGGATGAATGCGGGAACGCACGCCAGGTGGAAGAACAGTGCACAAACTTTTCCTGCGTGCTCCGTCGGTTCCGCCCCCTAGCTGAGATATCTTGGCCTGCTAAGAAACCCCAATACCTGTTTTGCTAGAAGAACATTTTAGGAGCACCGGTTAATATCATGTTCTGTTCTGCTCATGGGACCAAAGGCCTTATTATAGAAAGTAGTAGTATACACATGGTAATAAATTAGGTAAACTAGACGTTTGAATACGATATAGAAGTCCCAAAGCCAGGATTTTGCAAGCTTGACAAATTCAGGTCACCTAACAAAGAAAATTGAAGAGATCAAATTGAGGAAGATATCCATGGCGACCACCAGAGGGATGAAGGTTTGAGGAAAAGACCCCTAGAGTAGAAGACTGCGTATGCCTGGAAAGACTCCACTCAGAGACTAGCCTACTTATTAATATGTATAATAAATGACGTAACCATGTATCTAAAGTGTATAAAATGGTTTAGTTTTGCACTTTCAAGTCGAACACGTTTGTCCAGCATGAGTTGGCTTGTTGCCAACATTGAATAAACAAATACCTTGCTGCTTAAAGATACAAAAGACTGAGCAGTTTGTCATACCGAGGTTTTTCGGCATCATGATCATGGAGGTCATCACACACGCTATTCACAAGTGTGAAACGTGTGGAAATCAAGCGAGCCACGCGAGTAAAATCTCCCTGGAACAGAGGGCAGTGGCTGGATTTCCAGTATGGTGAGGCCTGGCAAACTGACTACACTGGACCATTGCCACAAACGCCAAGGCAAGAGCTACATAACATGGTGGAGGCAATGACTGGCTGGTTGGAGACATATCCTGTAAACCAGGTCACTGCTTGAAACACCATCCTAGGCCTCGAGAGGCACATTCTGTGGCGACATGGGACCCCAGAGAGAATTGAGTCAGATAATGGGACTCACTTTCAGAATAACCTTATAAGCTCTTGCGCAAAGAAACATGGCATTGAGTGGATATACCACATCCCTTATCACCCACAAGCCTCTGCAAAGATTGAGAGGTATAATGGACTGTTGAAGACTATGTTAAGAGCGTCAGGTAATGGGACATGGAAGCATTGGGAGGCAAATTTAGCTGAAGTCACTTGGCTGATCAACACTAGAGGATCCGCCAACCGCCCTGGTCCTGCCCAAACAAAATCCCTACACACTATGGGAGGAGATAAGGTCCCCCTACTACACAAGGGAAGTGACTGGGGACGTTGGTGCGGGTTTCTCCTCCCATGCGGAGAGGCAAACCCATCTGTTGGATTGTCTTTGCTCAGGGACCAGGGTGTACCTGGTGGGTAATGCGTGAAGATGGGGAGACCTGGTGTGCGTCTCAAGGAGATTTAACCTTAGGGGAAAGATAATATGTGTTTAAGTTGTATGTTGCAGGAAATAGAGTAGCAGGACAATGAAGAGCGAATTTTGCGAGGAGGAAGAAGAGTGATAGTGACCTGAGTTGGGCTGGTGCCCAATGACAGTGTTACTTCTACTGTCCTGGGTACCCATCCTGATAGAATGGAGCCCAAGATCTGGAGAGGTGGAAGAAGGCCATAAAGTAGAAAAAATAATATCTATCTATGAAAGCACAGGAGATAGTCAGAATATATATATATATGTGTGTGTGTATATATATATATATATATATATATATAATGTGGGATCTGAGTATGAAGCAAATGCTATGGAATAAGAGGTGGAGATTCTATTTTGTCTCACTGAGCTGGAGTTCATTTCCCCACAGTAGCCCTCACAGTGTGTTGCATTGGTAACTAGAAGGTTGTTGATAATATACCAGTGTTTTGGCTACTGCTGAGCACAGCATCAGCACTGTAACATTCCTTCTAGCAGGGGACACAAGTAGGCCAGCTGACACAAGCTAAGCAAAGGGATATTCCATACCATATGGCATCAGCTCAGATACAAAGGCTAAGGAAAGGAGCAGGAAGGGAGCCATTCATTGTTTCCAATGGCTGCCTGCTAAGAAACCACTATGTGTTTTGAAAGCCCTGTTTCCCAGGAAGTGGTTGGATGTTGCTGCTGGTGGAAAGTAGAGCATAAACCTTGTTAATTTTTCTCTTTGCTTTTGCATGCACAAGTTTTTACTTTTTTTGCTTTAGTAAATGCCCTTATCCCAACCCACAAATTGTTTTCCATCTTATTCTCTGTCCCTTTTTCCGGCTGGGAAGGGGAGTGATAGCTCAACTGGATGGATACTTGGTGTACAGCCAAGGTCAACCCACTACACTCTGTCACCCTCTGATGCCAGTGCCAGGCTCTGGCACACCCTGCAGGCTCCTGAGCACTAATACAGATGTCTGAAGTCCAAGTGATTGAGTAAATATTCATCTGCTGTGGATATTAATGTTCAAGTAGCCTTAAATATGCCAAAAGAAAATTAAGGATACTCTAGGTATTTATACATGCTTTAAAGATACTGAGTACCGAATGGACTGGTCTTATGCATAAAGGACCCTGTAGAAATAGCTGATACTTTCACATATAAAAGCTTCAAATTTTCAAATAAAATGTAGATCCCCTCCCACAAACTCCAAGTTACTCACACATCTATTTAAAAGGTTCTAGGTTGTTCTGTTACCTTGGGCTTTGGTATTAGTCTCTTAAGTGTGTATGAGCTTGGGAAATTCAAGAAGTTCTAAAGCAACAGTCAACCTCACCTGAAGCTGTTACATAGCAGAATTACAATTTAAAGTGCTTGCTTCCACCTTTGAAACAAGATCTCCTACAGATTATAAACAAAAAAAATTATTAATTTCTATTACTGACTTGCTAATTCTACTATTCACTTTTCCCAAAATTAAGTACATCCCAAATGCCATTACTTATCAATCATATTTGCTTTCTCATGCTTTAAACATAGATACTCCAAGATTGTTTCCTTCCTGGTCCATTATAGTCTGTATCTCTGACTCTAAAAGAGTTGAGTAAATAATGCATTGAAGAGATAATAAATCAAGTCTCCTTCCCCCTTTTTATAAAAACATGAGCTAAAAATACATTTGCCAATTACTGGTTTTAACTCCCAGTGCTCCTGCAGAAAAAAATTCTCCCATTTGTTTTTATGCCCCCAAAGGAAATACAGTTGTAATTTAGACTTTAAAAGAAAACAAGTGAATCAGAAACGATATAAAGTTTACCAATCATCCGAAGGAAGTAGAGAAGTTTGTCAGAAGCCAGTATTAGAAGAAAACATTTTTTGAGCTTACTACTGCTTAGATAACTGTAACTTCTCTAGGCTTTCTTTTTACACTCTCTAGTCGTGTCAGAGGACGGAAATTCATTGACTTCTTGCTTCCCTCTGTAGTAGTTAATCGGCAGTCCTTCTGCAGCCCCTTTAGCAGCTCCATTAACTCCCGTTTTTCCAGCTCTGCCTGCTCCAGCTCCTGACGGTGCTGTCTCTCTGCAGCCATCAGAGAGCGTACATCTGACATCAGTCGTGATATCTGACTCTGAAATGGAAATGCAAATTTACTGCAAGAAATAAACCCTTTTCTAATGATGGTGGGATGAAGCTGAACAGGCCATGCATACAGAACAATGGATTATAAAGAATAAGCAACACTGAAATAATTTTTTGATAGTGGAACAAATGTAAACAATCTGACACAATCCAGCATTCCCCTTCTGGGATTGTCTCGTTTTAAAGATTCCAATACAGTTTTTCAAAAAGTTTCTTTTAAAGTATGATAAGAAACAGCAGATTTACCCAGTTCCTGCTTATATTTTCTATTTCAAGACCCCAGTCAAAATAAAGTTTGGGTTATGTTCAGATACATTCTTCGTGGATTTAACATCAAATCCAGTAGAAACTAAAATGTAAACTATAGAGCACATCCATTGTTTTGGGCTTTACAAACTATTATTCTGTGATAAAACAACAACTGGATGAATTAAAAGATAAGGCAGTCTTGCTTTTTACTTGATGACATTTATGGTGCAACTTTCCACCCTTCTGACCACAGCTGGAACACAGTGTAAACGACACCGTTGGCAGTAGTGCTCTGTGTCAGCTCTGGATTAAGCTACTTTGGATAGCATCAAGAAAAGGAGCTGGATATTTATTTACACCTGATTTGTGATCTCTGCTCTGAGTTTACAGACACTGAAAATCCACAATGTTACATATGCACAGAACACTGCAATCCTTGCAAGGGGTACCCAGGTGAGCTCCAAGTGAACTTGAAGCAGATAAGCCACGGGAATACAGCATTCAGCCTGCTTCTCCACAGACCTGATTAACCTGATAAAGCTTTGCCAGCTTTGCTTCCCATACTTAATGTCATTCTCCTCTGTACAAGACTATTATTTACAAAATAAGAGACTGCTACCACTCGAAAAGCTAGACTGTTAAGAGAGGAAAAAAAAGAAAGGAAAATGATCATATTTACCTTTAGTTCTTCAATTTCATTTTGCAGAATACTCTCTTTTTGGACCATATGCCTTCTCTGTGAATCTAATCTTGACTCCATCTCATGTTTTGCCTCCTCCACTCTGCAGATCATTTCTGACCTAAAAAATTTATTTCTCCTTGTTAAGTCTTGTAAGTATGGAAAAGAATGCTTTTCAAATTCCAGAAAGCCTTCTTGCAATGGCCTTATCTGATTCCCTTCAAACTCTACAAGGCACACCTGTAGAGGCATGATTTATAAACAACTAGCATAAAGAAGTGCATCTTGCCCAGGGGGACTAAAGTGCCCGTGAGCAGTCTATAGAGGGTCAACTGTATCATATTCCTGAAGCAATTTTATGAGCTCAAAAACATGGTCTTGAGGGTCTTTTCCAGCCTTAATGATTCTGTGGTTCTGTGTACTCTTGTCTCTTTCAGGGTGCACACTAAATGACAGTATGCACTAAACCATACCTAATCACTCACCAAACCTAATCACTCAAACAGCTTTACATCCAAAAAACTAGCTTGTACTACATTAACCTGAGTTCAGAAATAGGTAGAAGAATCCCTTGTGTCTCAATGCATTTAAACCACATCTGAGCCTGACTTCACAGCAATGTTCAAGAGCACAACACTTAGAGAGCTGAAAGATAGAAATGGGAGGGAGCATGAGAAAAAAAAAAAAAAGAGTGCAACTGGAATTTAATGGAAAGGGAAAGCTACAGAAACATACATAAGAGGAAAAGGAATATGCTGGTAAGAAGAGTCATATTCACTTATTGTTATTTATCTATCAGAACTTTAACAAAAAATGAAAATTAGATCTTCAGCAATTTAATCTACCTGTATCTGTCAAAATAATTACAGATTTTTATCTTCTGCATCTGTAAAAACATAAACTTAATATAATTATTAAATAATGTGAGTTTGGGTCCGTAACAGGTCAACAGAAAAATTAAATTGCCAACTTAAGTCCAGGTTTCTTAGGATTTTGTCATTTTATATAGTAAGCTCACAGTTTTGTTCAACTGTAAGCAATAGTATTTTATGACTTATAGCAACCTAGACAAAAAAAAAACAAAACAGAAAAGGAATCAAACCAGCAAGAATTTAAAGTCTATGCTGACACATAATAAAACTGGTCCATTAGTATCAAGTAATTAATAGACCATTTAACACACACCAGGATCCGGCACTAGTATTTGAAGTGCTTTATGCAGTGATTTTAAGCCCAGACTAAAACAAACACCAAAGAAGCAGAAGATTTGTACCGAAGCAGTTCCAGCTCCGTTCTTAGCTCTGCTACACAATTGTGCTGTGTGTCTTCTGCGCTGAGAATGGTGTAACCACAGCCATTGGGGCACTCACGGCTCCGGTACTCACACACGGCCAGGTGACCATCCAAGTTACGGCGCTCGATCTGCACTGTACAACCTGAACAAGGACGAGGAAGGTGAGCCAGTCCGTTACAACTAACAGAAGCATTTTGATGAATTCCAAACAAAAACACTCAAGAAAGGAAGCTGCAAAAAGTGATTTCTTTAGAACATGATATATGACAATTATACACACATAGCTAGTACGACAACACTGTTAAGAAATCTTAAGATATTTATGCATTAACTGAAAATAGAGATCGGAAGGAGGTATTTTCTGTAAAGTCTTCTGCTGCTGGTCTGGTATTAAAGCAACTTCCATAATGACAATGCTGATGCCAATCTAAGACACTGGCAGCTTGCATGTGCTTCCATCATAGATTGCAGAGACTGGAATTGATGAAGAGTGCACATGCGTAAAAAAATATTAGGTTATCAAATTTAGGGAAAAAAGCCTAAAGATATGTAGTAAGAAAGATGGAATGTAACCTTGTTTTCCTGACAGTTTGTTGGTCTTGTCTATAATGTACTAGACCACATAAATAAGAAAGAACATTTACGTATGAACATTCAATACCTCATACAAGAATTGAAACATTTCCACACAAATTCTAGGATACAAACTTTGCAATTCCAGAATGATTAAAAGTAAAATGTAAAGAATCAAAAATTAACACTATATAAATTATTGTTATATTTAACAGTCTCAACTTGAAGTTTGTAGTCTTAACATTTAATCTTTGAGGACCTGTGTGCTGTAATACACAACTGCATTTAATTTGAAGAGAAAAATCAACATAAGGGAACTGAAACAACAGAGTAATGAAACTTTCCAACAAACCATATCAGAAAATGACAAAAGAGCCCTCTAGAAGAGCTTTAGTAATAAATATAATGATTTATAATTGAGGTACTCAAAATACACTCCAGTGTATTCTTAGGAGAGAGTTCAAGAGATGTAAGAACCCTCATACTCTGAATACATGAGAGTTACCATCAGGCATGGTAACTCTCTAGACCCTGCTTCTCTAGGCATTAGAATAGGTGAATCTGAAGCATCTGCAGGAGTCACTTACTGCTGAGAGAAATTATAACTTCCAGTAGAGCAATTCTAGCACCTTAATCATCTCATAATTAATTACAGTGGCAGATTCAACTATGCCCTTAGCATTATTAATTAGAAATTAACTTTATCTAGAAACATACAACTGGGAAATTTTAGCAGCCTTTTAAAAGGCATGTTTCTTCCTCAGAAGGTGTAGGCTTGTTTTAAATAAACACCTCAGCATGAACAAAACAATTCTAACAAGAATTTAGCTTAGAACAATTCTTATTTCCAAGACACATTTTTGTTAAAACCATGAGACAGAGAGAGCACCAGGCAACCAGTTGTTATATAAATAAATTGTGACCCATGAGTGTTCTGCAGGTGCTACTGCATTCATTCAAACATCAGAATATGCAGTCAGAATTGCAAAACCAATGCATTACTACATTTCATACATTTGAAGTCCATCATACTCATCCATTTTGATTAGTTCTTGGATAAGAAACAGCTTTTAATCATTGTGGCTGATATAAATTGGTACCATGTTTTGTTCAAAAACAGTGCTGTAAAGAGCAGATCATGCCAAAGCTTTGAATTTCTGTTTGAACATAATGGCCATTACTGCAGTTCTGTTGACAGGAAGATTACAAACACATCTTTTCTAAACATAAAGGATTCAACTTCTTTGAATGTTACTCACCAGCATTGGAGCAAGGAATCTGACTGTACTCACACTCCCTTTCATGCCTGTCTATAGACTCCAGAGAACAAACCATTTCACAGCCGTACTCTCTGTTTCTGCAATGCAGCTGAAGACGGTTTAGATCATTTTTCATGTATCTATGTTCAAAGAAAAAGAATTTGTTCTTAAATCTTGGAACATTATTACAAAACTTTATTTTCAACTTTTGGACTTCCTAATTCCTCCATTAGGAAAAATTGTGAGCAACCAGTTTAATTTTTTAAAAAGAATTCATGTGACCATATCGGAAAAAAACCCCAGCTTGAAAGAAAAAATGTTAAAGGAAAATTCAGTCTCCAAAAATAATGTGCAAATGAAATCTTTATTTTTCAATAATTTCTAACTGTGACCTTTCACTGACTCATCGGATATTACCAATAACAAACACCAAGGCTACTCATTCATCATTTAAGTTTTGTATTTCTAAATGTGCTAAACTAAACAAACTACATTGAATACAGACAAAATAATCTAAAAATTAAACTCTAGTGCTCTGTCTACACTGTAGTTAACTTCCAGACAGTAAAATCTCATTAATAACAAAACTAGGTTGTGAGTACTAATGAAGTAAATTTAACACCTGCAGCTGAAGACTTTAAACATAACATAATTCTTAATCTGAGGAAGATTAGACAATGCAGGTGTTAAACAGCAAGGAGCATCTACTGATGAAACTCTGTCGTGCAGGCAATAACAGGAATTAAAAGTTTAAAACAGAATAGTTTGTTTGGAAAGGACCAACAACAATCATCTAGTCCACGTGCCTGACTAGTTATGGAAGGCACTTGTGAAAACAGCCTGCTTTACATGATAAGGTGTCTCACAACAGGCATTCTTTTGTCTAAAGATTTTTTTTTTTTAAAGAATTTGAAGGTCAGAAGTTTGGTTCATATCTCCAGGAATTATTCATTACAAACCCCACTACAGTATAAGACTGAAAAGAAAGAAGATACAGCGTAGTGACTGTTGTCCAGAGTTGCTTTGCTTGCTTTCTCTAAAATAAAGCATGGAATGTTTTGATGCTGTAGAATGCATTCAGAATAATATCCAGACAGATATCTAGAAATGGCATTCAAGATATAAAAAGCTAGAGAATAAACTAGTTCTTTCAATTTTGAAATCTAAACACCCTGAAAGTTAGGAAATGCTAATGCTTTTATGCAAGTTTCTGCCACAGGCATACTGGATAACGACAGTCTGAGTGAGTAAATGACAAGAGATGAAGCTGAGCAAGCAAAATTGATAAATCCTAAATTCATGTAATTTCAACATACAGCAAGATTGTGGAATACCTGTAGAGAGGTCGTAGCAAAGACACATCAATTGCTTGTCTGTCTTCAGGGCAGTTACTGTGATGAACAAGCCAGCCATGGATGCAGGCAGTGCAGAAAGCGTGTTCGCAGGGAGCCTGCAATGGATTCTCTAACACGTCTCGGCAGATGGAGCACAACAGCCCTTCGTTAACGTAGCCCACAAAACGCTCAATGTCATAACCCATGCTCTCCACACACTTTCAACCTATTAAAAAAAATACTACATAGAAGTAAAGCCATCTTTGTGCTCAATCTGTATGTTATATCCACGAAAAGGCCTGAAAGTGATTCTAGGAACATGGGGACCTTAATGTGAATAAAGAACTTCACAGATGTGAATGCAAACACATACTTTGGAAACTTTGAGGTTTCAGTGAGAATTTGAGGATTGTACTGTTGGACATCAGAATTCCAATTTTATATCAATATTCTCTGAATTCTGAAAGCAAAGACTTTAGCAGATAGTTGAGCTGCACTTGTTCTGAACTCTGTTACTGAACGTAACTGTAGCAGCCACTGTGAAACATACAGTTTCTGTTTACATCAACTCTACTTGAAGCAGAAATATCATCAAAGTTCAAATGCAAATGTCTGCTTTCTGTTTTAATGCCTTTTATGTAATGCCTTACAAGCTTACAAAACTGTGTCCTTACAGACAATAGCTGTGGTACTTTCAACTAGCAGATCATGTATTTATGAACTGCGCATCCCTTAAGATATGAATTTCATACTTTCATACTGCAAAAAAAAAGACTAAGATTCTCTTTTCATTGTAGACTTCCATTCCAGAGGGAACAGCATGAAATCTCCACATGCCTAAAGAAATACTTAATATTCAGGAAGTAAAAGAAGCCAAAACTGCAGCTAACCCTGAAATCATGAGGAGGTACCGTCTTCTCCTGCACAGTTTATTTTATAAAATGGAGTAGCCTTTAAATGGATTTGAAAGCTTTGTGAAGAAGAACTAATGGGCAATCCGTCTTCATCAAAATCCTATAATGAAAAGGCTAGTGGAACTCAGTAAGATTTCACAGAACTCATTTAAAAGAATATGTTTTAGGTTCCACACTGCTCCTTAACATACAAAATTACTTTTGTAACCCCACTGAGACTTGTAAAAGAGGTTTACATTAGTTATGAGGTTTTCTAAATAAAACAGAAACAGAAGATATCCTACCTTCGTAGATTTTACCACATATATATGTAGTTTGTATGTATATTTCTGAAGTATACTTAGAAACAGTTTTCTGATCAGTAAGGCATATAATACCTCCTTCAGTGTCTCTTCACTGCTTTATTATGCCTAGGAGAAAAATTAAAAAGAGTAAGGTTCAGTAGTGTTTCCTAAGTTACTGAGTCCTATGTCTAACCAGCCAGTTACTGAATAGATGCTACCCTAACAGCCCATTAAAACCAAGTTTTCCAAAGCAAGCCACTGAAAAACCCACAACACAAGAGATCTGACTAGACTGCGGGGGAAAAAAAAATCATCAGTCTCTCTTTCAATCATTACTGATGCAGATACTTATCACATAACTGAACATCCTGCTGCCATTCAATTTTGAAGCCAGTTTTGTTTGTAAGACTGAAGACAACAGAATTCAATATCCTTGAAAAACAGCAACTGAAATCTGGTAAAATTATATTCCTCAAAAAGATGGAAGTTTCTTATCTCATCTGTTTTTAACCAGGCATGACATGCAGTTAATTTTTAAAACAGAACTATTATAGTCAGGTTCATTGCATTGAGAAATATCATTGCTCTGATGTGTAGCATAACTTGCTACACAAGCTTGTTCACTTAAAACAAAAAAGGTATAGCAAAACATAAAGGATACCATTACTTAAATCTCTTAAGTTGATATATAGCAATTGCAAGGATCTCTAAGGACTAACACCAAATTTTGTTCTGAAGAGAAAAAAGAACTCTGCAATTCCTCTTCATGAATACAACATAAAACTGGAATTCAGAAGTTTTTATATATCTGAGTATCAAAGCATATCTTCACTGATTATGAAACGTGCTTGTTTTAAAAGGGCATTTGCTAAGACTAAAGTTAATAAAAGCTATAATAACAGCACACATAACACAAGCAGGGGTGCACATTACCCGAACACAAAACATATCATCTGCTGCGTGGTTTCCATATTGTGCTGTGTTTCTACTGGCATGTTTATGGTGCAGCCAGCACCAAGGCTTGCAGAGATGCTTGAGCCAGCTTTAGATTAGCTGGGACACCTATCAGCCATGTCACCGACTGAGTGTTGCACAAAAGCAGGGAGTGCAATCCACACAGTTCCTGACCATGTCCCTGGCACATTTTACAGGCTGTGTTTAACCCTGTGCTTCTGTGGCTACATTGTCACCAACAACACACTGCAAGCTAAATTTACAGGTATCTCGGCTATGCTGTTCCTTCCTCCACAGCATAGACTTCTATGTCTTAAAAGAATCTTTTTTAGTTTATCATCTTAGAAGATGCTAAACAATTACTTTTACACCGTTGTTCCTTGCATGTTTTTACAGGTCTCCTGCAGACAGAAAACTCAAGATTTTGCCAGTCCAGTGCGAACAAAATGTAATCTTTGCACAAAGCTGTGATTGTAAGAAAAGTGAGGACCACAAGAGAAAGTTTAAAAAGCAGAGAACAATGCTAATTATCAGTAAGGAGAATGTGAAATCAAACATCAGTTTCCAATACTGATGAAAAGATTGAAACATATAGTATGTTTATGCTGGAAGACAAACAGCACACATAGATTCAGTACTTTGAACTGTGAGCCTATGTTTTGATTTGGCTTGGCTGATCCCAGAGGATTCTGCTTTCAGAAAACTTTCAAGGATGCATAAAAGAAGTCAACAAAACTGTAAGTATTTTTGATGTCCTAGAGTCTCTGTTCACTGGAATTGTGGATGCTGTAAGCTACACTTTGCACACACATTGCTGATCCCTGAGGATCAAGTCTTCAAGAGACTCTTTGGCATCTTTTAACGAGTTTGCAGTCTAACAGAACAGAGGAAAGAATATTTTTATCAAAAGGAAACAAAAACTTTATTTGTACCTGACAGAAAAATGAAGTGCAACAAATACATATACATGCATATAAATAAATATATGTATGTATAAAGCCCCAAACAAAACTGTAGTTCCAATGAAAAGTGGATGGGAACTTTGAGGCAAAAAACACAATGAAGGGGGTTCTAAAGATAACGTTCCAGCTGTTACTGAAGTGCCAGACCTCTTCCAGCAGACTTTTCCTGACCTGAAAAACCAGAAGTTTTATGTTCTTGCCAGCTTCAAGAGATAGACTTCAGTCAAGAGAAAGGCAGAGAGAGAGCATCAGATGAATACCACTCTAGCAGTACAGATCACTTTACTCAGTATTTCCACCAGAAAATGAGCTAATTTACAACCTCTGCTCATTCCCACATACTTCTCTTTCCTCCATTTGGCCTCAAAACTTATTTTTGTATTACAGTTCACCAATTGTCACTCTCCTGTTTTGTTTGCACCTAAAAACTATTTTGTTGACCATTGTTAGTTGTTTAGCATAAAAAAGTAACTTTTAAATAGAATGAGCCACTTAACATAGTTACAACACTGTGTGATTTAGTATGCTGTTTACTTACATTTATTCGTTTATTATGAGTAAGCCTGAGTTGCTGGAAGCCGGCCACAAGCTGTGGACTTTCACTCAGATATGCTTTTGGCTGGAACAGAGTTAATTTTCTCAGTAATTTTCCTAGTAGCCGGTACAGTGCTGTGTTTTGTCATTAGAATGAGAAGAATGTTGCTAACACACTGATGTTTTAGATGTTGCTAAGTAATGTTTAGCCTAAATCTAGGACTTTCCCATGCTCTGCCGGAGAGCAGGTGCACAAGTAGCACAAACCAGAAGATAAGGAGCTCGCAGCCAACAGCAGAAGCTACAATTCCACAAGATAAGAACAGTTAATGGCTTGCCTGCATGTAGATGGAGAGAGAATCCACTAAGGTGTTAGAAGACCCCAGACCACAAAGCACCAAGACTAGCAATGCGCATGAAGAACACATGAGGGAGGATGCATAAATTGTAAAGGGTATAATTGCACAGGAATGTCTTTGTCTGGGAGAAAAAATATAAACTATTATATGCTATTTGCTTTCCACTGTTTCACATATATTTTATTTCCCCCTGTTGCTTTTGACAAGCAAAAATCTCCCCTAGACTTCACAGGTATTAACTTCTCAGCAATTGTCATCCCGTGTTGTTTGCCAGGCAGATGCACACCTAAAACCAGCCTTGAGCTATAGAGCTACTCCCTCTGACTGGTGCCCTGTGGAGTCTCATGAACATTGTGTAAGAGAAAGGGAACAGAAGAGAGTAAGAACGAATGGACAGCAATACCAGCTTACACTGGTGTAAACAACTGACTTTTTTCAACAAAAGCTTCTATAATGAGCAGTATGAGCTACACAGTTAATTTAAGGCCTCTACCAGAAACTAGAACTACTCTGACAAAGAGTAGTTTTACACAACACGTGTCATTGCACTGCAAAACCCACTCAAAACAGAGTGATCGATGCACAACCTGTCTCTCACAGATCAGAGTCCAGAGAGGGGCAACAGAGCTGGTGAAGAGACTGGAGCACAAGTCCTGTGAGGAATGGCTGAGGCAGCTGGGCTTGTTTAAGCTGGAGAAAAGGAAGTTCAGACCTTAACACTCTCTACAACCCACAGAAGGCTGTACCCAGGTGGGGGTTGGCCTCTTCTCAAAGTAACAAGCGAGGACAAGAGGCCATAGGCTTAAGGGGGAGGTTTAGGTTGGACATTAGGAAGAATTTCTTCACAGAAAGGGTGATTAAACATTGGAACAGACTGCCCAGGGAGACTGTTGCGTCACCACCCCAGAGGTGTTTAAGGAAAGACTGGATGTGGCACTCAGTGCCACAGTCTAGTTGACAAGGTGGCATTTGGTCAGAGGTTGGACTCAACAATCCCAGAGGTCTTTTCCAAGCCGACTGTTTCCATGAGTGTGTGAGCACCTCTGAGGCTGTGCAGGGCCAGGCTCTGCTACACAGAGGCAGGAGCAGGGTCAGAGGAGCTTCTCTCTCCTCGGGGTCGTGGGAGGGGGAACTTTGCACAGGAAAAAATGGGAAGGCCTCTGGGTGCAGCCTGGAAAGGCACTTCAGGGAAGGGCAATGATCCTGGTCATGGAACACAAAATTGGCTGGAAACATCTGGAGCAGCAACCTGATACTGAGCAACAGCACCCACGTGGCCTCAAGCAGCTACAGATACCCCTAAAGCTGCACACAGACACACAGAGAGCTGTACCCCCCCCCGAGAACTGCACCCGCACACACACAGCTGCACACACACACACAGCTGCACACACACACAGAACTAGACACACACATACAAAGAACTAAACACACACACCGCTGCACACACACACACCGCTGCACACACACACACACAGCTGCACACACACACACACCGCTGCACACACACACACCGCTGCACACACACACACCGCTGCACACACACACACAGCTGCACACACACACACACAGCTGCACACACACACACACACAGAGCTGGACACACACAATTACCTTTCCCTTCTGCACACGACGGCGACGCCGCCGCCAGCCCGCACAGAGCGGCGGTCGAAGGGGCCCTGACAAACGCTCGCGCGCAGCGCCCCCCGCCCACTCTCGCACCGCCCGCTGCCCGCCACCCCTGCCCGCTCAGGCGATTCAGCGATCCCGCCCGGGCCCCCCGGCCCCGCCCGCGCCGCCCTCTCACTCACCCGCCGCCCACCACCGCCCGGTGTCGCGCAGCCCAGGTTCCCTTTACGGGCCGCTCTCGCTTGCGGCGGCGCGGCACCGCCGCTCGCCGCGCCATGCTGTGTGTGGCATTGCGCACGCACATTTCAGCTCCTCCCAAGGGCGGGAAGGGCCTTCCCAGGGCCCCGCCACCGCCCCCCTCCCGCGCGGCCCCGCGCACGCGCGTTCCGGCGGGAAGCGCCGCCGCGCCCGAGCGGGCGGGGTGGTTGCGCAGGCGCATGCGTGCGGGGCCGCGGGGCTGCCGGGAGCCCCGGCGGACAAGGAGCGCGCTGAGCGGCGGCACCGGCGGCACGGGGCGAGTGGAGGTACGGGGGGATCGGGGGCACGGACAGGGGCCTCAGTGGAACGGACCTTAAAGATCACCTAGTTTTAGCCCCCTACCGTGGGCAGGGACACCTCACTAGACCAGGTTGCTCGGAGCCCCATCCAACCTGGCCTCGAACACTTCCAGGGATGTAGCACCCACAGCTGCTCTAGGCAACCTGTACCAATGTCTCACCACCCTCATAGTAAAGAATTTTTCCCTAATATTTAATCTAAACTTACCCTCTTTTAGTTTGAAGCCATTCCCCCTTGTCCTGTCACTACATGCCCTTGTGAAAAGTCCTTACGGCTACTTATCATATGAAGTGATTTTTTCACTGATATCTATGTTCAAGGCGATGCACTCGCTGCCTTCAGTTTAAATGACTAAAAGCTGATCCTGTGTCACACCTTTGTAGTTGCCCACAACCCCTGTTTGCCTCACCATCTGTGCCGGGAGTGCCTTTTCAAACACTCGGGAGAGCAGCCTGTTAAGTTTGGGCCGAGGTGCTTTTAGCACCGAGCTCTGTGCACACCGAGTTGGGCTGGATGTGTAAAATTTTGAAATGTTCTTCGTATGTGTGGTTTGTTGTAATGCAGCTATTAATGTGCCAAAAGTACTACCGAATGCAGTGCTTGCCAAACCAGATGCACTCCCAAGACGGTTTGGGCTGTAGTTTCACGGTGCGCTGGCTTTGGTCAGGCCAGCTGGTTAATAAAAGGGAGGAGCTGTGCTTTTTGCATTGCTTGCAGATGTTTCCCTGCAGCTGTTCCCCTACGGCCAGACCTAAAGGTAAGGCAAGTACAGGATGGTTTGGTATATAGGTGGTGTCTCTGAGGAAAGGCCATAATTGCAAGTTAATTGATGTAGTTGTAAGGTGGAGCTGTTTCTTGCCCTTGCTACATCCACTCTGATCTCATCTACAAACAAGATTTGGCATCAGTCATTTGTTGCACATCCATGATGGTCTATTTTTTTCCGTGTGCTACTCTAAAGATACAAAATATAAACATTTTAATTATTATCTTTTGTATTTTTTGTTTTTATTATATTTTATAAAAGCTTATATTTTGAAGACAGAGAGGAAGATGTATTGCTGGAAGCAATATTCCATTTTAAAAACACAAACCCCCTAAAGGTTTTTGTAGCTGCAAGTGGGTAGTATTGGAAATATTCTTACAGGTTCTAAAATTTAACATGAGTGAAGTTATTGAGTTACCAAGGGTACTGTCTTTAAATTTCTTACTATTTTGGAAATTTCCTAACGAGTCTGATTTTGTGTTTTAAGACCAATAGACAGCACAATGCCCAAATGAATTTGGAAACCAAAACACTCCAATCACAAATATGTGCAATTTATGAACTGCACAGCTCCCCTGTTCCACTGAAGATGTGACAAGCTCTGGAAGTGCATGGGCAGGGTTAATGTAGCAGCTCAGTCATGGTATTGATGGTCCTCATGCAGAGTCATGGGGTGTCACCGTGTATTGTTGGGTTGGGTAGAGAACTCAATCAGATTTGTATGGCACCTGAAGCTGGTTGTGCTCAGTGCTGACACTTGCAGTCTGCTCCTCTGGAAGGTTCTTGACTCCTCTGCAGTGTTCACAGTGACTATCAGGTGTTTGCACTACGGATACTCCTGTTATAATAACCAAGCTACTTCCTTATTGCATAGGGTTAACTAAAATTCATATGCTAATGCTGTTGTCAAGTAGGCCTAACTTACGTGAACAGCTGCTTACACATAGTCAGGGGCTTCTTTCCTTGTATTTTTAATAACAGTCACAGTGGAAATGACAACAGTTCAGGCCATTTTGCCATTAAGGTTTACATATAGTAACAGCATCATATATATCCCAGTTGTTCAGATATGGAGGAGAGAGCTTTGCTTATGTTAGTGTCTGCACGTTTGCAAAGTGTTTTGACCATACTCCATTATTACTTCTATGCAAACCTTGGGAAGAAAGGTGGTTGTGCCCCAGGAAGCCACTGGAGTGCAGAGTAGCACCAAAAAAAGTGCAGAAACACACTGGCTGTTGCAGCAGGATGCAAACGTGCCTTCGAGACAGTAGAGAAGTTTGTATCTGCAATCTGTATTATGGTTTGTTTTTAACCTAGTAGTTGGAGGGATCGATTAAAAGAAACAGTCCATGAGAATTAAACCAAAATATGCTCCATAAGTTGCTGTACCATGCTTGGCTTCTTCATTTCAGCTACTGTGTTATTTTATTGGATTTTTCCTCTCTTGTTTTCTGTCTACTGCTTTGAAGCATTAAGATTATAACTCATTATTCTAGTGGTTGAAAGTAAACTTTGCCATATTAACATTGGCATATTGGTTTTATCCTAAGGTTGTTCAGGGGAATAATATTCTTATACTTTGAGGGAAACCTATTTTAGATTTCTTCCATTATTCAAGTGGACACAACATGGAGCTCCACTCTAATTTTGAGCTTATTTCTTGCCCAATTGTAATCTTATTATAGTAGATGAGACATACCTTCAACATCCATTGTTCATTGTGCACTAATAAAGGGCTTTTCAAAGTTATGTTTTAAGTGTTTAGAATAGTTAGTTTTGCTTCAAATTTTCTTTCTTTTTTCAAACTTATGTAAGTTTGTTAAGCAGCCGGACAGTGTATCTCCAGAGTATTTCTTGTGATTGGTAACTGCACTATTGGCTTTTTAAAAGAAAAAGGAAGTGTTCAACCACAGAATTTGCTGTAGTTGATCCTTCTTAGTACTTAATGCATTGTAACGATACTATTTTTTCTTAAATTGTATTATGCTTGTGAATTAAGATTGTTATTTGAAAATATTTTATTATATCCTTTATGTTGTTTCAAAATAGTGCTTGTGTTGTTATCTTTGGATGTATTTTTGTATTTAAAGCTATTCTGACTACAGTTGACTTTATCTGCTTCCTTCCTTCCTGTCCACCTGCCAGAGCAGTACAGCTAAAGATGAGGCGATCTGCAGCTCCGAGTCAAGTCCTAGGAAATGTAGCCAAAAAACCAAAGTTTACACCACCAGGAAAATGTATTGCAGTTTGTCCCAAGAATGAAACTAAGGAGATGGACCAAGAAATGACATTAAAAGAGGTAAAATGAACAGTGCACTCACTGAAAAGTATATTTGTTTGTACAGTATCGTGACTAAAAGATAGTATCTGAGCTCACCACAAACAACCTCTGCTAAAATTATCTGTTCAGAATAGATTTTGGTAGCTTTGCTCTCAGCACCTTTGATCTTGCTTCTCAGGTAGGTTTCTCTAACTCTGTGAAGTGGATACAGAAAAATGTTTTTCAAGTAAATAAAAGTAATCAGTGTTGAGCCCAAATACAATTCCCAGTGTAGCTGCGGTAAGGATTGTATCTTTGCGTGGGCTTTGTTGGATATTTTTGGTAAAAGTAGTTAAAAATCCAAGATACACGTAATAAAGTGTCAGTACATTGAGTTGCAGTTTTGCTGCGAGGAACTTTACCTTTAACAATAACCCCAAAAAGCATCACAATTTCTATTTATTTATCTACATAATTGAATTTGAATTTTATTAAATTCAATTAATAAACTATTGGCACAATGGTGTTTGATACTGTGTGCATATACTTTCTGTTGTGAACACTGGGATACATGTAGTTGTGTAGGGATGTATATATTTATGTAGACAGTTTGATAATGACAATCACTATTCTTGAGGTGCCTTGCTATTTTCTCTATTTCTCTTCACCTGCATGAAAGAAATGCTATTGTGAACTCATTTCTCTTTTGCAGAGAGATGAGAAAGAGGGAAGTGCTTCATTGCTTTCTAAAATATGTGTCCAGAATCAAAATGAAAATTTTACACAGTCCGTGGAGCCAACTGGAAAAGTAAAGACAAAAGCAAGTTTCAGCATTGATAAGTGTAGCAAGGTGGAAATGAAAACAGTAAATGTGCCCAAAGCTGGTAAGATGATATTTCTTATTTACTGCCATGTATCATTAGAGAATTTTAAAGCTTATGAATAACATGCTGCTTACTGAATTTTCATGGAATACTATTGTAAGGGTTGTGCAATGGTGGCATTATTTAGTGTTCTACTGGCTAGAGAGTAAAAGAAACAAGCATTAAATGACTTTTTTAATAAAAAGGGGAAAAAAAGTATTTTAGAAGCCAGTTGATAGTGTCACTATTCAGATTTGTGTCTTCCAGAAGAGCACTATAGTCAACTCACTAATCCACAGTTATAGCAATGCAAGAGCTGCGATGCCCTAAATAGTGGGAAAGTGTTGTAATTTGGAGACCTTGCTGATCTCGTGCAGAGAATGCTAACCCTTCTGAATGGATTTGGGTTTTTTTCCAGAATTCATGAGGGTTTCTCTTCTTCAGTGTCTCCAGTGGGCATTCAAGGCTCAAGCCAACTCTACCAGCAGAGCAGAACTGGCTCTGCTCATCTGTGTGTGTGTACTCTAGTCATTTGTGCTCTGGTAATGAATATTACTCTGAAAAGCTGGGTAGTAAGCACTGCAAAGACACTGAAGTGTCTGAACTGTAGCAAAGGCACTTTGATGGACCTGAACAACTGTGTGGGGTTGAGTGTCTTCATTTCCCAGTCTTGGTGTGCCCTGATCACAGAAAACAGCATAGTTTGTGTTGGGTGAATACGACCCCAGAGTCGAGTGCATCTTGAAAGCCTTGCACTTGAACTGAGTTATTAACACTGATGGATGAAAATCACTCCTTTTGGAGCCAGCTCAAGCATTTCAACACCTGTCTTACAGGTGTTCACTGTTGTTTCTTCATAATTAATGACATTGATAATGATGTTTTAGGGTTCATTTAATTGATACTTTGTGTAATGAGTAGAGTTTTAAAAGAGCATTTCATGGCCACTTATCACCTTGAGTTGTTGGAAATATAATTCAGAAGGCTTTAACAAAGTCTTATTTTATTTGTAATAAAAGTTGCTAAATCTTGAAGCCTGACTGAAGCAAAGCTGCCATAGCTCTGCATCCCAAGGTCCAGCCAATAGTGAGGCTAATTCCCAATAGGGAATTATTCCCAGTAGGCACTCATACATCAATGTACATATACACACGGCTGGTAACACAGGCCAGCATAGACAGAGAACACAGCATTTGGGCAAGCACAAGCAGTGCCAATGGATGCATCCTGTTCCCCTCTCTGGCTGATCGGGGTGAAAGCCTATTCATGGAAAATAAATGAACATACATGTATCTGTCTATAAGTACACACGGACACAGAGAATGAAGATCCCTCTGGTAACTGATCTTATGCACTCAAGTCTGTTCAGTAACCGGCTCCTTGATGTGCTGGACACCCCAGCTGTGGGCACATGAGCCACAAAGGCCCACAGCTCCCAGTCCAGGTGCTGGTATGCAGACCTGCACTCCCACAGGTAAGAGCACACTACAGGTCCCTCAAGTACTTTGGCCTTAGCCAGTTGGTCTAATTAGTGGTGGGCTCCTGGATCCACTTGTCTCCCAGCTGCTTTGTGCACTAGGGATGCACAAAAAAGCCCGTGTCTGTCTGGTGGTGAGACTTACCAGTAGCCAACCCCCAGGTGTCCTGGTCTCAAGTAACTTGCTTGGACTTCTTGGTCCCATCAGTAACCAACTCTCAAACCCCCTGGTCTCTCCAGTATTTGGCCCAGACTCATTGCTGCTCCAATATTTGGGTCCCAAGCCTCTTATCCTACTGCCAACTAATCCACGTTGGTGTTAGCCACCGATCACACACTGACACGTGGATCCAGGCAGTGTATATGGTTTCTGGCTTCTCTGCTGACACTTCACGTACCTGGGCCCTATGACCTGTGTGTGGTCCAGCTCCAGCTGCTGGCATGTCCACTTCCATACACACTTATGCACACAGAATAGAGTCCTTTCACCTGGGAAAATATTTAGAAATGTCATTTAGTATGAAGCTGGACTGGCTCCGGCAAGAGGATGCAGTGTGTTGCTGAAGAAGCTTACTGACCATCACCTGTTTAAAGGTGGCTGCCTTTTTCCTCTTATTGTTATGTGCTTGGTCCTGCCTGAACCACCTTCATCTCTCCCTCTTGCTTGTCCTTGTGGTTTTCTTCCCCCCCTGCCCCCAACCAGAAATCTCATTATAAGCCTTGTGCAATCTCTAGATGCCCTTTCTTGCACAGGTTTCAGGCCCTAGTAGGCAGCCACCCCCTCCATTCTGTAAGGTGCTTTGGAGAGGCTTTCCCATTGACTCTTCCTGCTGGGTTTCACCTCCAGAAAATGGGAGTGTGATAGCCCTGAGAGGGTGCTGCCACTGGCATGTTATGTGACCCAGAGTAGTGTATGCACTCTGTTTGGATGAGCTAATATGGAGAAATTCAGCCTCCCTGTGTGTCTTTGTCTTATGGCTGGAACTTCCAGTTCTTCTGATGAAGCTTCCACTTGCAGAAGATTCTCTGTGTGCATGGGACAAGTAGTTTGAGGCATCATGCCTCCCTACAGGTACATCTGCAAAACTTTTCATCTGCTGGTTCTGACTAGCAGTGCACTTGAAAGATAAACTGTGGATTTATTTCCAAGATAATCTGGGAAACCAGCAGTCTTTCCAGCAAAAAATGTTGTGAAATGGAGAAGATACTAAATGCCTTTTCAGTATCATGAATTCCGGGTGTGGCTGGTATGGGTCCTCTCTGATGAGTTTCAAAAAATAACCAAAGTGTGGAGTGAGACTGGGTGAGCTGCTTCAGTTGATGTGCTGCTGCCTTTCTAAGTAACTGAGCAAGCCATTTTGTGTCAAAGCCTTTCTATGCCTGCAGAATGGAGCTAACCCTGCAAGGCTTCATAAAGCTATCATATAAAAGAAGGATATCTAATGTCAGTGTTAGTTATGGTCTTCAGGTTCACCGGTGATGCAAGCACTGTAGTGAGAAAACAATCCTGTCTCCGTTAAATCTTAAGTAATTTCTTAATAACTTAGATTTTCCAAGATGGTTTCTGCCCTTTATGTCACTTTTGTCTGCTATTCATTACACTAAGGTAGCAATTACATAGATTGTGTAAACCATACCCTCCTTTGTAGTGTGAAATGAAATTGTTTTGTCAAAGCTGGTTTTGGTATGAAATTCAGAAGTAATGGAAACCATTTGTGAAAGCCAGAGTCAGTTTGGGGTTTTTATTATTATTAATATTGTAATGGAATTATATCTGACTGCCAGTCTCTGCAGCCAAAGAATACTTTCCTGTTAAAGGGGCACTAAAATAATTTTAAGATTGAAAAAGTGTGTGTGTGTGCATTATTTTGGTTTATTGTCTCTGTATCATTTAATGCAGATGATAAACAGTTTGTTATTTTTATATCTTGCTCAAAGCCGCTGTGTTTGGGTTCCAGTGCAGCAGTGGAATGTGTAAATAAATACCCTAGTTTCCACTGAAATTCTTGTGAAACACCTGTGAACCACTGGACAACTGCACACTGTTCACAGAGCTAATCTTTCTGAAACCCAGCCTTGAAAATGCTGCACATTCTTTCAAAAAAGCTTGTTATCTGACATATGGTGTCCATTTCTTGGAGTAGACAAGTAAGGATTTGATTAGATAGCAGCAATCTAAAAATTACAGCATATCTGGCTTAAAAACTCACTTGATTTTCTAGGCTTCTTTTCAAAAAAACTTCTTCCTAAAAATGTCACTAATAAAAGTAAAGCATAAGGGACTCAGAAATTCTACAAGATGAGCTATTTCTAAAGACGTTTAATAGTTTGTAGCAACTGTAAGTGAAACCTATCTATGTGTTGTGATTTTAAGACTGAACTGTAAGATACTGAACATGCTGTTCATTGGGCAGTTTACTATTTGTGATTATAACTTCTGAATACTGGAAAATTATGTTATGTATCTTTGTAGGAAAATGAACTTTACTACTGCGTTTTGAACTGGTATTTGCTTGTGATTAAGAGGCAAAGAGCACAGCAATCTCCTTGGTACCCTTGTTTTGTATTCATAATACAGTACTTGTTGACACTGACAATGGATCTGGGTGGGGGGAGGTAATTTATTTGACATTGTCGTTAGTGTTTTTTCTCACATGCCTCCAGAGAATTCTATCAGCTAAGTCTCCATGCTCTTTAAAAATGAAAATTACTTTAACATTCCTAAACTATTTAACAGTAAGTGAAAACAAAATCATAAATGTGTTTGGAAGGATATTATTGCACCTCTTAAGTGCTTGGTTTCTACTTGTCCTCATTACATTCTGAGAATCTATAAGCAATAACAAGAAAATACAAATAATTTGAATGGAAGAAACAATGGACAGGCAGATCCCTGAACTGTACTTAGTATCTCAGTGTTGCTGGTGAGCAGGATTGGCCAGAACTCAGGTTTTTACTCACATTTTCATCTTCAACTTAATGTTTTTAATATCTATAACTTTATTTATATAAAACATAATGAATTTAATTGATGCCTATTATCTGAGTTTACAGCTTGCCTTCTGTTGGTATTCTTAATTTAGGAGAATGTTGCTCTGTTTTACTCTTTGAGCTTACTACACCATGTGAGGAAATCAATAGCTCTTTCACCTGCACACTTAGATACAACATTCCAGTTGGACTGAGATTTCATTCTTTGAACCTAATGTAAGTGAACAGAAAAACTGGATGTAGTTTTATTCTGTTACAGCTTGCCTCCTGTTTGGTTTTTGGTTCAGGAGTACCTTGTCCTTCATCCATCTCTAACATCTGTTCATGTGTCTTCCAAGAGGAACTTTGTCAGAAGTCATACTCAGATATTATCTTTGACCTAACAATGAGGACAGATTGTAAATATTTCAATTAATGTGTTCATCCTGTGTCTCTCAATAGATGTTGCTGAATGCTTTCCATGCTGATGATATTAATGGTATTTATTATTTGCGTGTTCTGAATATATTTTCTCTATCTTCTCTGCAGTGTTAATGTTTACTGAGTACATTGGTCTGTAAGGTTTGGATTCTTTACACACTTAAGTTTCCTTTTCCGTAATGGGAATCTTTGTTGGCTCCTTCAGCTTTCTAGAACATTGTTACAGGTTTGTCTGATACCTTCTATCACTTGATATGAATAAAAATCCTCTTAACCAATTAATTTGAATATTATAAGAGACAATCCACTGTTCATTTATGACAGTAGCAATCAATTACCTATCACTTTTAATCAGAGGATTCAGAGGATTAAATGATGTTATTTTCAGGGTTTGTCATATTTTCCAGTTTCAGTTTAACTGCTTACTTTAGGTTTCTAGATAACACAAAAACATTCAGGCCTGGCATCTCATAATCAAGCATATTATTGCTAGAATTACTTGGATGTCTGCAAAAGTAGAAGTATTAATTCAATGCCTATTGTTGCACTTTACAGATGAACTGGAAAAGATATTCCAGTGAGGAGTATTTTTACCATCTGTCTCTTTAAGCGGTGGAGCTGCATGTATAGCTGCAGCTCATTCAAAACCTTGAAATGTTTTTATAAACAGCTGGTAAAGCACTTAAGTCTTTGGGTAAAAGATACTGCATAAACATCTGTAGCTCTTAATAATTACCAAGTACACCTTAGCACAGCTAAGGTGCAACTGGATGCCTGAGTGTAAGTAATTTATTACTGCATTGTTTGCAAGATAGATTTTGCAAGTTTGTAAATTTGTTATAATTTCTTATTCAGAATATTACCAAAGTACTTTGCTAGCTCTTTATGTTTCACAATGACCTCCTTCTCCTTGCAATGTTCTGGACAGAATAGTTCGTAATAGTGAATAGACACATTAAAAGACAAGCTGATTCTCAATTCAGAATAGTTTCATTGCTATTTAGTGTCATCTGTACCTGTTTGATCAGGACATCTTAGGAAATGGGGATTGGTTAATAAAACTGGATTGATGTACATGTATCATAAGAGAAATTGTCTATATCTCTGGTGGGAAATTGCTTCCACAAGCATTCATTTATTGCATCAGCCACAGTGGGTATACACGCACAGTGTCACTGGCCCAGCAGTCAATGTGTTGCAGGGAGACTTGTCAGAGAGACTTCTGTGCCCTAGATGGCTTGTGTTTTCACTTTGGGACTCTTTGACATCTCCTCAGGACAACACTTTTTAGTTGGTGCTCTTCCTTAGGATGTGAGATGATTTCTTCTACTCTGCTGCTGTTTTAAGACCTTCCCTGGCATTTTCCCAGGTGACTAAAGACTTGAAATTCCCTGGGCTGTTGTCATGTCCCTAACTGTTGTTACTCATCCTGAATTTGGGATGCCCACCAGCTGAGTGGTGAGATACATGGTGCCAATAGAATTATCAGCCAAGAGTGAGATGGGAAGAAGGAACTTAGAGAAGCTTCACCACCAAAAGCATCATCTCATATAATGTTCAGCAACTGCAAAGCTGCTTTCCTCGGCAGGGCAGCCATCGGCAGTGCTGCTGTAAAACAAATCCAGACTTGCATAATTCTAGTGTGATATTTCCACAGTTAGTACAACCTAATTTATAATTTCATGTGATCATATCTTGCTGTCATGTGAATAACTAGGCTTTATGTAATTATAAATGATATAACCAGGATATTTATGCATTTGAGAAAAGAGCAGTGAATTGACAGAGAAATGTACTTTTCATTTGTCCCAGTTAACTGTGCTCTGTATTTAAACTTATGAAAATAATGAAAGAGAGGGGAAGAAAACCAGAAAGCATGGTATTACATGATCAGAAAATAAAGAAAAAGAGTTATATTAGATGTATGATATTCAACATTTTCCAAAGAAGTTGGAGGGATTAAAATGAAAGTTTTCCAGTCACAACTTGTCTATTGAATGGAACTGGGGCTGCTTCTTTACAGTGAAAAAATATAAATTGCCAGGTTCCTTACTTTTGAGTAGCAATATATCCACTATCAAAGAAAGTTGTGCTCCATGTAAAGATGATAATCTTTCATATATTTTCCTTTATATTGCTAAGTTACTGGAAATTAAAATTTGTAAACAAGAAAAAAAAGACTTTCTTGTGCAGAAACAGATACCTAATTTTGAAACTGCAGACAGAAAGCAAACTCCCCTTTCCAAGAGCTGGCAGGGCATGTGGTGGGAAATGAACTTACTATCCCAATATATTTATTGCAATTTAGCTCCCTGGAGTTGCATGCAAACACACAGCATATAGTCTGCCATATATATAAAAAGAAATTATCTACTTTTTCATTGAATCATTAAAAATTAGGAACTTGGAAAATACTCTGTACAGACAGTATTTTAAACGATTCAGGTTTATCAGTAATAATTCTTTCTGTTCCCTCATTCATTCAGAGAGAAGGTATTCACACAGTTTCTTCTTACTTTTTTTCTCGATTATCAAAATTTATTATCAGGCTATGTGAATGTAAGATGAACAAAAGTGAAATACATGGCTATTTGCATTTTCTTGCATGTCTTTCCTTTACATTCTTCCACACTTTGGAAAGTCCTAGTTTGGAGTGTTGAGGGTTGGGGGGTGTGTGTGTTCCCAGCTCTCCTGTCTCTAACAGATACAAAGGTGGACTTAAGGGAAGACAGAGAGAATGCAGCTATCAGGTGGAGGGACAAGAAATGCCTTACTGAAGGGAACTGGGAGGTTTTCTTGAGCTATCATGAGTATTATTGCAGACTAGGCCTGGATGCCTTCAAAGACAGTTGTCAAATCTTTCTGGAGCTGTGCTCACTGTTTGGATTCCCTCTGTTGCCATGCCAGCATAACTGGAGTCCAGTCCCAGCTTTTGGCTTTGGGCCTTAAGTTTTCCCCTGAAACAGAAGCTTTGTCACAATATGACTCTCCTGAAGTCAACAAGATAACAAGATGGTTATCTCACTGTCCTCGAAATATCCACTGAGCACAATTAGAAGAATGGAGAATGCTTCTCTGTCTAATGCAGGGAATAATGCATGGTAAAGTATTTTGAGGTTAGTATTTAAAAGCATAATCTCCAAAATTTACATGTCTCTATGAAAAAATGTCAGCATTGCAGGAACTTGACTTCTCTTATACCATTTCTTTTTCTAGGGATATCTTGCTAGTGGGGATGTGAGAATTTAAGCAAAATATCCTGAGAAAATCATACTTTCAAACCTTTCTGTATTTCTCAGCTGCTTCTCATCAGTCATCAAAAAACTTGTTGGAAGAGAGGATCAGAGAAGATAAAAAGCATGTATTAGGAATGGACATACTTCTTAATTTGTAAAGAATGGTGCTCTTAGCTTTTCTATTTTTATGGACCTGACTTATAAAGTGAAGAGCTAATTCATGGTGCCATATAGTCACATAGTATTATAATTTATAGTTCTTTAGCTTTAAGCCAAACTTAGTTTGAAGGATGGTTATAGATCTGAATGTGTGGGCCTTGGAATGTGAGACTGAGATGAAGATAAATTCTTTAAAATTTGGCATGGAAGGCATTTCAATTGTCTAAGGGATATATTTATTCCCCATTTCAGTGGGCTAAATGTTGAGAGAATGCCTTACATCAGCAGAGGGAACGGAAGTGTAGTTAGGTTTTATGCTTGGAATTTTAGCTGATAAGAGCCTTGTTGTTGCAGCAGTTGCAGGAACTGTTAGAGGTTAGAAGTTAATACAGGCTAGATGGTGATCATAAAAATAGATGCAGGAAAAAAAAGAGGTAGAGCTTCCCTTTGTTTTCCCCACCCCCAATGCAGGACAGAGGTTTTAGAAAGGAAAAGGAGGAGGAGAAAGGAAAAGAGTGGTCTGAGAGGTCCAGGTACACCAAGGATAAGAACAAGGAAGTACAAAAGTGATGGTAAAAGTGTTGATGAAGATGAGAGGAAAAAATCAAGTTAGATGAGAAAGCCATTTGAAATACAAATTAAGTAATCTAAAAGTACTTCTAAAAGATCTGGTGCAAATGTATTTAAGCACTCTTAACTTCCAGGTGGGGTTGTCTTGCAATTTTCATTTTACAAAACTTTGTCATCTTCAACCCTCTTCTTAATGTGAATAGTGCCTGTACCCCTTAGCTTTAGAGACTGCCCATGAAACAACTGTTCCTATGAGAAATCTCTGGAGTTGAAAGCTTTCTCACCCACCCTTTGCTGCAGCAGGCTCTTAAAGACAAGCAGATTGAATGACTTGGCACTGTCTTGCTATCGTGTCAGTAGAAAGGACTATATGATGACCTAATGGTCAAATGCCTTGATACTTCCCAAATGTTTCCATTGCCAGTATAGCCCAGTATATTCACTGATGGGTAACATACACCATCCTATCTGCTGAATCTTCTTACTGTTTATCATGAGCACAAGAGTACCAGGGTTTCATTTGAGCTTTGATTCAAATCTTGCAATTGTCCTCTTGTTCTCTAAGACTTTCAGGCTCCTTGGTGATTGAAAATGCTAACCCCCAGGTCTCTGTAGAGCCGGTTTATTTGCATATTACTAAATAAGAACAGAAGTCCTTCAGACTTATCCTGGGGCTACCACTTTGTGGCAAAGCACCTTCACAGGTCTTAGCAATCTGTTGGTTTGGTATTTTTTGCACTGGAAGGTCCCAGCCTAAATCACTCAAGCTGGCGTCATTCCCTTCAATATTCATGTTTGCTCTCTGATCCAAACTGCATCTTTCAAAACAGCTGCTTTCTTAGGGCATCCTTAATTCTCTCAGATGTCTTTTTGCCTTTGAATCATGTGCTTTATAGTGATTCTTTTTTTTATATCTGTCATGGAGAGATTCTTCCTCAGTTCTGTGTGACAAAGGATTCTCCCTCTCCCTCTAAGATGCTCCCCTGATTTAAGACATTGTCCTTTTCTGGGTGTTCTGTCTCGTAATGTGCCTAAATTTACATGGGCCACTTGGTGCAGTTATTGGCCATGATATAAACCTATCACTTGTAAAATTTGTGCCCACTGAGCTTTTTCAGCAATTCATAGTAATGCAGCTACTTTAATCCCTGATTGTGTTATAACTGTGACTAATTAATCTCAATAGCTCTCCAGACTGGATGGTTTGTATATTTTTTTGGTAGTAATTCTAGACGTTTTCACAGCAAACCCCCTGAATTTACCTGTTACCTGTAGTTCTAAGTCTTATTTCCCAGCTATTGAAGTTCTGCAACTGTTGTTGTCCCCTCAGTTGTGTTAATACAAGTCTTTAAGAATATGGTTTGCAATTCACCCTACAATCATCCAGATAAGAGGCTGAAAAAGCTTTCTTTTTGTGAATTGTTTGTCCTGTGGCATACTGGATCAGGGAACTACTAACCCAGCTCAGAAAAAATTATTAATGTGAGGACACATCAGTTCCCTGGTCTGATTTGCTCAGAAGATTTGTGAGTGCTCATACCAGCACAGTGAAGGGGCAGGAACATGCCACAGTTGGGGGGAGGCATAAATTACTGTTTTGGCAATGTACCACATTTATGTTGACTTAAACCAATTATTAAATTATTATGCTTGCAAAATAAATAAATAAATAGATTATTCTGCAGCTGGATCATCTTGCTGAACTGGCTGTACCCTGTGTTGCATAAGTGCAAGTGGTGGTGGTGGAAGGTGTAGGATGAAGGGTGGATTGTGGAAACTTTTTTTTTTTGGTAATTGTCTTGGAGCTACACCTATTGTTTCAGCTCAAAGTCTATATGTATCATTAATATCCAGGCTTTCCACTTTCTGTGATTTCTCATCCAAGTACTGGTATGACCTTAGGCTGATGAGCAAAGCTATTTTAAAAAGGAAAAAAAAAGGAAGGAAAAAATCTTGGTTGGCAGCCAGCTTCATTTTTTACAAGGGTTATTTTACAGTCATGCAGAACAATATGTAATTCAGACATTCCATCAGGCACTTGCTCAAAAGAAAACTTTATAGCAGTATTTTGCTATAATTATTCAAGTGTGGAAACTTGGTCTCTCTAACAACATTAAGAATAAGGTGATAGAATGATACAAGTTTAGATAGGTCTAATATAAGGAGTTGCTGCATCAGGTAGCCCATTATAGAGGAGACTGCTGCACCTCCTTGTGGCCAGGACCATAAGGATGTATCCCTAAGAGGCACATGTGCACACTGTATGTGTATATACAGCCAGACATCAAAAAATGCAGCACTTGCACAAACACAAGCAGCTTCAATGGCCTCATCCTTTCCCTTCACTGGCTGACTGTGATGAAAACTGTTTGTGGGGAATACTTATGTACATGACATGGATCCAGCAGCAAGTGGCCTTAAATTCTTATTCTGCTCAGTTACTGGTCCCTAGATCCCCTTGTCTCCCAGTTGTCTCACAAACATGCACTGGGTCTCTCTGGCAGCTGGTCTGGGTTTATGACCTTGCCAGTGGCCAGTCGCCAGGTGTCCTGGTGTCCCTCCAGCAGCCAAATCTCAGACCTTCTGGTCTCTGCAGTATCTGGCCCAGACTCACAGTCGCTCCAGTTCTTGAATCCCAAGCCTATTGCCTGTCTAGTCCGGCTTGGTGTTTGCCAGAGGTCACACACACACAGGTATCCAGGCAGTGTGCCTGGGCTTCAGTCTCTCTGCTTGCCAGTGCCTTCAGCACCTGGCCCACTGTGACCCGTGGTACAACTCCGGCTGCTGGCATATATGCTTCCATACATTGTGTTATGCAGAATGAAGATTCCCCTCACACAGGAAAATAGTTTACTACAAATGCAGTGTAACAAGAAGATAGTACAGTCTGCAATGATCAGGTCAGCTGGGCATGGCTGAACAACCATGAGCAGCCACCTGTTTACATGCACCTAGTCCCTCTTATGCCTTTTTCCCCCCCAGTATCTTCTTATGCTTGTTCTGTCCCAAACCACTTCTATGGTTTACCCTCCCTTGTCTTGCCTTCATTTCTTCCTCTAAATATCCTATACTGTCTTCTCCAATCCCAAAATACTATTCCTGGCATCTCACAATGAGTCCCAACCCAGTGGGCAGTAAGCCCCTCCTTCAGTCTGCAAGGTGGCCTAGGGAGAGCCTCTTCTTGGAACTTGTCCCTCTGGGTCGCACCCTCGGCCCTGGGAGCAGCCGAACTGAGGGCTTGGTTTCTTTCATTTGGGTTATGTGGATTCCTCTGCCTGACACTTTTCACTTGTGCTCCTTGTGTCTGTGGGGAGGAGCCTTTAATCACACAACCTAACAGTGACTTCTTTTTGTCACTAAAAAGTCAAGAGACTGGGCGGGCACTGCACAACTGCTTCAACAGCGGATGGTACAGCTTGCCTCTGACTATTTAATTCTAATACTGCCAGAGCCTAAACTACCTGAAGCACATCCAATTTTTTTTTTCGGTTACAGAAGAACAACAAAGTGCATAAATTAGGGGGAAAAAAAGGATAGCCACCAGCTTTGTACTCTTAATATTAGTAAAGTGCAAAGTGAGAGGAAATAGGGAAGGATTAGGTGTTTAAAAGTGGTGGTTTTCATATAGTGCTTCTAACCACAAGAGTATTTTGTTTCTCAAATTTGAGTATAATAGGCTTCAGACTATAAAATGCTTTATTTAATCTTGGTTTGAAAGCAATTCCAGCAAAGTGGACTGGTCCCAATTTCGTTGGGTGGTACAGGAAAGCCAAGTCTCAGAAAGGGTTCCAGAAGTGCTTGTTATTCTAAATGCTAATTGATTTTCAGCAGTTAAAAGTCTCCTTTTGTTTAACGTGAATTTCTTGTTTTGAATGTGGCTTGTGTCTGCTTTGGGTTTGGGTTTTCTCCCCTTAGAGCAAACAAGTTTATACCTAGATCTTTATAGCCTTAGGATATTTCAAGCTATATAATTATTTCTCTTTCCTCCCCCCCCCCCCCCTTGCTTCTAGGCTCCCTTGTTTTCAAGGCTGAACATGTTAAGCTTAGGAAGCTGTTGCCACTATCTCAAATGGTGTTTGTTTCCACCCTCCGGACTCTTTCAGTGGAGTACGTAATTTTTCAAACTTAGTTTTTGCTTTTCGTGTTTGAAAGCACCTCTCCTTCCATCTGCAGGTTTTTCTCTTTCTCCCATTTGTTGATTTAGTTTAGACCACACAGATGTAAAGCCTTGCGTGCGTTTTTATGTGAAGACTTGGCTTAAGGCGATACGTTGTTGAGTAGACATTAGGAACGCAGGCACGTCTTGCTAACAAAAATCAGATTTTTTTTATCCTGAAAGAATGCCTGGATGTGTTATAATACAAGTCGTTTGTTAGCTGGTGGATATTAGCAGATCCCGGTACCGCACGCTGTACCGCACTCGGTGAATCCGTCACGACTCGGCCGCAGCCCTTGTGCCCCGTCGCAGCCGAGGGGCGATGCGCGGGCCGGGGCGAGCCGGAGCCGCCTCAGGGCCGGCGCGGGCGGCGCTCGGGGCCCGCTCGCACCGGGGCGTTCGTGCCGCTCCCGCCGGTGCCGAAGCCCGGCCGGGGAGCGCAGCGGGCTCTTTAAGAAGCCCCCGTGTCGGTGGCTGTCGCCGGCTGCCAAGTGCGGGAGAAGCCGAGCTTTGCGGCGAAGCCCGAGCGTAACCAGCCGGCTGGGGGAGATGCCGCCCCGCGGTGACTGACAGCAGGACCAGCTCTATGCAAATGGCGCCGGGGGCTCTGCCGGGGCTCTCTCCACACGCCGCCGCCTCTCGCCTCCCGCGCCCCGTAACGCGCCGCGCCTCGCACAAAGCAATTGTTGCTTTTTTGAGGGACGTCGTTTTACACGTAAAATCATCTCCAGCACGGTTTCAGTTTGAGATACGTGTGAGGGAGCTGGGGAGATGTGTCAGAGCTTGTTACTCAAGCTAAATTAGGTAATTTTTAGCTGGGTAACGTGCTAATCTTTAAACCTTTATGTTTCTAAATCCTGCGTATGTCTGGTCTCTTCATACAAAAGTGTATTTTGCTTGTTTCTTCTCGCCTTCTTCAGTCTGAAGCCTTATGTAGGTCAGGCTTGGCTTAAGCAGATTTCCTGAACCTGCGTCAGCTTAAGCTGAAGGAATTTTAATAAACCCTCCCTTGTAGGCGTGGGCCTAAATGAGACTAGCCTAGTTAAGCCTGATCTTTTTCTGTTTGTGAAAAAGAGCTGAGCAGAGCTAGGGGCTGCATGGTGGCTCCAGGAACGGCTTCCTTAATTCAAAGGTAACAATGGTTGGGAAGGCCAGATCTTCTAATTTTACCTTATCTGAAAAGCTCGATTTGCTAAAACTCGTGAAGCCGTACGTTAAAATTCTCGAGGAACATACCAATAAGCATTCTGTAATAGTGGAAAAAAACAAATGCTGGGATATCATAGCTGATAACTACAATGCCATCGGAGTAGATCGCCCTCCTCGTACTGCACAGGGCCTGCGCACGCTGTACAAGAGGCTCAAAGAATATGCCAAACAGGAGCTATTGCAGCAAAAGGAGACTCACTCAGATTGTCAAAGCAGCATTTCCGAGCCAACCAAGAAAGTTGTGGAGATGATTCCACAGATTTCCAATGTGTGTTTAAGAGACAGGAGCGGTGTTCAAAGGTGAGACAATTCTTTTTACTTTGTTACTGAATGAAAATTATGGCGCCTCCTATCTACTATGTAACGCTTTTGCTTGTGCTCAGGCTCCTAGAGGAAATGTTTATCAGAGAAAATTCCCAAATGGGGAACAATGACAAAAATAATACTGCTTTTGTTTTATGGGAAGCTTTATGGTGACTTAGCACTGCATTCTTTTTTTTTTTTTTTTGTTCAGCTCTCTTTCAAAGCTTGTTTCAGAGTCTTTGTCATACTCTGGAAAGTGAGGGTTAAGAGAGAATCAAAGGGAAACAGTAGCTCCAACCTCTACCCCTCCCCTACCTTTTAATAGGCAGATTATTCAAACACTGGCAAAGTGATGGCTATTCTCCTCCATTTAAGGTAATACTGCAGTCATTTTGCAACATATGGAACTGTTAGCAGTTTATATAGGATATTTAATAAAGTTAGTTCCCAGAGCTAAGAAACCTCACTCACATCTCTTTTTTCTTTCATTTACTCTGGTGTTTGCATGTTACATTTTAGTTGATTCCAACCCTTAAAAAAAAAAAAAGACTCCACACTGCAGTGCCTTTGTGAGTGCAAATGTTTTTTTAAATTATACTTTACTTACATTGATGGTGGTTCCCTGAAGCTGGAGCAAAGCTAATTGAAGTCTAAACTCCATGCAATTCTGTGTCTTACATGAGGTAGTTTAAATACAGAGAGAAACTAAGAGGTACAGCATTAGAAGTTTTTCTTTTTTTCTTTTTTTTTGGTAGGTTATTTTTTTTTTTTTTACTGCTCAGTAAAGTGAGACACACTGTCTAGATTTGAGCCAGACATAATACAGGCAGGCAGCGTTCAGGCTTTCTCCCACAGCTGGCTAATGCCCCTCATATCTGACTTGCAACACTCTGCTGGTTCTGTATTGGTCCTTGAGGGATCAAAAAATGCCTGGGTCAGGTTTTGGTTTCTCCAGATACAAAAACTAAGCTTGGGGGGGCGGGGTGGGGAGTCAAATAACTCCCCAGCAACCTTGAGAAAGCTCTGATTTTTCTTATTTTCCCAAGCAGATTAATGGGAAGCAAACTTTCCATATTTTAATCAGATGTACTGACAGTGGGTGCAGCAGCGTAACACTCTAAGAAAACCTGGCATGCGCACACTCGCTGAATTGGACTCATGGTGCCACTGGTTGAACTGAATGGTAACAATTGTCTAAATCCCAACATGCCAGATGCTCTAAAAATATGCTGTTGTGGGTCCTTTGCTTAAAGAAGTCTAAAGCAACTGGGCTGTGCTGCTGCTCCTGGTGAATGCCCCTGGAGGAACCATTCCAAAGAATTCTCTGGAACAAAATGAGGCTTTTAATTGCGCTAATAAAGGTTTCAGTGTCTTGACTACCAACTTTTGTAAGGAGGGGAGAGAAAAAATAGTGTGAGAACTTTGGTTTGTAGATCGGCTTATAAAAAGCACTGACGCTTTTAGTGAATGATTAAGAGCTAATGATCTCCATAGTTTGTCTCCTATAATTTAAACAATTTTTGCAGTTCTTTATGGGTCTGGGAACACTGACTTGATTATTGCTTACCCAAAATGGTTCATCTTAGGAACAACCACTACACTGTGTCCTGAAAGAAAACAATATAATTTAAAAGATTATTTTTTTTCCTGCCCAAACACATCGTTGTTTGATACTTCTAATTTTAACTCTGAGTTGCATTTTACCCTAGTTTTATAAACCCTGTACTGGGTTTTAACTCCCTGGGATGTGGCTTAGGTTTTGTAGGAGGGAAATACAACTTAAAATGAGTCCAAATTCTTAATCGCACCTTTAAGCAATTTCTAGCTCACTGTGATTAAGCAAAACCTGGTGAATCATGGGTGCCTGCAGGGTTATAAACACCATGCCCCAATTGTGGTAACTGTTGTTTGTCTTTCTTTCAGTCAAGTTGTCAGAAACCACATTAGTAACCACCATACAGGCAGCTCTTTTGTTTCTCAATTCCTTCTTTCTCTATTTGCTGTCTAATTGTTTTCCTCTTAAGAGGCTGACTAAGGGGAAAAAGAAAGCCTCATCAGAGTTACCTGAAGGTTTGATAGTTTTTTAGTTCTGTGTGGATTACACTTCGAGAGATGGATTTTTTTCACTGCTTGGAGGCTCTAGTCTATGTTAGACTAAATCTTACCTTTCTTCTATTTAACCTCTCTCACTTTCTCTTTCTGCTCTCTCTCCATTTCCTTTTGTCAGAATGACCTGCTTCTCCTGCTGGTTGTTTCCTATTTTCTCAGGCTAGAAGCTGGCCAGGAGCCAGCAAATAAGAAGGAGGGAAGCTGTATTAGAAGCTGCAGTTGGGAAGAAGGAGGAAACCCGGAATTACAGTCAGCACTAAAAAAAGTGAAAATCTGTGTTCAGAATAATGCTTTTGATGCTCAATAAGAGGAGTAAAAGGAATGTGAGAAAGAAGTATATAGGAAAAGGTGAAGCTTTGTGGCATGAGGAAGAGGCAGTAAGGGGATATAATTGATACTCCATAGGCAGCTCAGGTAACAGTCAATAGAATTAAGATTATCTTGGCTTTTTCTTTGGGGGATTAAGGAAAGGTCAGTTTTCAATACCTGCTTCAGATGGACTGTTTTCAGGGGTTTTTTAAAGAATCTTTAGTTAAAATAGTTTGTGTGGTTGACAGGCTTAATTTTTTGAAAATGCATTGCTCTGACCCTGATGAATTTTTTTACAACTGATTATTGAGAAGCTTTCGTGCTTTTATTCTAGCACGAATTCTATCATTGAATCTAGTATTTTCATGTTAATAGACAGCAGGCTAGTCAGGGTCCTTTAGAAATTGCAACCATGACTGCTTATTTCTTTTAAACCGAGAGTTTTGAAGACCATGGGATATCTAGAAGTTATGATCATGCCACATTTTTATTAAGGAGTTAGTGCATTTACATGAGAATAGGAACTACAAATTACATTTCTTCTTGCTTCTGGGAATTTGAACCCAATCTATTACTAACCAGGACAGTGTTTTAATAATCAAATAGTGTGTGAATTGTAGGGCTTTCAAGACATTTAAAAAGTGTAAAAAAACCCACTTTCCACCCTCCCAATTTAATAGAGAGCAACTTGGGTTCTTGTGTTGGGGAGCATCTGTGAATATTCTGTTAATAACCGATCCACTCACTGCCTTTAACTGCTAGTTAAGTAGTGGCAGCCTGGTTTTCAAAGGGTTGGGAGGTGTCTCAAATCTTCAACCACCAGTTAGAGACCCTGTTTTAGGCAGCCATGGCCATGATGGCGCACTGGCTTCGCTGTCAATACCAAGTTAATATATTTCTGTTCCCATGTTACACTATACTGCCTTCCCAGTCATGCTGCAAGTATTTATTCTTTGCAGATCTGTACTGTAATAGATCAAGAAGCTGATCTGGCTTAAAAAAGCATTACCTGAGTAAAGGAGTGATGTGCAAAAGTGTAGGGTTTCAAGCACAACCGATGGTAGAGAAGTGTCAGGAACAGCTTGAACCATTATTATCATCAAAGCCAATGCAATGTCAAATCATGATTTGAGATGCTGCTGACTCAGGAGTTTACACAAAGACAGATGAGTAAAGTGGGCGTTGTTCTTTTGAAAGGAAATGCACAGAACCATAAGCTTTCTTAATGGAAACACTTCAGTGTCTTCTCTTGAAACTTCAGAAAAATATTAAGATTGCCAATTCAAAGAGGGATTCAAAGCAGGGATTAGCTTGATTCTCAAATTGACTGACAAAGTCATCATTTGGGCTCTGGTTTCTTCTCCCAAGGCTCTTTGCGTAATTTTATTTAGTGATTATTGTACCTTTTAGAAAAAAAACCAAATACTTGGGTGCGTGAGTCAGAAACAGGGAGCACATTAGAACAGAGGGAGATTAATAAGTTTGTGAGATGGAAATATTTCCACTCAATCTCAATTAATCTCCTTGTAAAATCATATTATATATTATATAAACTCTTTCCTCTGTTACTTTCATGGCTTGGTGCTTGGGTTTTTTTATATTTTCACGTCACTAATAGCCTTCCTTGCTTCTCCAGTGCCAGAAGGGCCTCCCAAGGGGAGTTCTCTATTGGCTGTACTGCCTTTCTAGTAATAGATTCTGAATGTGACATGGCTGTGTCTGTGTCACATTCTGTGTCTGTGGAAAGAGAGAGGGGTACAGGTGGTGTTCAGGCAATGAAGTAGAGGGTCCCAGGCACAGATAGCAGAGTAATATTCAAATGAAGTTTTGGTTACTTACAGCTATGCCTTTCCAAATAGTTTTTAATGGATTATTTAAATATGATTTTGTGTGTTCTAGTGCTAGTATCGATAAAGAAACAATTGCTGGTACCAGTTCACCACAGGCAATGTTGGATCACCATCCTGCGACAGTCATGATGGACTTACAATCGGAAGAGGATGTCAAACCTCCTCCTTCTTTGATTATAGACTCACAGCAAAATGAGAACTTAGAACAAGAGGAAGAACACCAGCTGGTGCATATTATGGAAAGGTCTCCTTCAACATCAGTATCTTCAGTTGATATGAGAGTGATGATGTCTCCATCCCCTGTACCAAGAAGAGATGAGTTTTTTAGGCTTGAGGTGGGAGAACGTTTTAGACCAATGTGTAGTTATGACCCACAGATGTTACAAATGCTGAAAGAAGAGCATCAGATAATATTAGAAAACCAAAGAAAAATTGGTCTTTATGTCCAAGAAAAAAGGGATGGTTTGAAAAGAAAGCAGCAACTGGAAGAAGAACTGTTGCGAACAAAAATCAAAGTAGAGAAGCTGAAGGCAATACGACTACGGCGTGATCTGCCAGAATACAGCAATATCTAAATATTTTATTACTTCTGTCATATTCTTTGATATACTTAATAATAAATGCAGAATTGTTCCATATGTTAATATGGATGGATCAAAATCTGGACTTGAGACGTGAAAGCGTATTTTCCACATTGTTGTTTATGTACCTTAGAAAAATACCTCGTATGCATTTGAATGCACCAACTCTTCTGGTCTAAAGTAGTCAAATCCTGTACATTTAAGTGTTTAGATTGATAAAAATCCAAACTTTTAAAATATTTCCACTTATCTCTATTGGAGTAGTGATGAGCTAAGGATATTTAGTCAGATCTTGTTAAAATTTTATTCATATGTATTGTTTTTTCAAATAATCACCTTTACTAGCTTAATGAAGTTACAGGTTAATAAATACATATAAGAAGGAGAAATAAGAGGTTATGTTCAAATGTCTTATTCTTTTCAAGTTGGTAGATCTTGCGACAGTGGTGAGATTTTGCTGACGTATCAGCTTGGAAAACAAAATTACTGGATCGTTATATTTTTTTAATGTTCAGTAGACAGTTGAATAAATGTACATATTTTTAAAAGTTAATACTTTTTGTTTCCAGTGGAAGAGTGTTTCCATAGGATATTATCAAAATAGAGACAATGAATGCAACACTTGGTTTTTAAAACTGCATGCATGTGTAATTTGTGTGTACAGTTACCATGATCGTATATTCAGTTATAGTAATTATACTGGTGATCAACCACATAAATGTCTGATTTCCTCTTTTGCATGCATAATTACTACAGTGTATGTGCAACCAAGACAGTTGCAGGTGCCTTTGATCAGTATGACTAGGACTATAAGCTACTGAAAAGAAATCCTTTCTGTATGTAAGTAACATGTGACTTGAAATCAACAGAGAATTCTGTGTTATTCTGGGTACCTTTTATAGATGCTGTTGTTCTGATCTTTCAATTAGTTTCAAATAAAAAGCCCCAAATAAAAATAAAATTGATTCTTCTGTCTGTCCTAGTAGCAGCTGTTTCCTCTGTAGTTGTGATCAACGTTCATAACTGGAAGAAAAATATCTGGAAAACATCAGTCCCAGATGATTCATTTCTTCATAATTCTAAGTCCTGCCTGTTATGAATGGATCCACAACTGCCTTAGACCTCTGGCTCCTTATTCCCCACAACAATACTTTCCCCTTCCTCTAACCTTTAGCGCAAGAAAAGGAAATGAAGCAGAGAATCAAGGAAAAAGAGAGAACAAAGGAGCTGTAATTCCTCCTGTGCCTCCCATCTCAGAGGGCCCCAACAACATAATGAACAAAAGCAATAGGAAGGAGACTGTTTCTTCCTTGCTCCCGTCACCAGTGTTTTCCCAAATTTGCTTCCTTCTCCACACCCACAGAACCTCAGCATGCAAGCATGAGGCACTGATCTGCATCAGCAGATTCTGAATGAGGTAAGCTCCTTGTGTGTCTTCTGAGTGAACCAGGTTACCTTTGTAGCTACAGGGATAGATGCTTATGGAAAACTATGAAGAATGGGAGCATGTGAGTTTAATTGAGGGCCTAGTGGAGCTTCAAGAATTGTGGTTGAATTTTGTGATAGTAGACAAGAGAATTGATCTTGGCTGTCAGGGCCCGGGATAACTTTAACAGGTTACAGGTAGGAAAAGTTGAGGAAGCAAGTCTTTTGTTTACAAACTGAGAAAAAATACAGAACAGTGAAAACAGATGTTGGCAATACAGAGTTTGCTAATACTTTTTCAGTTGTTTTCTAGAGAACAGAGCACTGTAAATGTCTTGAGAATTTTTGTGTGCACTGAAAATTATGGTGCCTGGAAAAGTGGCCATCGTTTCTGTACAGTCCTTGGCTTTCTGCTGTATTTTTTAGTTCAAGGACATCGATCTGTTTTGTGTAGCTGGAAACATTTCAATGAGACATTCACTTCCTGAGTTCACGAGAATCAAAATGCTGCCTTTAATAAATAAATAAGGATTTTATTTGTTCTACTTCTCAGAAATAGGAAACAGCACTGAATTACCTGCCCTCATCTTGTAGTTTGGAAATGTCTGATCTTATCCTTTTAGTTGAAAATCAGAATTCTAGTTTTCAGTGGTAAGGAATTAATTTCTATTTCTTGTTTCTGTTCTTAGATATTATGCAAATGAAGAAGTTTTTAATAGTTCAGAAAATAATTCCCATACAGCTCATTGTCTTGCAGTGGTTTTGAATTACAGCTAGTCCTATGCTGACCACCAAAATGCTCTAGAGACTTAAGAATATTTTCTGTTGATGCTAGATGAAGAGATGACCTCCAGGGTTTCTATTGGCATGGTATTTTTATTTCGAGGACTAGAACCAGAGGAATTTCCAGTCTTGGAAAGCTTACAGTCTTTTCTGAACTGGCAGGCAAAGTAGTTGCAATAATAGGACTCTGGGTAGAGCAAAGTCTCTCTTGTGTTCTTGGTGCTGGAGGGGAGGAATGCAAATGAATAAAGAAATAAAATACACCAGCCTGGTCAGAACTGTGCTGTTATGGTCAGTGTTCTTCCACATTTGGTTGTTCTGGCTTTGTCTCATTTGTTAGTGAGAAGCCTTTCATTCTTATCTGCAGGCAGCAGCTCTAGTTCAGAGGTCTCTCATGCTTCTTGTTTGCTTTGTTCTCAGTTTTGTTTCTTTTGGTTTTTGGGGAGCTTGGGGAAAGGGGAGACATCTGTTAAGTCCCCTTGGAGCTTGCTGATTTCTTTACTAGTGAGGTGGTGTTGATTTCCTTTCACTATAGACATGTTTCCTCCTTTAGTGGCATTATATTGCTCTCAGAGCAGCATGTTGCTGACTATATATTATACTTTCTATATTGGTAAATCTGCATTTCTTTCTCATTCCACATCTGCTTTACAGTATCAGGTTGTCTGTCTGAGGCAACTTCACTTCTCTGTGCCTGTTCCTGGGTTTTGTTCCATGTATTCCTAATGTTGGGTACATGCACCACAGCTGTGGCTGGTCCTTCTGGACCATGAAGTGCTATGAATTTTTACTGTTCCAATAAATGATACTGTGTTAGTGTGTGTCAAAGGGATGATAGGAAGCCCTTCCCTCCTTCACCCTCATTCTTATCCTCTTACTCCCTTCGCTACATCTGGCAGTGCCATTCACTGTCTGCATGTTTATAATGTACATAGAACAAGCAGAGTAATTTTAGGCAAGGACAATTTTTTACCGTATGTTCATGTCCTTCTACTAAGATAACTGAAATAAACTGACTCTAGAAATAATTTAATTCTCACCATCTAGTGGATTTATGTTTAGGATTCGAATAAAAAGCTGTAATGTGATAATTGTGATGGCATCTTGTGTAATTTCATCTATCTGAGTAATTGTCTAACGGTCAGTCTATAATTTTATCTGCTGCTCCCTAATTATTTTGCTTTTTTTTGTACCTCCCTGCTTCCCTCCTGTAACCTTTTGACTCCTGTGGAATCATCTCAGTGGATGTGCTTGCCTTAGATCAGAATTCTTATCACGTAAAACTGGTACGAGAGAGTACTCCAAGACCAGGAGAGATTATTCATAGCTAAAGCCTTATATATATTTCTGCACATTTTCAAACTTGGGTTTTTTTCCCACATACAATGAAAACGCACAGACTATCTTCTTTGGGAAGACTTGTGCCCACTTAATTTCCAATAGGCAAAGCCATTAAGTTGCTTAACATAAATAAATGAGAGTTGTTTCTGAGTGGGAGGAACAAATAAGGAATTGTGATACCCAGGCTGCCTGGCTAAGCTGTCTTTTAAAATTTCCTGTATCTTGTTTTAAACTGCTTTAGAATGGTTCAATGTGAATTTTAACTTCAATAATGTGATAAAAAAACTACTCAAGAAGATGATAAAGTGTTGTTTTCCTAAGATATTGCTTACTTTTCCATTTTGCACATGAAAATAAAAAGAGGACTTTAAAAAGATTGTTTTTGACATTAAAATGCATTAAATGTAGCTTCTCAGTGTGTATCCCTAACTAGTCATGCTACTATTCTGTTTTAAATATCTAGGTCTTAAATAATTTGAGAAATGTTACTGTCTATATGTTAGATTAAAAAAAAAACAAACAAAAAAAGGTGCTGTTTACAGTAGTTAAAATAGTGTCTGTTAGCTGGCTATGTAACACATAACTAAATTTCAGCCATTCTGTGACCTATGTTTCTATCTCTGATAAAAACAAAAGTGCTTGCCTTGGTGTTGACCAAGTTGCCTGTGTATAGTGATAGTTGGGGCATCCAGTTTGTCTGGGCAAAATTTTTTCCATGATAAAGATACAATTTCCTGAAGTTCCACTGAATGCTAGCCAGCAAAATGTGAACTCTTCCTTGCAAAAGCTACAGTTGCTCAGTGGAAAAGTAGTTGAAAACCTCAGTTCTGATCCGTGTGTGTAGGAAGGTGGATGAGGGTCAGAGAACCCAGGGAAAGCTCAGCCATCTGTAGGCATTGTCATTCCCCACCACCCCTGCCTTTCTTCCATGCTGTGGGATTTCACACTATTTTATCCTAGTGATTACACAGAATGATTCGTTGATACGTCCAAATATCTCTGAGTGAATATAACACCTTGTTTGACTCTGTATTACTCACACAAGAAGGATGTCATATAATTATCATTGAATACTTAATCAGCAGTTACTCCACATAATAGATGATTTTTATTTGCTCTTCAGCAAAACTGCAGACTTGGAAAATGCTACTGAATTTTTTGTATTTTACATATGCAATTAAATTTATTTTTTTAAAGAAATCAATTGTTTCCTAGCCATTTCCTTTTGGCTCTTGATTTTCATCTGTAGTTAGGATAATTGCAATAATTAGCATAATTAAGCATATGTATAGTGAAAAAATAATTCCACTGGATTATATTGCCCCTCTAAACTCAGTTGATGTCAGGACTTAGTTTGGTTAAGGCTCAGTCATTTTCACAGAATCACAGAATTTTCTGAGTTGGAAGGGACCCACAAGGATCATCAAGTCCAGCTCTTAAGTGAATGGCCCATATGGGGATCAAGCCCACGGCGTTGGTGTTATTAGCACCACACTCTAACCAACTGAGCTAATCTCAGGGGTTTTTTGTGTACTGTAGCCTGTGTGTTGCCATTTGTTTACTTTGTATGTCATGTAAGATCCTTGTCTGTATTGCTAATGCTTTCTCGAAATATGTCAGTTTTCAAAGTTTGGAACTTTCTGCATGGTTGAAATAAGAAAATCAGTTTATAAATTACTGATTTATTTGTTGTTGTTGTTTAAGCTTTAGTTTAACAGTGAAGCAATAGGACAAAACATTTATCTAGTTTGGGGATGGGGAGAAGGGATATGGGACTGCTTGTGGTTAGTTACAACATTATTCGTGTCCTGCAATTGCATCAGATAAAAACTGACCAGTGTCAAGTTGTATTTGTTATTAGTCACTGACAATGTCATGTGAAAGAAAGTAATTTATAACTCAGCAGCAGTTTGCAGGTAAATTTTATGTAGCCCACTTGTTGATACTATTAAGAGTATCATTTTGTGAAGTCAAAGCATTTATGTGTGGCATGTGCTGGAAATATAGAATTAAAATCGGTGTGTATACATTGCTGTCGACACATTCTCTGTTGTAGTATGGCGTTTGCTTAGGGCTACATTGTCAGGCCCCCATCCTCCCCAAAAAATTGACATGTAAGTTGTGCAGGTTTCACCCAGGTGATCTTTGCATCATTTTGCATTGTAAGGAAGCTTTGGCAGTAGGTTGTACATTGTGAGGGACTTCCAGATGACATTAGTAGCATCAACTATGTTTGGCCAAACTACTTTATGCTGTTACCTCCTCTTGGGTTATAATGTGTGTGCTCTGTGTTTGCATTTGTGCTTGTTTATGTCTCAGTTTTTTCTGTGAAACAGATTACCTGGAGAATACTCTGTTTAGGATATACTGAGTTTTGATCATCTTTCCTTTGTAGTCTTCCAATTTCCTTGTGCTTTCGAAAAAGTACTCAAAACATGGCATCAAGCTGGTCTTTGGGCATTCCTATAAAACCTAATTCAAGTTTGTCTAATTTGTAAGTCATTGGCAAACACATAATTTGGTAATTTTCAGTACAAGGTTGTTACACTTCGGATGTAGTCCCTAATAAATGAATTCTTAGGAGAGCCTGTCCAGCCTGAGCACATTGAGCCATTGAGAGTGGATCAAGGACTTCTCAGCTGTGAACACCTTGAAAGAGAGCAAGAAAATGTGTCCCTCATTTTGCCACTAACAGGACAGACAGCCTCAGTAAAGGAACCACTTTGTTTAGATCCAGAGAGGATGACAGCAAGGATCCCAAGCACAGCTGTCCTTCTTTTGGGGCAGTAAGTTTTTAGGAGCTGTTGAACTGTTCAGCTAGATAGGTAATGGCCCAGCTCTTTTGCAAAAAAAACCCCAGCAATAACCTGGAAAATACTGTTTGTAGCTCTGGGATTCAGAGTGCTGCACAGTATGTGCGCAGAAAAGGAGTGAATTAAGCTCATTTAGGGAATTTAACCATTGCTGTTTGTTATAATTATTTCTGCTAGATAAAATCTATTCCTTTCAGAATAGTTTTTGTTATATAACTGTATATGCTAATTTGCTGTAGTTGAGTTTTGAAAACACATTGTTCCTAAGTGAACTCCTGAGATGGCACTAAAGATGTTTTTCAGCAGTCCAGAAGTTAAATATATTTTAGGAGTTTCAGATACTTTGAAGATCTAGTGGGCATCTATAAAGATTGTTTTCAGATTAAATATAGTAGAGGTAAATTTAATCTTTTCCTAAATCTCATCCTTCTCTTTTGAGCATGCACATGTACATATGTTCATAGGCATATACAGACCCAATGAGGTACACATATGGTGAGTTGATAAGGAGCTCCACATGCTGCAGAGGCTTTACAGTGACATCAAGGGTCAAAGAAGTCCCTTGGGAATAGCAAGTAGAGCTGGTCTGCTGATGGAAAGCTGCCACATCTCCATGTCTTCTAGCGTTTCCTTATATAAGTGGTCAGCTCAGGACCAAAAATAGGCAGAGTTGACACAAAGTAGGCTCTGCTAAAGGCATCCTGAATTTTAGGGTCCTTGTATGGAATCGTCTTATTAATTTGCATTGGAATTTCTATGCAATTTAAGTTGTATTCAGTTTTCTTACATCCAGAGCCAGCAAAGGCAGCACAGTGAGCACTGCTTACCTCCACAAGGATGAATTTCTTCTCTTCCCTCCTCCCTCACCTTCTCTGTTCCAGTTTTGGTTTCCTAGTAAGAATTACAACTAGAGCTCTAGGTTTTTGTGTTTGGGTCATAAATATTACTTTTTTGCTTGGACTACTGAATGGATTACACTTATGTAAATCAAAGTTATGTAACTTGATTTGGAAAGATTACTCTTTCCCTTTCCAAATATTTCATCAACCACTCTGCAAGTAATCATTGCTGCATAACACATGAAAATTCTAAAAAAATATGACTCATCCCTTGTGTGCCTCTTCCCAGGGTAATGCCATAAATTTTAAACAGTCCTGTTTAAATAATTTAGGATAGGAATATATTGTGTTTCGTGCTTGTGACAGTGGGCGCAAGTTTTATTGGTTATTTGTATTTTAAGGACTCTTTACTGTAATACAGGGACATCAAAGATGGCCATTAATAAACACAAACAGTACATTAAAAGTGTTTTTCCTTCCAGTATATACTAAAACAGATGTTAATACGAAGGAGACATAATCTTAATAAATCCCTTTCTGCCTGCTTGAGTCTTGTTACAGATCTAAAAGTCTTTGCATTTTAGGAACAGAGGTTTTGTGCAGTACAGAAATAGTTTTATTTTTGATAAAAAATGGTAGAAGTAATAGCAAATGCTTAAGAGAATGCCAAACCATGTAATTTCAAAGTGCCACATGTGGGATTAGCTGTGTACCTTCCATTAACATTTAAACACAAAAAGATGCACACTTCCATCTCTGCAAGCTGCTTCAAAAATTAGTGCTTTTTGAGAAGGTTACAATTAGCCTGTGATTATGTAATAGTTGATTAGCTATTTCTTAGTGATTTGCTTTTTTGATAATTTAAATATTTGGAATTTTTTCATATCCCATTTAGACTATAGTTTATTGCAACAAGATTCAGTATTTACAGAACCCAAGGATAAATTTTACTTTCACATATCAGTTTTGCATTTATTTTTTGAAGTAAAAAACCTTTACTTCACAAATTAATCAAAACAACTTTCAGTGTGGATGGCAACATTAAGAAGTGTAGTAAACAAATTATTTGGATGTCATTTGACTGGTTCCAGTGTTTTACCAACCTGATCTGGCTCACTGCACCAAATGATGCCTGCAGCCTTTCAGAATTCTCAATGATGCTGCTTTTTCCTTTGATAATAGGAGTTGCACATCTATTTCTGTGGACTTGACAGAAGCTTTCAGCTTAGTTCATTAATTTTTTACAGTGAAAGCTGGAGTCAGTTGCATTTTTAGACAGTTGAGAGGTTTAGGAAGAATAGTTTTCTACCATGGAGCTATAATTTTGAAAATATGTGCTCTTCATCCTCCCTCCTCTGCAGCTGATACCCTTGAGAGGTAAATGTTTCATTAAATGGTGATGATAGGATTGTTCCTACTTGTTCAAATTAAGCACATCTGACATCTGTTATTGTATATAGAAGATTCCTATCTGAAAATAAAATTAAGTTTACAAGCTCGAGTACCCAAAAACTTGCCAATAGCACAACCTGAACCCAGCTTTCACGTTCTGTTGGGTATAGTAATTAAGTACATGATTAAGGGTTGTATTTCTGTTCTCTTCCTTGCCAGTTCCAGTTCACAGAATGGACTGTGTCCACTCAGTGAGTCACTAGTCAGTATTTTCTTTCTACCTCTTTGTTCGGTTGTAGACCTACCCCTTGTTCTCAGCACACTATTCAAACTATTTTGAATTAATTAGCTATTTTTTTTCCTCTGTTGCTCATCATGATACTATCTGAGTGCCTCCCAGATGTAATTACGTTTCACAACTATCCTTGTGAGATAAGAAGTTGGTATAATCTCCACTTTTTAGGAGATAAAGCGAGAGCTGAGGCACAGAGAGAATAAAACCAAAAAGCCCCATTTTTATGGAAGGTGCAGGCTGAATCATCAAACACTGCATTGTCTCAGTGCTTTGCTATACTGTACAGTTAATCTTTCACAGTTACACCCATGAGTCTTCACTGTTAATACAAATGAGACTGAATCACAAGTCAGGTGCTCAGACAAATATTTATTGCTAAAATTGGGGTGAAATGACTGCCATTACACCACAGAGGAACTCTAGAAGACATGCAAGTAAAGTCCAGTTCTCTAAGGCATTATTCAGCTTATTTAACCACAAGACTGTACTATCAGTCCTTGCATTCTCGGCCTCCTTCATCCCACACCTTTTGCAGTTTACAACAAAGCAGTTCAGGGATGGCACAGGCAGCACCAACTTTTTTTCCTGCCACCTTTCCTGCCTTTCCAGCAGTTCGGTTCTCTGCACTGAATGAGCAAGAGGTCCCATGACAGTGTAGTGCAGCATGTTTTCTGTAAAGGCTTTATCATTAATGCATATGTACAGTGGGGCAGATCAGGTCACTGGAACACTGTTATTTTTGACATCTTCAAACTCTGCTTGACTTCACAACCTTAAAACTATTCACTTAATGGAAGGTGGCTTATGGGGGTGATGAGTGGGTGGGTGACGTAGTTTTGTACTACTGGGTTCAAAATGGGTAGATGTTAATCTTTTGGCTTTTAGAGCAAATTAACATTTCTAAACGGATTATTCCATATCATTTGTTTTCACCTGTGTGAGACAGACAAGGTTGAAAATCTTATCTTTCCCCTTTGGGGTTATGAAGTGAATTACTATACTAAGAGGTCACTGAAGTCAGTGTAGACCATTAATATCATGGCATGCAGTGTTTTGCCCAGTGAGTTTTGCACATGTTTGCTCACAGCAAAGGAACTGAAAGACTGAAAATTTTTCAGGTTGAAGAGCTGAATGTACCGAAGGGACTTCAGGGAAAGTGATATGATGATCCAAACTTTGGATCCTGCTTTGCCTTTGTGGACTTGTCCACTAGAAATTGTTTGATTCTGGGTCTTCTACTAGTCCTAAAGTCAGAATTTATTCGAGTTTGTCTTGCAGGGTGTGATCTGTCACACGTAGCCAGTTCAGGAGCTGAAGTGCCTCCATCTGTTACGTTGTATCTCCCATTGCAGCCCTATCCACTTGTAGAGCAGCTACCAAACTTGGGTCTGTAAAATTACATAAAACAGTGTAACAATTATAGTAGTTTTAAGTTCACTACCTTTAACACTACCTTGGTAGTCTTAAAAATTGAATTAAAGAAAAAATTGAAGGATGGGGGAAGAGAAGTTGACCCTGTTTACCATGAGGCTGTGTTGCTCTGAGTGCTCTTCATGTCTATGTGCAGTCAGTGCCCTTCTGCACTCAACTGCTTGCCATTTTTTATGTTGCACTGCCATGTTGCCCTTATTTCTTCTGTTGTCATTTTCCACTTCTATTTTCCCTGTCATTGCCTAATCTACTCCTGTTCTCATTTCTTTCTCCCAAGTCATCGCTTGATTTCCCTTGATGGCTTTCAACCATATGTTTTTTTTTGTGAACCTTGAATTTTGAGGGTCAGAGATGAGGGGCAGTAAGTTTCTCTTGCACCAGCTCCTGCTCAGAAAATCCTAATTCTCTCTCTGCTCCTTATACTGTACCCCAGTCCCAGTCTGTCCCAGTAGTTCTCCCCATCCGTTCTCCTAACCTAATCTGTTGTCTTCCTACTCTTTTCACTCCCTGTAGGGTTTCTTGCCTTTCTCTGCATTCTTTGCTTCCAGCTCAGACTTACAGTCTTTTACTTAGTTGTCAGTTTTCTGCTGGTTTAACATCAGCCTTCCTTTCCAGCAATAATCTTCGTTTTCAGGCTTTGTCTCCCAAATTACTTTTCCTTGTAGATGTCCTCGTCCCCTCTGCCATCTTTCCCTGTTTGGTGTCAGGACAAGGGATGATGTGTCTAAAGGAGAGGGCCAAGGAAAAATTCCCTGCTGGCACGCATGGAAGAAACCCAGCTTTGGTCTGAGCAGTGAGAGCTGTGACTACAGAGAAGTCTATTCTCGGCCTCAGTTAGAGCATGTCCAGTGTGTAATCCTCAGGAAATTAAGAAAATGTGCAAACTACATTTATTTCCAAGAGCTTTTAGCTTTCAAGAGTGGAAAAGTTTTACCTCAGCCAAAAAAAAAAAAAAGGTGTTATCTTCTTCCCAGATTTTTAGATTCTTTTCCAAAGTATTGAATTAGTAGAGCTTCTACAAGAAATAAGAGTTTATTGTGGCTATGACTGCATTAATTTGTTATTTTTGTTCTCATAAACAGTGATTTTTCTTTCATTGCCAGTTTTTGTGGACATTGTACATGTATGTGAATATGTGTGCTTAAAAGACAGCTAGAATGGAAGATGTACTATGGACTGATAGTTATTAGCTATGTAAAATAAAATCTACTAATGGAAATCCCCATAGTATTGCATGTTCAGCAATCTAGAGGCTAGTTTGATTGGCATTTCAGATTATAAAGAGACTTTGACACAGAAGTTTAAAAATATTTAATTTTTTTGATCATTTGTATTTTTGTTTTAAAATAATTTTGGATGTAAAACAATAATGTGTTTTTCAAAGAAAATATTCCTACTTGAAATATCCATCTGTAGGTGAGTTTGCTAACAATGCTGATATGTTAATATATTAATTAATGACATAAACATTTTGTGTTTGAAAGAGATACAAAGCACTGGGTTGTAATAAGTGACTGAGATGTAATCCTAGCTGTCATTGATTCCTGTGGGTTTAGGGCAAGTCAGCTTGATTGTGCACTTCTAACAGTGTCACAGAAGTATTGTGAGAAGAGTTGATACATATTTTCCATCTTAGAGGCACACTAATATACATTTACATGTTAACTTAGTATTAAGTTTTATCATTAGACTGAAGTTGCTTTGCAAATGAAGGATGATGCTATCTGTCTCATATTTCTTTAAATATTCCTGGGATATCTTAGGAGTGTTTAACATGTAGGTATTTCATATGCAACTAGACATTTAACTACTTTGTAAACATCTGTTCTCAAAATGTTATGAATTAATTTAATGAAGAAACTTTTCGATTACTTCCTCTGCTCAGAAGAAGGAGTTGGCACTGGCTCTATGGAGCAAGATCCATGGTACATGTTTAGAGTGACTGTGGAGGCTGCAGCAGAACACTGCCATCGAGTTTGGGCTGGGATTCATTCAAAGCCCAAATCTCCTTTTACAGTGGTCCAGTTTTTTTGCTCTGCCTCCCTCCATTTCCTAATTATTCCTTAGCGCTATAGAACGCAACTTGGATCAAAGCTGTCTTCTTTAAGTTGTAATTTTTGCATTGTGACAGTGCTTTTTATTGGGAAGATTCAGAGCAGTTGAGGGAAAATTCCCCATTGTTCCATACATGCTTTCAATGTTCAACTATGGAGCTGTTGGGTTAACTTGACAGGTCCCATGGTTTTAAAATCACCCCAGCCTAAAAGCTGCTAGAGAAGAATGGGCAGACTCCCAGTCTCCTTGTTCCAAACATCATGTACCCCTTCCCTGTATTGACTGTAGTTGCTGATGGGATTCATTGAGCTGGCTTGCCTGCAGCTAGTGGATGAGAAGCAGGGGGGAGAGGGGAGGAAAGGTGAGCTCTTAGGCTTTGGCAGCAGCCTGCAGCTGGATGGGGTTAAGCTATCCATTAAACCACACCTCAGGCCAAGGTGTCGAGTGCCTGGCTCACTGGACCCCATGTCCCTCACTCCTTGTGGTAACATGTGTGTACTTACAGTGCTGCAAAAGCTACAGTGCACGGTCCCCTGAAAATGCACGCTTGAGTTACCTTCTGTAGTCTTTCGTAATGCAGCTACTTTCTTGCTGCACTGGAAGTAACCTAATGCACTTAATTGATGCATTTTCTCTAAATCCTGCTCATCAGAAACTGGTTAAACTAGTTTGCCATTGGAATGCTCCCCATCCCCTCTACTGGATCCTGTCCCGATTTCTGTAAATCATCACCTTCCTGAGGCTGCTGAAACTTTTCCTCATATCAGTTAGGCTGTGGTTTATATCTTGAAACTTAAGCCTTTGCTTTCTCAAGCAGAGAGAGAAAGCTTTATTTGTGGAAGTTTTTCAAAGCCCTGTTAACCATGTCTTTAAAGTTCCCAATGCCTTCATTCTGGGAGGAGAGACTTTTGCCGCTTGCTGTGGTTTCTTCATGGTTAAGCAACCGCACTGCCAGGCCAGGTGGTTTGCTCATCGGGAGAGAAAGGAGTGGGCATGATTTTGTGGTGTTTCTCGTACTGTGGTGCATGCAGAGTTCCTGTTACTTATTATTTTCACTCGAAACTGATTAACAGCGGAGCTCAGAATGTAGAACTGAAGTTTGTCTCCCAGGGTCTCAGCAAATCCAGCTCTGTTTCAGATACTGTCTAAGGTCAGTGAGCAGCAAGGGGTTTCTGCTGAAACTGTTGCTGTCTGTACCCCTGTATCAAACACTGAACTTAGTCCCCCTGAGTAACATACCAGTCTCATTTCAATCCCTGAAAAGCTTATGACACTGTATTTATCAAATTTGAATATTCTGCTATTGCACTGGAATAAATCTTTGAAGTTAAATAGGTGTGATGCTGATACAAACAAACTGATAAGATAAAAAGAAGGTTGAATGAAAGTACCTAATCAGCATTGCTGGTGAACAGGTTTAGGTTTTCTATGCAAGGAAATTATATGGAAGATAATTTTGAGAGGATATAATTATTTTTACATAAAAATGTTTAATTAAAAAAACCCTTACACTTTTATCTGAAACTAAGCTGTAATTATAGGTAAAAGGAAAATAATTTATGTAGCATAGAAACAAATTGTTATTGAATTTTTCTATAAACAGAAGTTATGATAATTCAGAAGACAAATTGAGGGAAGAAATCTGAACATTGCAGAGTATTTGTTTTTTTTATTTTTCCCATAGGAACATAGTAGTATTGTATGGAATATTGGTGCTGATTTGCTTCTCACTGGGGGCAGATTGCTTTGGAAATCCTTTTCACTAAAAGTCTATTGCAAAAGGCTAGCAATTTCCAGCTCTGTTTATAAATTATTGGTTTTCTAATTATTTTAAATGAAGCAGGGATAAGAAGAGTTTGAAGATGTGTTATTGCCTTGAAAGTTAATCTGCCAGTGGTTCAGATAACACCATGCAGGATTCCCTGAGTAAAAGAGCAATGACCATAAAACGGATCTCAGGGGTCACCAAACTCATGTGAGAGGTCAGTGGAGGAGACAAAGAGGTTTGTTTGTGAATGGCCATCCCTCAAGAGAGAAGAAGAAAATTCTGCAATGACATCTCCAGTTCTTGCAGTAACCGTTTAAAATCTTAATACGAGGGAAGAAGGTGCTGATTAAACCAAGAGAATCAGTTGGAGAAAAAAAAAATCTTGTATTTGTTTGTCAAATCAGTTTGCAATTAGAAGCTCAATATAGAGTAAAAGTAGTCTTTTGTACTTAGCAAGGTACAGGTTCCCCTCTTCCCCTCTCTCTCTTTCACTTCTCTAAATCTTATCACTTGTGATTATTGAAGATCCAATAGAACCTTTTTACATTTTTACAGAACTGCAAGGATTTATTATTGTTCTTTGGCTCGTTTACTAGGGTTCATCTACAGAGAGTCCCTGACATTACAAGAAGGACTTCTCTATTCCATTTTCTTATCCTTCTGTGGCATAGCAGTGTTCAGTAGTTGCTCTGTTACTCTTTGGACATGGGGGCATCTGCCACAGGAAACTCTACAGATGTTTGGCTAATGCCCTAAAGAAACATCCACATATGGAAAATCCTATCTGCTTTAGGCACTGTATTAGCATAGGGTTGTATACAGATAATACAACTTTCAGAGCACTTTAAAGAGAAAATTGGATTCAATAAATATAGCGTTTTTCATTTAGATAATACCTTTTTGGTAAATGCTAAAATGCACGTGTTTTAGGCATGTAACTTATGAGTATTTTGCAGTTTTCATAATATGTAAACAATGTAGAAGTGGTAAAACTGCCTCTCTATTGGACCATTATTGCTGCTTCTCCTTTAAACACCAGCACACTTGGAAGTTTTGGAAAGGTTAGTCTGTGGCATAAGCACTTTTCTGTAAGAGATTTGTATAGTGTTGAATCCCAGATGGAATCAAAGGAGCAAACTGATTTAAGCTTTTAGCCAGAATGCAAGGGTATTTTAATGAAAATTAGTCTGATTCTCCCTTTGAAGCTGTGCATGTGCTGAAAAGGAATGCTACAGATATTCCTTTAGGTAATGCTGGGGACTTATTTACCATTACTTATCTCAGATTACTAACTCTTGAAAGCATGTGTTTATTCTTAATTGATATTATAATCAACTACTGTCTGTTCTATTATGATTTCTTAACCTTATTAACCTAAATATTTCCTATTAATATTTACATCTGTGACTCTTATAATTGGGTAACTGCTGACAAATCTAAATCAATCTAAGCCTGTTAACAACATTTGAGTTGAACTCAAGAGATGGTCTGTTTCAAGATTTACACAATTATTTATTTTTCAAGGGTGCAAGGAAAGGAGTTGAAATAATACTTTGCATTACTACATTTATTGTTATTCTGCAACTTAGTATGGATGACTTTAGCTCCAGATCTGGTTACTGGCCACCTGTGTTCCTTTTCCTGAATTCTGTGTTCCTGTCCTTGCTTCCAGAACCTTGCCCAGCACCATCTCACCAGGACTCTGCTTTCATTTTCTGCTATGGTCATTTCCCTTTTGCTTTTTCCCAGCCTTTCCACTTGTCCTGTATATGTGTCAAATCAGGAGCTCACTTGCTAATCCACCAAGTAACCTGCTTTCCCTGGAAATGCATACTTTCTGAAACAATTTGATGTTTTGGATTTTTTTCAGGTTGAGTCCTGATGTACCCTTCTCTCTCAGTCCAAATTTACCATAAGCGACTCAGGACAGGAAATGCACCACACTGTTTATATAAGATGAAATGTACAGATTGTAATTGATTTTTTTGAAATGCAAATGACTGTATGCTTTGTCAGGATAACCTGAGATACTCTTTGTTATTTTATTTCCCTTTTAGATGGGCTCAATTTGCCAGCATCAGGGACTGCAAAGGAAGAAGCAGCTCAGGAAGCACCCGACTGCCTTGCGAAATATTTCAGTGTTGTGTGGTGTAAGGCATCAAAGAAAAAGCACAAAAAGTGGGAAGGAGATGCTATTCTTATTACAAAAGGAAAGTCAGTAATATTGAAAGATATGGAAGGCAAAGACATTGGAAGAGGTACTGTTGATTTGCATACTTGTGTATGGGAGCAGCTGGCATAAAATCACTTTGTGCTTTGAATAACAGACATGCAGCTCTTCACATTATTTAGTTCTCCATACCAATGTTGACCTTTGGGATGAAAAAACAGTTGGGTTTTTTGGTGTGTTTTTTGTTTATTTGTTTGTGGGTTTTTTGTTTGGGTTTTTTTATTATTTTTGGTTTTGGTTTTTTGAGGGGCTGGGGGTTGGAAAGACTGCAAGAAAGTTTTATATTTCTTACATATAGGGCAGATGCATGGGGGAGGCTGGAGCAGGCTGATAACATTATTCACAGAAACACCAAATGCTAGTCCAGAGAGAGGATCTGGAAATCAACAGCTGTACTAATTCAGCAGAAAGCCAAATGAGGGATGAGTAGCTGATTTTAGTTGCTCACATAATGCGGAAGTGAAGGTGTTAAAATTAGGGGAAAATACACAGTTAAGTTCCTTGTAGATATTCCAGTCTGCAGTGCAGCAACCAGGAATTTCAGAGGTTGGATCTCTACTTTTCAGCTAGTCTAACAGCTAAAAATATTATCTTTATTGGAAAGACAGGCAAACAGCTACATTTTCCAACACAGCCAAAGTCAACTGTGTAGCAATTTTTAGTCTTGTAGTTTTAGCAGCAGCTGCTGCTGTAAGACATAGTTTGGGTTGATATCAGAGTTAAAAATAAGACTTGCAAACCATAGGCTGCAGTCAACTTGAAGCAGTAATTTTTTACTGAAAGCAAAGCAAGAATTAACTTTGCTAACTGAGCCAAAAATGTTCTGTAAGGGAGTAGGATTGAACAGTGTTGCTACAAAACATAATTTGATAAATTTTAGGTCTGAGATGGCTTCTCTGCTCTTTTGTTACAATCATGACATTGTGAGCCAGGCAGTTTTGATTTGCAAATCAGTCTGTAACTTAGAAGTTAATTTGAATTTATTTATAGCAAAGCAATATATGTACAGACTTGCTTGTTTTTGAAAAAGGCAGAGAGAAAGAGAGTAATGCCTGGAATGCATCAGCCACCACCCTGTTGTTCTTGTGTTTTTTTCAAGTCCTGTCTTCTTGAATTAGCAGCAAACACAATGGAAAAATGAACATTCCGATTTTTGCTGGTGGAAGTCTTCTTGCCATGTTTGATGGTGTCAGATAACACAATGATACCAATGTCATTGGTGCTAACCTGCCCGTTCAGAGTTGCTTTTAATGCTTATTGGTTCTAAGAAAATCATAAATTGATCAATTTAAGCAATGTGAGTTTTAAATTTGTGCAATTACTTAGCCCACCGAGTGAGAAGGAGAGGTCCAGTAGTGGTGCTTACTTCCAAAATTGTATTAAAACTCAGAAGTTTATAGTAAATGTGTATGGGCATTCAGGATTGTTATTTTTAAATGGGAAGAAAAAGTCAAAGGAAGAATTTTTGTCTTTTTCATAGGCTTACCAGGGCTGGATCTCAGATGGTGCAAGGGAACCTAAAACTAGCACAGGCTGTAACTTGGTTTTGAGACAGCAGAACATCTTGCTGTTCTCCTCTGCAAATGTCCTAATTCCTTAATATCACATTACAAAGAATTTAGGAGGTAGTCTCTTGTAAATTGCTGTATGTTACAGAAACAGTTATTTCTGGCAACTGCATCAACAGTTGAGCTGTGTAGGATGCTTTTTGCCTTTCCTGTTTCCAAGTACCCTCAAAGCCCATCTTGTCTTAGAATTAGACTCTTCAGACCAAAATCTGCACAGGGATACACCTGTATTCAGTATGTTCACCCTGAAGCTCTCTGAAGGTAATAACAGAAAGCAAAAACGCAGAGCAAAGGAGAGGTCATAATGCCCTCCCCAGCCACCTTGTTTAGGAAAGCTTGAGCATTCTTTTGTGTTCAACCTCTTTTCTGAAACAGGTGTTCTTCTTTCAAGAACCAAACAAGGTTTGCTGTGTGCTTTTTGAATACATTTAGAGGAGAGAAAGAAAAGTAACTCCCTTTCCCTTTTGGCCAGACTATTTTTCGGCACTTAGATTGTGAAACACCTCAGTTATTTTTTTCTCTTAAAAGAATTCAAATCCAGACCTTCACCTTCCAACTTTTCATATTCCTAGAAGTGGGAGACCTGAGCTTTGCAAACAGCTTCCAGCAGTCTTTATATGTAGTGTTTGTTGGATAAAATATATGTAAAACCTTGGGAGGCCTTGCCCTTTTGTTCACAGCTGAGTGATTTAACTGCTGGTCTACGCAGTCATGCCCTTTTTTTTTTATTTTGGCCCAGCTGAGGATCCAAGCCTGTTTATCCAAATTCACACAAATTCAGCAGTTGAGGTAAAGGATTCTGAAGTAATTAACTCTCTGAGTTAAGAAAATAAATTATATATGTCCTCTGTTTCTTATGTGAGAGCTTCAACCCCTAGAATGTTTGAAAGAAGGAAACCCCACTGCTACACTGTTATCTTAAAAGAAAGGAGCAGCTCTAGCTGTATTTTGTAATGAGACTGATAGTATATGTAGCTGCTCTGAGAATGCCCATCTGATCGAGTCCACAGACTTTTGAGCTAACTGATAAATCCTGACAATAATCAGAGCATATATGTTTTGGAGCATGGGTAGAAGTAAAGATTTCAGATGCATCTAAATCTTTAATTGTAAAAAAAATAGTTTAGAATTGTTTTAAAAGAAGAATATTCTGTTTAGATAAATAGCAAGAGATACTAGGGGAGTTCATAGTGGGGCATGAAAGAAAGGAAGAAAGGAATAGAATGGTCATTAAGGCAAGCTGCTAGATTTTATGATATGGGGCAAGTTTTTAAAAATTCTTTTAAATGATTATCTGACATTCAGTAGATTGTGGATGAGGATGACTTGATTATTGGCTCACATATTCTGCTACCTGATTCTGATTGTTAGCACTCACACGTCAATCTCTGTTAAGGAGAGAAAGACTTTGTGTGTAACAATCAAATGTTTCAGAATCAAATACCTTTCCACAGTTTTGGTTTTGTTTCCTGCAGATGAGTATGTTAAGGAGGTAGTAATTGCTGTGTTGTCCTAATTCATAAATATTTATATTCTTTTAGGTACTGGATATAAAGCTAAAGAGCTAGACAGTCTTGAAGAAGGTCAAACACTGATGATTGGAGGAAAAGAAATTGAAGTGATGAGTGTAATTTCAGCAGATGACTTCAACAGTGGCAGGTGTTTTCAGGCTGGAATAGGGACTCATGACACAGTCCCAACTGCATTATCTCAAACTAATATGAAACCATTCTGTAAACCATTCAAAAATGTCTGTCAACCCAGTAGTAAAGACAATACGCTCAAAAATTCTCAAAGCTACAAACCTCGCCACGATCCAAACGCTTCAAGTAAGATGCAGATTTTTAAGTTTCTTTAAACATCCTCTGCTTTTTGAGAAAAAAATGTTGAAGGTGTAACCAAAATTTTCATGTTCTCTGGTGTATTACTGAAATATTTCTGACATATAGTAATAGTGTCTAACCATGTTAGGATTTTATCATGTGTGTTTCTAACAAGGGAAATACTCTACACTGCATAAAGTTTCTCATAGTTGTTAGAGATGGCTGTGGAAACACATTAGAGTGGTTTCTGAGAGTTTTGCCAAGGAAAATGAGTTATTGATCAGAGGAACAATCTGACACATGCTGGGAGTTCTAGATGATTTCCATCTTCCCACTGGGGTCAGTTAAGCACTGCCATAACGTGGCAGCATAATGATTGCAGTGGAGCATCAGTAATAGAGAAGTTGAACCAGATTCAGAGAATTGCTTCTGACAGTACCTGGTCCTTCACAGCCAGCGAGTGTAACTGCACTACTCAAACTCAACCCAATATATTTTGCAATAAAAGTTTTGGTTTATAGTGCTCAAAGTATCGTGTGCTGAAGACCCATGGAAGTAGCATATTGTGTAGAAAAAGGCTGGTTAAGCAGTTGTGTAAGAGGGACCCTATAAGTAATTGATAGCTTCAGGAAGTGGTCTTGGTTATCTAAACAGAAATACTCTTTTGTCTGTCAGTAATAAACCATTTATGTTCTGCTGGGGGCTCTGTCTTTCAGGTGGAAAGACACTGAGTTTAAAAAATGTTACTAAGCAGAGCAATGCATATTTAAAAAAAAATACAATTTTTTTCTACATTCTGACTATAATACCTCCATCCTACTTCTTGCCTCATATATTGATAATATTGAACTTTTTGAAGCCGCTTCCTGGCTGCTATGTAAATAAACAATGAAATCTTAATGAAGTGGTAATAAGTGATATAATTGGCTGTTTTGTAGGGGAGTCTTATTAAGACTAGCTTCTGATCTGAATTTAACTTGATTACGTTTTATCTAAGAATGTTCCTTCCTGTGGTTGCAAGATGATGCTGCATTAGCATTCTAACCGAAAATCTGGAAAAAAAGCCGATATATTCAACACACAAATTAACTTCTTTGCTGTTTCTGCACTAGTCTGTTAAAATGTTGCATTTTATTCTGATTGTCTGCTGTGACTTCTCTTCTGGTGAATTCGAATACCTCCCAACAGATTTCGAGAGCCCTCAACACATCAGTAGGTTGGACTATAAGTCATTAGATTTGGTTACACAGAGGAATCACATTATTTAATGCCTGATTGCATAACCTCTTGCAGAAGTTACTGAGATACCTTACAAGACCAGGAGCAGTCCAAGGTTTTCATGTTGAAGTCTATGACTATAGTTGATTAAAATGCAGCTTTTTCAAAGTCATTTATCCCTGTTCTCAGCAGAACAAAGCCCAGTGACAAAGATGTAAAGCTATGCCTTCCACGTATGATTTCTAAGCTTTTAGTCTATTGTTTATTCCCCATTTTCATCCAAATTTTTGTCAGAAAAGTTATCTTTTTGTCACCACTGACTCTTAAATATATACACTTGCTGTTTGATGTAATCCATCAGAACTCAGCCCCTTGTCAGTCAGAAACAAAATCTCCCTGAGTGATACAAGCCTTCAACCAACATACTCCCATGAATAAATTATCAGTATAGATCTACTCTAGTGACAGAAGACTATGAGGGGCTATAAACTGCTTTCTCATTCTGTCCTCTGACGATACCACTTTTCAGTGAAGGTGTGTAGCATCAATAGAAGCAACTCAATGTGGACATTGTCTAGCAGAATTAGGATGTTAGAGTTTGTAAAAAAATTATGGCAAGCAAAACTGCTATTCAGATGTAGCCCAATACTTCATGCTGTCTTTGTCTCTGTGTGTCTTCAAACTTGTCAGCCTCCTTTATTCATGCATTGTGGCAGTCTTTTCAGCTCATGCTCAATCCTTGCCTATTTTTCTTCAACAGATCAATGCCTTTTACCTCTGTTTTTCAGGCAGAGAAGTCTTTTCTGGGAAACTACAAGAATATCCCCTTGAAATGTAGTGTCTAGACTTTATGCAGGTCATTGTTTATGTTCTTTTTCTTAAACTTTCAATTCAGAAGTCTTTTGAAACTTTTTCTGGTTTAAACCTATGCATTCAAAGTCATCGTGCAACATTTATTAGGTAGGCAGTTTCACCCATCATAAAAAAAACCCCTCAGATGTCTCAGTTTATCACCTTTACCTTTGAGAAAAATGCAAACTATTTGGAAAACCTTTGTAAAAGGATTTTTTATTTAGAAAGCAATCTAGGTACTGTGTAAATGCATTTTCTGGCTGAGAATGGTCAATATATTAAACAGTATCTTGAACAGTCATTATATCATTACTTTATTCTGCAGCTGAGTTAGACATAATACCCTTTGCTAACAGACTAAAATTAATGTTTTTATTCCATACTCACATATGCTTTGAACTTCAGATTCTCTAGTTATGCCACGACCAAATGCAAGTCATCAGTGGACGTTCAATAAGGCTGGTTTACCAGTGGTGGATGTAGTTGTAGATCCTTACATTGCAAATAGTCTCCGACCACATCAGAAAGAAGGAGTTATATTTCTGTATGAATGTATAATGGGAATGAGGTAAGATGAAAATTATCCTTTTGGCTTTCAATACCTGTAATATTTTCATGCCCATGTTTGAAATTTGAGAATTTGAATGGGAAGATTTGAGCTATTTTTCGATTAATTAATATTAGTAATTTTTTCCCAATAAAGGCTGCACAAGTTTTTTCTGACCTGACCGTTTCATCATGCTTGCCATGATTTTGCCAGATGTGATGAGAAGCTAGTGCACCAAATTACCTGTCTGGAAATACCGAGTCTTGTACACACAGATACAATCAAACCCATGCTGAAGAACACTGCTTTCTGGGATTTATAAACCATAAAATTCATCATTATTTATGTAATTTATAATTCAGACATTTAGAAAAAACAAGCCGTTTTTGCCAACCTGTTGAAAAATACAGGACTGTTTTGAGAAGTGTTTTCTCAAGTCATAGATTCCTTAAGGTATACACAGCTTTTAAAAATATTGGATAATAATTTCAATTCTAAAAGTAGATTAAAGACTCTAGTTTTGGATGACTAACGCAATAATGTAGAAAAGGATTTTCATTCTAAGGTCTTCTGATATAACTGAATGAAACCCTCCAATAGAGCATAGTAAGCATAAATAGGTTCTGTATACTTCAGAAAACAACCACAGAAGCAAATCCCTAAACCGCTTGTAAATAATTATAGATATGTTTTTTTAAATATTACCACTGCCTCATTATATCTTACAGAGTTAGTGGCAGATTTGGAGCTATTCTTGCTGATGAAATGGGCTTAGGAAAAACACTGCAATGCATTGCACTTGTCTGGACTCTTCTGCGTCAAGGGGCCTATGGATGCAAACCTGTACTAAAGCGAGCACTAATTGTCACCCCTGGGAGTCTGGTAAAAAACTGGAAAAAAGAATTTCAGAAATGGTTGGGAAGTGAAAGGATTAAAGTCTTTACAGTTGATCAGGTAATAATTTATTTCCAAAAGGATGTTAGGTAATATTTGGCTCAGAGTATAGGAATTGTGATTTTTTTTTCCCCCTTTTTTTTAGCTAGAGACCAAACCCAGTAATTCTATGTTAATATTTATTTGTAATACTTTATTTCTTCCTCAGAGAATTGTCCATTTGGGCATTTAGCTGTCAGTAACCAGGACATAACTCAAGCTCACCTGGCTGTGTAGCATATAGCTGTTTTATCTTTCCTCAGGTTTCTCCTGTGAAGATGTAAAAGGTGACACACTTCTCCTTGTGCCTCTTCAGTTTAAGGAGTTTTTTGTTGTCTATCAAAATGCCCACCATCACTGCCTGATGTACCAGAGCATCTACTTTGTACTCTGTTTCTGTGGTAGTTGCTTTTGTTCTGTACTGAAAACTTCTGATTTGTTTCAACTGTGTGTTTTGGTTACTTCAGAAGGTTATTCCCTTTACTGTCACAGTCAAGAATCAAATTTCTGTAGGGATGGTTTAAGGTCTCATGAGTTACCAAGCCTAGAGTCTCAGTGTTAGGTAATGTGAATATCTCTTGTCTGTAGAAGAATGCAGACAAGTACAAATCTCATTAAGAAGTGGGATGATGCTGATCCCTGTCCCCTCCTATAGTGAAGCTGTTCCTGCTGGTGTTAACACTGCAGAGTTCCAAGGAAGTGGAGAGCTTGTAGTACCTGCATCGGTGCTTGCAACAGAGATAAAGATACTTGTATTCCAAAATTATTTTTTAATCTAATAGTTTCATACTAGTAGCTTGAAGAAACAAATAGTACTTCATTCTAAAGGTCACCCAGTTCTTACATCAACCAGATTTGCCTTTAGTGTCTTACATTACCCTTTTGGCTGTATGGAAGAGTGAATATTTCAGATGAAATGGAAGTTTTCAACCTGTTTTTTAACTTCTTGGTAGAGTGTAGAAAATTTTGTAACAATAATTATTTCTTTAAATTCCACTCGTTATTGTCAAACGCTTGAAATGGCTGATCTTCCACTGAAGACAATCTACATGTAATAGGTGCACCTAGCATCGTTTGCTTTTCTTAGTAGCTTGTTTCAAGATGTGAAAATGAAGCAAACTGACTTGTTAGGAACTGTAATGTAATATAGGTTAGGATGAGAAATATGAACGTTCCTAAAAGAAGCAGATACAAGGCAAAATATAATATGGCAACATTTTCACCTGAAAGGATAGTTGGAGATAATTGAATGTTTTCTTGCATTTTTTTCTGAATAATGTTGGGAGGAGAAAGCCTGAATTTGATGACAGTTACTATGGCCCAAAATTACAGTAGCTTTCATTTTCTTTAAATCTAAATAACTTTAATATTCTTATACATCTTGTTGGACCCATTTGATTTAGGACACTCAGCAGCTTTTAACATTTTGTTCCCAAATAGCAAGAATACATTGTCATGCAAAACGAAGACACAATATGACTTGCCTGGGGTATAATGAGGTATTTCAAAATAATTTACTGTCTGTCATCTCTGGAAAAACAGCAATTACCATACTGTTACTTCTCCAGTATAACTCAAAAGGAAGAACTTGTTTCAAATGTTTTTTTATCTTCTTGCCTTTGAGGAATATATTTAAAGAGCTGGCAGTTGTTTTGAAATGTTTTCCTCACTTTCACGCTGAAACACCACAACCTGATCCGAACTCCTCAGTAACAGACTTTTCAAAACACCAGACCATTATCTGCTTTCAAAATGTGATTAGAATTTAATTCTGTTAAAATGCAAATGTCATGTAGAGGACATCTCTTTTAAAATAAAGGCATCCCCACAAAAGTTGATGTTAGGTCTTGTTAATCCATGTTATCACCATTTGAGATGTGTTTGAGAGAATTATTCCTTTCTGTGTTTGCAGAGTATCACTTCTACTGGGGTTGTTTTAATTTGTTTTTTAAGTCAAAAAATCTTGAGAAATAATTTATTGAAGGTTTACATTGTTTATGATTCAGCATTTTTGAATTTACTCTTCACCAGCTACAGTGGATTTAAACTAGTGCAAAGAAAGGTGTATTCAAAGAGGAAGTCTGGGACATTATGGAGTTGTAATACTGATTGACAATTGCTCCATATGTGGCTCCAGGCAACTCACTTAAACCTGTCAAGTCACTTTGGGTAATTGTGAAAATGGAGGCTATAATACAGACATATCTTGCAGCCAGTTAAGAGAATGAATTAATTACTTGAAATTAGCTTGTAAATTTATTTTAATTTTTAGTCCATCATCCACTGCTGTTTTTATAACAGGCAGAAATATATTATATTTGTCTGCAGGGGACTCACAATATGCCAGGACTCTCCTACTTTTTTTTTAAGAGGTTCAAACAGTCCAGAAGAGTTGATGATTTAGTAGGGGAGGGGGGCTGGAGGCTGTTTGCCAGTGCCTCAGCACTCTCCTGCAGTCTCACCTCAGCGCCTGAAAGCGTAGGAAAACAAAATGTTTTCTGAACTCTGGGCATCTTCTGATGCTTGACCATTGCAAGAGAAGTTTAGAGAGGCATTGCCTCTGTGTTCAAGGCTGCAATGTGGACCTGAATACTGGGCAGAAACAACATTGAGTGTTGTCTACAGGGCTTCTCTGTGTCTCTGTTTGTGTGTTGAGAAATTTTCTGCTCCTTTTTTAAAAATGTCAGTAAAAATATGGCCAGAAAACAGTCAGTTAACTACAGTACTGGGAACTGAGGAATGCTCAAATCCAATCCCAAAAACCTGGGGAAATAGGTGCATGCCCTTGTTACCTGCTCCTCAGTATTCCTTGCTTCATTCAACATGTGCTGGGCTTCTTTGTGAGCAGGATGTAGGGGATTGATCCACCTCAAGGTACTTTGTGAGATTAATGTGCCAGATTCGTCCCATAGATTCATCTGACTCACCTGCTAGGAGGCTCTAAATGTTGTGATAATTAAGTGGTGCTGCTTTTACAGTGCATTACACCATCTGGCTCCAGATTTAGTTGTCTGTGTTTGGTAACTGATCCTGTTTGGAAATAAAAATATCTTCTGAGGTTCTAGCTTGATTTGCTGTCATGATTAAAGAGGTTCTTCAGCTTGTCAGCTGCACCCATAGCCTGCTTAGTTAGTGAACACTGTTAGGAAGTAGGAAGAAGCAGGCAGGAAATTGGCATCTGGAGCCAAGCTGAAAGGTAAGGGACGTGCCCAGAGTAGATTTTTTCATTTTTATGCATAATTGCAAGACAGGTAAACAACTCTAGTACATTCACAAGTCTGCACAGAAATGTAACTATTTCTAGGAAGAAGCTCGCTGTCCCATTACAATGAGTTTTTATTCATCGTGTGTATTTCCTTCAATAGACATGAAAATTCTTTGTGTCTGTTGAAGGAAAAGGGCTTGAGTGGTATGTAAAAGAGGAGATGCTCACAGGCATTTTGTGACCAGTAGTACTAGGTTTGGAAATCTACCAGTAGACAGACAAGTTTTCTGGGGCTGGTTAGGGACTCTGTTTCCTGAGTCCCTTACCTGTTGGCCAACCCATCAATGTTAAGGGCTAGTAACAAAGTAAATGATAGAATAATCATAGAATACCAGGTTGGAAGGGACCTCAAGGATCATCTCTGAGATTAGCTGGGTTGGTTAGAGCATGGTGCTGATAACACCAAGGTTGTGGGTTTGATCCCTGTATGGGCAATTCACTTAAGAGTTGGACTTGATGATCCTTGTGGATCCCTTCCAATTCAGAATATTCTGTGATTCTGTAATCTGATCCAGCCTTTCTCGGCATAAGCACGGTCTAGACAAGATGGCCCCACACCCTGTCCAGCCAAAATCTCCAAAGTGCCCAATGCTGGGAACCCTCCACTTCCTTTGGGAGATTATTCCAATGGCTGATTGTTTTCATTGTGAAAAAATTTCCTATTGTGTCCAATTATATGTGTCCAGGAATAACTTGTACCCATTACCCCTTGTGTTTTTCCATGTGACTCCTGGTAAAAAGGGAGTTTCCAATTTCTCTACAGCCATCCTTTATATACAGGATCATGGTGATAAGGTCTCCTCTAAGCCTTCTTTTCTCAAGGCTGAACAAACCCAGTTCTCTCAGACTTTCCCCCTCTGTCAGGCTTCCCAGTCAGATGCAGAAGCTTGCAGTTAAGCCAAGGAGGTCTCTTGCTCCACCTACTTCCCTTATCATTAAAGGGGATGAACTGTTTTCATGCTTCCAGGAGAATGTTCTTGAAAAACTCACAGCACTTGTGAGTTCCTTTCCCCTCCATGGAAGCTTCCCACAGAATCCCTCCCAAGTGAGCTCTGAGCAATCTGAACTTTGCTATTCTATAATCTGATACCTAAAACATTTTCAATAGGTTCAATAATATTTATATAACATAATATTTAATAATATAATATTCAATTTAAAACTACAAGGGGAATTTTGGTAGAATGCAGCAACTTCCTATGGGACCACATTACTGCACCTTGCAGGTTGAAATCCCAAAGTGAATGTACGGGGAGCTACCTATGACTCTTTGTTATCTTGGCTTTAATTATTCATTTGAAGCTTACCCAAACGCCAGCACTGGGAAGCTGTTGCAGGAAGTCTGTGCTTTTCACCTTCACGGTAATGTGTCTCAGAGGATTTGAAGGCCTAAAAGAATAATAAATTTTCTTTTAATGAGGTGGTGAAATTCTAAATTGCTGTATCAGATCCCATATCTCCTTTGCAAATAAGGAAAAAAATCAATAATCCGGACTCATGAAGGAGATAGTAAATGTCTTGCGTCATGCTAGAAAAAATTTCTCTGGATACAGGATGTTTAAGGAATATGATGAGTGATCTCCAAAGATGTATGTTGTCTGATGTATTTTTCTTTATGCCTGCAGGACCACAGAGCAGAAGAATTCACTGGTTCTCCACTTTATTCAGTTATGATAATCAGTTATGAGATGGTATTGCGATCTCTGGATCAAATTCAGGCTGTAGAATTTAACCTCCTAATCTGTGATGAAGGACATCGTCTGAAAAATAGCACTATTAAGACAACTACAGCCCTCACCAGTCTGTCTTGTGAGAGGAGAATTATCCTTACTGGTTAGTATCTATAGTTACTTTTAATATTTTGCTATGCTAATAGTGCTAGGTTGGGTAAAGGAAAAACTCAGGAGATCAATATGAATTTTGACAATGGGTATTAAATGAAGAAAAAACCAGTAAATTAAATTAAGTGCAGTAAATACAGGTTATTTCCAATGTTTTTTAAATAAAGTCAAAATTTGTCAGTGTCCAGGGGCAAGCAAGGAGCCTGGGAACTTCTATAAGGAAAGCAGGACTCTGTTTGCGTATGCTTATTGTTTTCCTTTGTAGTTATTTAATAAAATTGATTTAGAACTTGACTTTTTAAATTCCTTTGTCAGAAAATTAGATGTGCAGTCTGTTTAGTTAGGAGGACAGTATCTTGTTATTCATGATAAAGTCTTAGATCAGTTTAGGACTCTGAGTAATTCCCATTGAAACAAAACGTCTATTTTCAAGATGCATTGTCAACATTAAACCCTGCATTCAATGGTTGTACTTCCATCAGTTTCAAGAAAAAATTATTGAATGCAGAATTATTTTTTTTTCTTTCAAGGTACTCCAATCCAAAATGACTTGCAAGAATTTTATGCTTTAATAGAGTTTGTTAATCCAGGAATACTCGGTTCTTTATCCACATATAGGAAGATATATGAAGAACCAATTGTCAGATCTAGAGAACCTTCAGCAACAAAGGTACTTTGTTGAAAAAATGCAGAAGAAAACTCATAGACAGCAAAGTGAAATTTCCTTTCTATGGAATAAAGTGAAGCTCAGGACTACTAATAGTAGCAGAAGCTTTTCGCCTTTCTATTTGAAGTAAATTCACTTGTTCTCCAAAGGAAGCAGAAGGAGTACACGCATGTTGAGATCACCTCATTTCAGCTGCCTATTAATTTGCAGGCAACAATTGTTCTTCCAACACTTGCGTTCCCCAAAATGCCATGTGCATTGCCATGTGACAATACTTCATTAATGCTTAGTTTTTCTACAACACTGCAAAATCTCCATGATTTTATTGCACCTTGAGAAATTCTAGAATATAATTCAAGCCTTGGATGTCATCTGGGACATTATCTTCCTTTTTTAAAGACTTTAGAAACCTGATGTAGAACTAAGCTAATGCAGTGATACTAATTGGAGAAGAATTGGTCATTACAGTCCCATGTCAGACAGTGGTATCATACTTTTAAAACTTTATTTAAATACCTAATTAAAATAATACAGAACATCATTCTGATGAAATACAAGATTATAATTAATTTTGTGGTTTGTTCTTTTAGGAGGAAAAGGAATTAGGAGAAAAAAGAGCAGCAGAACTGACACGCCTCACTGGACTCTTTATTCTAAGGCGAACACAGGAGGTTATTAACAAATTTCTGCCCCCCAAAAAGGAGAGCATACTCTTCTGCCGACCAACAGCACTGCAGCTGGAATTGTATCGAAAACTGCTTAGTTCTCGAGTTATTACATCCTGTTTACAAGGCAGGCTAGAAAACAGTCCTCACCTAATATGTATAGGAGCATTGAAAAAACTTTGCAATCATCCATGTCTTCTGCTTAAAGCTATAAAGGTATCTATTTGCATAGGGGTGGGTGCCTGCAATTAGCCATTTCAGCAGACAAAGGTTACTAAAACTATGTTATGGTCAATGTGCATGTCACTTAAGATCATTTCCATACTCTCACCTACAACTTGCTTTAGGAAATCTGCTTTTGCAAACAAATGTTAGGAAATCTAAATGTACTCAGGGAAGGTATCTCATCAGTTTCCTATTGCCTTATGGTATTTTTTTCCCATGTATTTTCCTTCTTAATCTTGTCTTTGAATATTTACAAAAAATACCTGTAAATGTGAATTTTATGGAGGACATTGTTAACTAGAGATTACTGTACGTACTTTGTCTGCTGATTCCTCTGAATCCTCCCTGTCCACATGATAATTTCACTTTCTCAAGCTCAGTGACACTGGGAGCTGCAGGCTCAAGATTGGATGTCTCCATTTCCACTTCTCCTGGGATCCTCTCATGCTGTAGACCTTGTTATTTCTATAGAAATGTTCTCATTCCTGTAGGTAAATAATATGATAATTAGAACTTGGTAATAGTAACTTCTATGGCCACTAGTTGAATTCCAAGTAAGGTGTGTGGAAATGTAAATCTTTCCTAAATGACATACTTCATGACTAGGAATGTCCACAGCACAGACCTCCCTGTAATTTTCAGCACTGCCAGGTAAAGTTCACTGCCTTTACTTCATAGTATAAGCATTAGAAATTTTTCATATCCAAAAGCATAAGCCTTCAGAAAATACAGGGATAGGAAGGACTGTATGTGCAAGTCATTTATTGCCATTGTGGTTTTGATGTTTAGTCTGGCTTTTTCCTCCCTGTGAAACATTGATTTTCTAAGTATAGCAAGATATTACCTGTATTTCTTCTATTTTACTGGTTTTGCTTGCTAGCTTTTCTTCATTTCCAGTTGTATAACTGAATCTTAATGACAGCATTTTCCTAAACAGAGTGAATGAGTAGGAAGTTCATGGAAAATATTATGGGATTTAGAAAGAATAAACAGTGTATTGATTTCCTCCTCACTCCCAAGGTTTAGATATGTTTTTTTTCTGTGAATATATATTTGTGTGGTTGTTTAAATAGAGAAGTTTTATACATTTTTCAGTTTAAAATATTTCAAGTTTCTACTCAGCTGCAAACAGTGTCTTAGATTAGAAGGTGTAAACCAAAATGAACACTCACGGTATTTTAAAACTTTGCTTTCAATCCAGTGTTGAGAGGTTGTCATGATCACATGATACACTATTTTGTGGCAGCTTTTGATGCCTCCTTTTGTTGTTGTAATAAAAATATAGCAAAATTTAAAAAAAAATATGTTAGAGGGGATACGGAACTGTAGTCCTTTTATTTTCGATAGGAAAAAAGCTGTGATCCAGTGTCTGAGGAACACGATGAGTCCAGCCTCTACGAAGGTGTAATAGATGTCTTCCCACAAGATTATACTCCGGACACTTTCTCTGAAACTGATTCAGGAAAATTGCAGGTGCTGGTGAAGTTGTTAGCTGCAATCCGTGAGCTCAACTCCTCTGAAAGGCAAGTGTGAAAGAAAGCTGGAAGGGAGGTAATGGGAGTGACCTTCTGAATATTGATTTGCTTTTCAAATGCATGGGGGCATAACATTCAAAATAAAGGCATTGCAGGTATTTGCAGAGGTGCCAAATGTATTTATGTATTGTAGTCCTGGCTCTTTCTTGTTTAACTAGGACTTGCAGCTGACATAATTTTCAAAGATGCTCTTCGTATTTTTTCCAGATAGAAATACTTGTATTTTTCACACCGAATTCCAGCAAGTAAGATAATTTGCTACAGCCCTTGTATCGTAGTTTGAGACCCCTAAAATCCAATTCCCGAGTCCAAGCCCCCCTCCCACATCTCACCCCAGTGCGAGATGGGTTTTCCAGACACAACACAAGACTCAATATGGGGGAAAGGGAATTATATTACAATAACTACACAAATAAATATTATAATACATCATATACATAATCTTAACTATCTCTCCTATGATAAAGCAGTATTTACAATGGATCAGATCTCTTCTCCCTCCAATAAAAGTCCAGAAGGGAAAAGGAAGATCCTTTCCACTCTCAGAGCAGCAGCCTCTCTTCTTCCATGCAACAGCTGTAGCTGAACTGTTGTAGCTGGATCTCCTTCTCTTACACACAAGGGGGTTCTCCTCTCACCCCTTCTCAGCCCTTTGACTCCAATTGAAGGTCTCTCTCTCTTCCCTGGGATGTGTAGCAGGGACAGGCTCGCGTCATAACATCATATCACGAAGTGCAGGGGTCTTCGAGACAGTCCCTTTTCCTCAGGGGTTTTACTCCTGAGTCAGAACATCTCAGGCAGCTTTCAGTTGAAAGTCTTTGCCTCAACCGTTCTATCAGAGCTCCTGTGCTCTGTCTCAGCTGCTGCCACCACCCCTCCCCTCTAGGAGGTCTCAGAGGGGTTTTGGGGGGAATTGGTTCAGTTCTTACGCCAAAACTCTGTAGAGCTTAGTTCTGCTCTGTTGCGCTCTCTCTCTCTCTCTCCCTCTCTCTCTCTCTCTATCTCTCTCCTTGCAGAAGTTCTCTCTGCGTTGCTGCATGCCGTCTCTGCTGCTTCTCCTTTATCTCTTGGCTTTCAGCCATAGCCTCCGTTCACTGCTGTCTCTGCCGCTGCTCCAGCTGCCCACTCACAGTGGAGAAAAACTCCCAGCTTTCTAGCTACAGATACTTGGCCCAGTCTAACATTGTTCCAAGTTCCTGCAGCCCCCACCTGGGGCTGGGGGGTGCCCAGCCCCCAGTGGGGCTCCGAGCTCCTCTCTCCTCGTGGCCTCAGAACATGGCCAGTCTCCTCCAACAATAACCTCATCAACCTTCTTTTCCAGTCTGGTTGTGATATGTTTGTATTTTGCAGGAGTGCTGATTGGCTCAACCCCAAGGGACACCACCCCCTCGGGGGTTACCATTTTTTAACTCTGGGGGAAAAAACACCTTTTTTCCCCCCCACACCTTGTAGTATATTAGCTTTGCTTGCAGAGAGTTTCCAATGTTTTGTATCTCTTTGAGGAGATGTATCAATCTATTACATTGCGCTAAAATATTTTCATTATTAGATTATAAGTTATTTTAATCATACTTAGCTGCTCAGTGCTTGCTGCCTTTTCTGTTCAGGGCAACCAGTCTCAACTGATGAACTTGCACAGGAACTGCTTATTTCCCCTGTAGTATGCCACTGGCATGTAGGAAAACCTCTGTTTATCATGGAGTAATAGGATGCACATGATTAATTTCTGTCCAATTGCTGATTGTGGAAATTTCACATGACCTGATGTCACATGATAATTTTTTATGGACTCATGCCTTAAAGTCCAGCTGTTCCAAAAGTGTTTAGCTTTTCTTTCAATTGATGCTTAAATAGGACATGTTGTAATTCACTAGTGGGAAGTAACAGGAGATCTCTTGACAGTGATGTAATGCAGTATGAAGATATTCTCTTTTTACAAATCAGAAAGATGAGCCTGTTGTTGGAGTTGATATACCTAGAATCCACTGAGACCAGCAACACCTAAATATCTAAAGTACTAGCTTTATTTCTTGTAGGTCAGAAAAAACAGGGGTATCAATAAAAAGCACATCTCCCTGTAGCAGTAATGTAGGAGATGCTGAGTTACAGCTGTTGTTGAGGCATTATTTTACACCTTTAAATTTTGTTGATTTAATTCAGTGCTTTCTTTTGTGTCTCTGCTCTCGTGGGTACTAAATAGTTTTTGCAATATACAGACTCAATTCTAGTCCTCTTCTGAAGTTTATATTCTATTTTTGAGGGAAAACAAAGGTGTGAATGTGGTGTTGATTGAGAAAAAAATAGTAAATCTTGCAAAGTCTTTACAAACAAGTCTTGGATGTAGTTCAATTGTAAAGTGTAATAATAAAAATATTCTAAAACATTTTAAAAATCTATTTCTGTTTTTTCATGAAATTATTTGTCTAATTCTTCAGAACTTGTTTTTAATCAAAATTATTTTTAAAAATAATGAAATTTGTTACACCTAGTTTGGATTACAAAAGACCTCTGAACAAGATCTGGTAGAAAATGCCCTAACTGTCCCTATTACTTTATTTATGGCTTAAATTCAGAAGATATTTGTCAACTTAGTAGAATCATCCTCAATATCTGGGAGGATAGAAATGTTAGATTTGCAGATCTTTGAAACTTACTTAGGCAAAATTTCAGAGAAAATACACCAACATTGTTTGGGTCATTAGATCAGACTTATTTTGTTTTTCAAAAAAATAACAATAAGCTACCATAAACTGTATTGTTTATGGTATCTTTCACTAACCTTCATCCCAGTTCTTTTCAATCATAAAATGTCAAAAAGAATCTTGACTTTCCTATTCCACTTACAGTATGTTTCTTATTAGAATTTTCTGAGGTTTTCTATAGGAGTTCATAGTAGCTTTTTCATTAAGTGGAATCATATATATATATTATTTATTAGTTCTTACAACATCCTCTGCAAATGCTGCCTTAACAACAGCTTTTTTGTAAAAATAGAGGTATTTTTTGAAAAATCTGTCTTTGTGATTGGTTCTGAATCCCTGCAATCTGTGCATTATGCCAAATTCTGTTGCAAATGGAACATTAATTATTTAACATTTAAACGCTTGACAGTAGGTATAAGACATCCAGATCTAGTATGTGATTCTAGTTAATAGGAAATGTTGTATTTCTTAGGAAATAAAAGTAACCTCAGGTTAATGTGTAATTTTTGCTTGACTTTTAATTTTATTTTCTTAGATGTCTTCAGTAATTTGTTATCAGACTTTAATTTTACCAAGGTATAAGATGATAACTTTGTTTTACTGTTTGACAGAGTCGTACTGGTATCCAATTACACTCAGACATTATACGTATTACAAGAGACGTGCAAACGCTATGGATACTCTTATACCAGACTTGATGGAAATACTCCTGTCTCCCAGAGACAACAAATTGTTGATACTTTTAATAGTAAATTCAGTCCAGCTTTTATCTTTTTGCTGAGTTCAAAGGCTGGTGGAGTAGGACTGAATCTGGTTGGAGCATCTCATTTGATCCTGTATGATATCGACTGGAATCCAGCTACGGATATTCAGGTGTGATAACAACTGTGTATGTGTGGTTTGGCATGGGCATCAAATGAATTCTTGATTGATTTTGAATTGCCTCTCTTTACATGTCTTATTGCTTCCCAGTTGTCACATTGCATCTGGACAAGTACAATACTTAGGGAAAGCTCTTTCTGAGAAGAAGAAATATTTCTCTGGCATATTGTATATATTGGAATCATTGGAATACCTCTTGCAGTAAAAAATAAAACTATTAAATTCTGATTTCTTTGGAGGAGTGAATCATGTATCCTCTTTGTCTCCTGACATCTTTTTAACTGGAGAGTTGCTATGTTTCTAAAAAGAAAAGGAAAACAGGATTAGATTGCATAGGAAATGTTGCTGTTGATTTGCAATCCCTGAGAAAAAGGGAGAGATTCTGATCAGAATTACAAGAATGAGAAAATCCCATGGTTATGATGCCAAAAGAAAGAAAACAAAGCCAGTGCTGTGCTATTCTTGTAAAGGCACTGTTCGCCTCAAGGGATTATTTAGTTGGCAAAAGAGTATTCAGTTAAAATAGTTCTTAACAATAACAATTAAAAAAATCTTTTTATGAACTCAGTAAGAAACTTTTTATTGTGGAGCAATGCTGTGTGCTTAGTACCTGAAATAAGCTCTGATTCTTGGCCCTGTTCCTCTTCCAAGGGTGAATTAGTACCCTCCTGTGGTCACTTGTCTTGTTGCTTGAAACAGTCTGCTAGATCAGACAAAATTGCTACAGGTTGCCAGAGTCTGCAAACCATATTGTGGGTACCTGTACCCAGTATGTAGGTGTAACCCATACCATTCTGAAAAAAATCATATAGTAGTACTCAGTTTTACGTTTTGTTTGTTGAAGAAATAAAGGGCATACAAACCACCATTTTTATATTTTTAAAAGAAACGGAAAAGTCACTTTTAAAGATGTATTGTGGCAAAAAAACATTTTGGAGATGTGGGAGAACAAGGAGTATTCCTGAAATATTAAATGGTTGTTAGTGCTTGGAAAACAAATACGAAGAGAGGATTTCTGGCAGGAAAGAGTTGAAACCCCCACTTTCCTACTATAGTGTACAGAGAGAAAGGGGAGCATATATGGCAGAAGGTAAATTAGATTTTCAAAACTGTTTATAGTTAATACCAGAAAACTCACAAAAACAGTCAGTTATTGAGGAATGCTTTATTTGTACAACATCTTTTTGGACAAGGGAGTGGAACTGGTGATTCAATCAGTGGAGGCTACAAATTTTAGTTAAAATATCATTGTGAAGTAAGCTGTTAATGCCCTTCATCTTTTTGCTTCTTCAGGCTATGGCCAGAGTGTGGAGAGATGGCCAGAAACATACTGTACATATCTACAGGCTGCTAACCACAGGTCAGAGATGGTGCTCAAACTTACCCTTGAGTGAGACAGCTGTTGAAATTTTGTCCATAAAAGAAAGGGAGAGAGTGCTTTTGGAAATCACTCGATCTTTAAAAACATATTATTTGTTCTGAATTCAGTTAAAATGGAGACATCACATTGGTTTATTTGCCTTTGCTTTGCTTTTGCTTAAATAACTGAATATAGTGGTTTAGCATTTTCTATGTATACTGTTTTCAAGAAATGGATTTGACTTCTTCTTTGCAAATCCTGGTAAAAAATTATCCCAATTTATGTATTTTTCATTTTTCTTTTCAATACAGGCTCAATAGAAGAAAAGATTTATCAAAGACAGATTAGCAAACAAGATCTTTCTGGGGCAGTTGTAGACCTTTCCAAGACATCTGAACACATCCATTTTTCCACTGAGGAGCTTAAAAATCTCTTTACTCTTCATGAAGATTCCAATTGTGTAACTCATGATTTGCTTGAGTGTGACTGTGACTGTATGGGAAAGATTGACCATCAGAGTGAGTTTGTTTTTCTTTATCTCTGGCCATTGCTGAGGAATCCATTCTGAATATAAAGTCTATCTCTGGAGAAAACCTTGATGCTCAGTAAAATAGGATTTAAATAGTGAAGTTCATTATAGGATCTTTCAGATATTGGCTGATTTATCTAATCTGTAGGAGCCCTTGACAAAACTAAGAGGAGAAGAGATTAATTCCTTGCAGTAACAACCAGTTCATTTATTATGCCTCTTAATTTGAATTAGCTATGTCCAGCTTAACTAATGATTCCTTACAATCAAATGACACAATATGGTGTTCTGTTTCTAAATATTCAAGGACAGTAATGAGTAGCTGGTAAGGGCTAGTTAAAAAGCAGGTTATCTGAGGGTAGCTATACCAGATGAAGATCTGCACGAGCTCACTGTATATAAACCTTCATTTCTGAGCTGTTAACTAAAGCTGATGCAGGATGATTAAAATAGTTATTTGAGAAATGCTGGAAGACTCCCTGGCAGTTGTAAAGTCAGGTTGCAAATATTTGCCTCTATCCTTTCTGTAGGAACCTGTCTCCCGTTCTTTTGGCATATCAAAATTGGTTTCATACCTTGCTGCATACAGATATATAGGTTTAAGTTAGGAGAAGGATTAAGAAAAAATAAATTGTCATAAGGTGTGTTTGCATCTTATCCATTTTAATTTTCATAGTTCATCTAGTTTCTTAAAGGAAAGAGTGTCTATTGCTCTTATATATTTGCTTTGGGCATGAAATATCCCTGTACACTATTTACAGGTGTGATAGTGAGGTACCAATACTGATATCTTCTAAATGCACACAAATACCTCAATAAAAAGGACTCAAGAAATGGGTACAAGAGCGTGTGTTCTCAATAGACATGGGCAAGAAATGAAGTAATGTGGACCCAATATGGGACTATTTTGCTTGATGATTTGCATGTTCTCAGGTAATAGGCTAGAATTCTGTTTCTTTCTCATCTCATTCTAACCAGAACAGGGAGGACTTGGCTAGTGAAAGCACAGGCCTTCTGTAGCCATAAGAATTTGATTTTCTCCTTTATTTTTGCTCCACATGCTGATTAAATCATCTTTGTATCTTTCTTTAATGACTGAAAAATTAGACCTTCTGTTTTTGCGTGAGTAAGTGGTGTTCTAAAATATACCAGCCTCCACTTAGGTACTATTACAGGATCTGTGTGGGAAAGGCACCTTTCATGTTAAATGTTAGCCAGATTTTCTCAGTGGCGTTCAGTGAGGCAGGTACAGCTTCTGGACTGCAGAAATCCTGAGAAATTTTGTGTTGTTGCTGTGATGAACACTGATCCGTGTAATTTTATTTAACACTTTGCAACTGTCTTAACACTCTTGACTTCTTATCTTATCATTTGAACACGTCTTGGTTCCATCAATTCAGCCACAGGACTAGTCTCTTGGATTCTGTAACTGGTACTTCCTCGAGGGTAATTATCTCCTGGTCCCAGTGAACAGAAACTTTTGGCAGTAAATCAAGGAATAGCCTGAAGGCCATTCTTAGACTTAAGTGGTGGTAATGATAGAGTGAGGGGAAGGTTAATTTTCTAAAGAGCAGATGACAAGCTGGCTCATCATTTCCCTAGTGAAATTGCTTGGAGTCATGGTCTTCAGTTTGATCACACCAGCACGCAGCTATCACTAGTTGATCTCTGCCTTTCCTAAGAACAGAAAACTGTCAAATTACTGCATCAGGGAACATCTGTGCACAGAAAAGCCAAGAACTCTCACTGATTTGTCTCATCCATTTTTAGCAAGTATGATTCCAAACAATATAATACAGGCTTCACAATATATGAGCTTTTCATAATGATCTCCATTAGATATACACCAATAAGACTGGATATTCTTGACCAAGCTCCTGTGGTCCATTCACACTAGGACCATCTTTAGGAAACTACAGGAGCCTTGAAAGGAGAAAATTACCTGTGTATGGATCATGCAGATGTGTTGCTTGCTATTCTGCTGGCCTTCAGATCAGCTACAAAACTGTAAGCCTATTGTTTTACCTCATCATATTATAATTTAAGGAGTTAAGAATGCAGAATCTCTAAATGCATCTCTTCTAAATTTTCATCTGGCCAGTAAAAGAATATATTTTAAGTCTACTTGAAATGTGCATCATGTATCAGTCAAACAGAAAGTCTTGTGTGTATGAGTCTTTATGGACTCTTCAAAATTTTAAAAAACTCAGGAATACTCTGAGTCATGCTACTTACATCCCTGGTCTTTCCTAAGGAGCACATAACACTGCTATGAAAATACTTGGTAACAGGTTTTAAACCAGTAACAGCAGTGATGCAAATTTTGCCATCCAAAATAATTTGTTCATTTTCCTGTGCATCAGATGAATCATAAAGCCATCAATCTGTGACATGTCCTGCAATGACCGGGTACTGTTTGGGGCTTTAGGATCCTTTGTTGAAAGTGAATTCATCTCTTTGTGCTTCACAGCAATTTCTTTTCCTTACTGTGATATATAGTAATGTGTATATTGAACAATTTGGCATAATCTGGATGTACAGAGTGTACAGATCTAGTGTGCTGAGTCAATGAAAGAGCTACATAAACTATTCTTAGCTGTCTGGAATGATTCCTCTGGGAAGCAATTGAAGCTAGTGTGAATTCTGCTGCACCATACATCTAGATTCAGGTTTACTTAAAGAATGGGAGCAGCCCAAATGTCACGGAATTAAGGAAGATAGAGGAAAGGAAATTGCCAGAAAAGATATTTCCTGTCCCATCCATGTGTAAAAGGATTTGTCTTTATACTAGCATATGGTGATTTTGATAAACTCAATCACTGAGCAAGAAACAGCCTTCCACCTCTTACTGTGAATACATGTTTGGGTTTCATTGACACAGAAGGATTATATATGCTGTTCTATTTTCTCTCATTTGTTATCACCAACTGGCTTATTGATTCAGACTGAAATTTTCTGTCTTATTTTTCTCTGATTAATCTACTGCATCATTTTTTTCAGATACTTCCTCAGAAAAGCCTTCTGTATCTAGAAGTTGCCAGCTTGGACAAAACCATGGGAAGCCTAATTCAAAGAAACCACTCTCCATGTCACAGTTGATGCAGTGGAAACATTTCACTGGGCAACGTCAGACTCTTGCTGATCCTTTCCTTGAAAGGATAAAGGAGAATGTTTCTTTCATTTTCCAGAATGTAACCAATTCAACTTCCCCACCTAATAAAACTTAAGTGCCTTTCCCTGCCACTTGCATCCTTCTGGTCATAGACCAAGTAAACAACTGATGTGCAGTTATCTTTTGTTCTTTTTGCCTAGTTCTGTTTTGTGTGTTTCTGATGAAGTTTCTGAGTAAATGTGATTCCTGGTGTTTATACAAAGTTACAGTTACATAATTGCTGTAATTATAATACAGATTTTTAAAGCTAACTTGGCTTTCCAGTCTTCTGTTCCTTTGATTACAAAATTAGTAAGATTGTTTTTATGCACATTCCTACTGTAAGTCTACTTTGGTTTATAGTTTCCATTTGATCATAATGATTTACTGCTTGTAAACTTGTAAACTGGCAACTCTTCAGCCAAATTTTACAAGATTAGGCAATGCTATATACAGGTATGTGCTGTTAACAAGATTCTGTTTGGATTTCTGTTATGACAGTGAAAAATTACGTATCTGTATAAGTGTGGCTTTATAACAAGGTAGATATTTTTTCACTCAAATTTACAACTTAATGAAATTCAGAGCAATAGTCACTAAAGTCCAAAAATCTGAGGCCACAGATTGATACTGTGTCAAAATACTCTGAAATTCTCCTATTGCTTTTACTTGGGAAAATAAACTTTATTTCTTAGACGTACAGAGTACAGGCTTATCTACATTTAGTTAACTCCTTTTAAGGACACTTTCTACCAAACACTGAGTACTGAGCATATTTTCATGGTTTATTTTTTAATGACTATATTTTCCTTCTTCTTTGAAAACATAAACATTCAAAATCAGTTTGTAGCTTTTAAGTGAAGTATTTTCAAAGGCCCACAAGAGCATAAGATTGGATAATTTTCAGAAGTACTGCAAACTTACAGAATTTGAAAGACCTTGAGCAAGGGCTCCATTGTAATTCTGCATTGTGTCACATGATGTACAGCCTCTTGGTATTTGGTATATGTGATAACAGAGGTCAAAAGCCGAACTAACTTTCAGAAAACAGTTTAAATTGGTTTATTCTCCGTGTTATAACAGTTAGTGCTCCCTTTTCCCTAGACTGTCATGAGTTCAGAGTCCATCCTAACCCATGATCAAACATCCTCTTTGCATTTTGAGGCAGTTTGGGAACTGAAAGACATGTGCACTGACCTCTATTTACTGTCTAAATTTACTTCAGAGGGTTTTTTGAGGTTTCTTTGACTCTAAATGCTGAATGACACCAGGAAATAATGAAGACCAAAGTGAGAGAATGATTGAGGAAGTCATCAATTCTGAGCATCTTTTTGGCATGCAAATTGTGGTCTTGGTAGCAATTAGAATTATGCTAATAGGTAGAGTTTAATTCTTTAACATTTTAGGCTGACTGTTAAAGAGTGTGTTCTTCCCCCTGTGCATGGGGAGTTGTGGCAGCTTATCCAGGTGCTGTGCTGCTGTGGTGCCCATTCGCTGTTAGACAAAGTTCCCACCTTATTTTACTTAGCAAGGACAAGGTTTGCTTTCATCTTTGTAACTCAATAAGGAGATTCTAGCGAATCTGTATAATGATGATTATTGTAATTAATACTTATTTGAGACTGATCACACTTAGATCTGTGCTGCCCGTAAGTCTCTCCAAGTTTGCTCCCGTCCCTGTCTGCGGGAAGCAGGTCAGCCTTCTCTGTTCTCTGCTGATGCTGATCTCCTATGTGGTTTCTTGCACCTGCATGAACAAGTGTATGGTTCCATGGAACCAGTTTGGTTCCATTGCTCATTTGTTTGTGGGACCATGATTGTCTCCACTGAACACACATGAGCCCACTCTGGTTTGGAGCAAACCAACTGCAGTGCTGTTGAGGAAAGCTGGGTGTAGAAGAAGAGTTTGCTTCGGGATCCACACCAGGCTGTTTCATCTTTTCTGATGAACATAGCCCCTCAGGAGTATCTCAGCGGGCCTTCTGACCTCACCTGTGGAGTCTTGTCTGAGACAATTGTGCTTGCTGTCACGTCATGCACCACCCCACACAATACAGCTGGAGCTGCATGCTGGCTGAGCAGGGGTCTGGACAGAGAAGCGCTTTTGTTTGTTGGCCTCCAGGGTAGTTTCATTCTGGCAGTTTTTAAATTAAAAGCCAGTGTTGGACCACCATGGAGCTCTTAGAAGGCTAGAGGAGAGGAGCCCCCGGACACATCCTGCTGTATTTGTGCAGGTGATCCAGGTTCAGATCATTGTTCTGGGAAATGGGCTATCACACTAAGTAATGTTGCTTCAAGGTTAAGGAGGCCAAAGCAGCCTATACAAACACACGTAATTCCAGTTACTGCTTCAGTGTAATTCCCTGTCTGTGCCCTGCTATGCCAGGCTGCCCCAGATCTCTGACAGTGGCAGCTACATGGTGATGCTCAGTGGAAAGCTCCTCCAGCATCCACCCAGCCAGCCAAATGTGTCCTTCTCATTAACCTTTTATGACTTGGGCATAGTGGAAGTATGCATGTGCTTCTTGATTGTTTGGGTAAGACAATATTACCCAAATAAGAGGTTGCACATGGCATTACCTGTGATGCGAATTGAAAATCTGATTCTGGAATTTGATGTATCCTGGAAAATTATGGTTCTCACTGGAAAAATAGCTTGTTGAGAATATAGTAAGCATGAAGACAGACTCTAATTTATTGTACCATATGTGATTCTCCCACAACAGTCTGCAATAGCCTTCCAAATGAGACCTGCTCATGTAATCATAGTATAATAATTAGTGTTTTCATACAGACTGCAGCAAGTGGACATGTGAATTTCTTCCCCCATAGGCGAGAAACGTCTCCTAGGAAAACTCCCTGTGCCAAATTTACCGTAATTTCACTGTTGACTGGTAAGGTATATTGGGAGTTTCAAGTCTCCGACAATGTCACGTTGCCCGTTCTCTTAATAATTGTGAAACCCTAGAGGATGGGGAGGTGGATGGTGCTGAAAAGCAAGTATCAGGAGGACCTGATACTTGGTCTAGCAGATGGTCTCATCTGTGGTTTTGGGATTCGCTGCCAGTGATGCCAGCTGTAAAGCACTATGTAGTTTATGTTACATGATCCCATCAGTCAGTCCTAGTCTCCTGGATCCAAGACTTGCACTGCTGAAAGGGGAAGGCAAGGGCTGTTGAAGGGCTGTGGTCTAGTGCAGTGCTTGAAATACGAGATGTTGATTAATATACTTGGTTGCATTTTTCAGTTTTTGAAGGATGCAAGTGTTCATCCACCAAGTGGTAATTCTTACGGACACATGCCAAAGAACGAGGCAAGTCTGCTGAACAATAGATCTCAAGAGATGCTTCTTCAGTGCAGCATGAAGAGCAGCAGATACTACAGGTGTAAGCACAATGACAAGGAGCTTATTTTTTCAACAAATGCTAATCAAAGATGGCCAGTATTCGACATTTATTAGTGCTATAGGATCAGCATGGAGGTATGCCTGGGGCAGCAGGTGGTGAGTGCAGTGCCGGCTAAACATCCTGGCGCCTTTATAGGTGTGAGATGTTGGGGGTTATCAAGTCAGGGTGTGCCCCATCTGAGCTGAGACTGTTGTTGGGCACTCCTGCGAATGACAGTGATTTGAGCTGGTTTGCACCAGTGGGCCCTGTCAGAAGAAGAGATCCCAAAAATGTGTTCTTAGGGAATGGTCTGCTAATCTTAGAGTGGCTGCTGCAGGTCTCTGAATCACAGTGGGCATGGAGGCCTATCAGCCAGTCCTCAGATTCAGCAATCAATACTGTGTTTGTTCCTTGCCAGCTCTTAGATGGGAGGAGGGGATTTTGGAGAAATTGAGTTACTTCTGGTACAGGGCATGCTGCCAGAGAGACAAGTGTACTGCATGTTCCTGCCTGAGAACAACCCTGATTTTAAAAAGCAGAAGGAGTGGTGTTTTATTTATTTCTGTATACTGCAGCAAGGTTTTTTTTAACTGGTTTCATATGACTGTTTTTGTTGATTCAGCTTTTAACCATCTTGGCTCAGGTTTTCTTGTCATTGAGATGGTGACCCTTTATCATTAACAGTTGTAGAATAGCAAGCAGAATTGTAGCTCCATTCACTTATTGTCAGACAAGGAACCGTATAACAAGCTTTGGGTGTCATACAAGTTTGTATGGCAACTGCCATAGATACATCTTGCAGTCTGACAAGAGGTTGACATCAAGCGCGGTTAAGGGTCTGCCTTTTTCAAAGGTCATAAAGTTCTTTCGCTCGTCATCTGGTACAGAGAGGTGCCAAGTGGTGACTGAATGATTCTGTAATGGAATAAACTCATGGGAATTTCTCAAAATGCCGAATATGGAACGAGCTTTGACAACTGCCTGGGGTTACCACTAGGAATTTGGAAAGACATACTCCAGCCCTTGCAGGCAAGTTACACAGAAGGAAAGTAGTTCTTTGATGTGCTTTCCATTGAATGAAAAGTTGACGTAAATCATGATTGTTTATGTGTGGCTTAATTCAATGATGTGTTTGTGGCTAGAAGATCTGGGAAGGCTATAAAGAACAATGAGAAAAACCACTTTGGGCTTTATAAAGTAACTGAAGAATAAGCTGAATTGAAATCTGTTTTTAACAAGACCTTGTGTGCTGTTACTTAGTACAAAAACGAGACTGCTTTTGTAGGCATAGGTACTTCACAGGACTTAAAACATATGGTGCAGTGTTCCACTCTTGAGGTGACACGTTTGCACAAGCAGCACCAGTCAGGAACAGATAACCAACACTGAACACTGCAACCAACTTGTGAGAAACTTCCAGAAACTTCCCTTGTTAGGTACATTGATTGCTGCTACCTTTCAACAGGCTTTTCATCAACACATGGAAATACAGGCCAATTTGAAGGAAATATGTCTGTCTAAAAGCCTCTATGGCTGTTGTTGCTTCCAGCCTTTTTTCTTCTCTCTCAGCTGTGATCTCAGCCTGAGTTCTCCCTGTACTCCTTTGTTTGCTTAGTTTGATTTACACCCACTTGACAACATATGCTCTTCATTCTCCTCTAATTCATTTCCTTCCAAATAGGCAAAATGTCAGTCACTGTGACAAAAGTCTGGGCCCCTACAAGCTAGATTTTTGGGTGTTTTCTGTCAATTACCCAAAAATCTTTTCCTTCACTTCACGATGACTGCCTTGGCCCAGGTTTTAGATTTCTAGAGTGTGAGTTATGGCATGTAACAGTGAGTTCCCTCTTGACCCTTGAACCTTTTCAAGGTTCCTTGCGAGGGATAGGGTTTGTTCAACAATAGAAGTGCAGCATGAAACTTCCTCCCTCCAGCTGAAAGGTGTTGTCTTTCATGGGGTTTTCATCCTGTCCTGTAGCTAGTTTGGAAACATGAGGCTCCACAGCCTCATTGAGTCACCAGAGTTCTGTGCAGGAGTCAAGGCTTATCCAAAACCTTGAAGACCTGGGATCTAAATAAGATCACAAAATCAATGAGTTAAGTAGGTGAACCTTTGAGGGTTGCTCCTGCCAATGCTATATTTGATATGCATTCTACAAATGTCGAAGGGGTTAACAGCAATTCTAGCTATACAGCACTTTTCTCCTTCTGTTGCTACTTTGAAACTTTTCCTGTTTGGACTAAATTTTTCCCCCATCAATTTTGTGCTGCCAGGCTGATTTACATTTGTGTTGCGTCAAAAGCTCCAGCCAAAATGGCTGATCTGTTCCTGAGACTGTGGGTAGGAGAAAACAGGGTTTTTTGTCCTTATTCCAAAACTGGAAACCCTTCTGCTGAAATGCCTTCTTGCCTTCATATTTTGGGTTAGGACTTAGAATAGAGGTGGGAAGAGATAGCAGGAAAAGGCATTACTTCTGTATTAGCATGTTTGTCACTGTTCCCCTTAGATTCTGCACCAGTTTATAAATATTTGCAAAAAACAGGCAATAAGAATATGTATGGTAAAGACTTCTTTCTTTTGAGCAGCTGAATGTCTCCTGATTTCTTCCACACTAGAACTGGAAAAACTGCAAAGTTTTACCAGTTTGAGCAAGCTGCATTCAGAGCTTCTACCTGGGATCAGGCCCTGAATACCCCACACCCCACAGGGTAACTAAACATAGTCTGACCAGAGTTGTTTCAAGAGATTCTTTCTGTAATTCTTGCTTCCAGTTGCTCTCTGCTGGGCAGGGCACAGTGCAGCAGCTGACAGCAAGGAGCTTTCTCATCTGTGTCCTAAATCAGCCTACCAACATGTCATCCACCTCCAGGAGGAGAAAGAACCAGGTCACAGCAGTAAAACTAGAGCCAAGGTGGTATGGGGTAAGGAAACCAGTGAGATCAGGATTGTCACAGAGAGAGAAAAGGAAGTGGGGAGGACTTAGGGGAGCAAGGAGCTGGTAGGGGGGAGGACCAAGACTGGGCAAACAAAGGCTGAGATGGTGTCCTCCAATGTGAGTCTCTCCCATGGGAGACAGACCTCCACAAACCTTTCCAATGTGAGTCCTTCCCACGGGCTGCAGTTCTTCACAAACTGCTCCAGAGTGGGTCCCTTCCATGGGGTGCAGTATTTCAGGAAGAAACTGCTCCAGTGTGGGTCCCCTGCAGGTCACAAGTCCTGCCAGCAAAACTGCTCCAGTATGGGCTCCTCTCCTCATGGGTCCACAGGTCCTGCTGGGAACCTGCTCCAGCTCTGTCCTTCCATGGGGTCACAACCTCCTTTGGGCATCCACTTGTTCTGACCTCCATGAGCTGCAGGTGGATCTCTGCTCCCCTGTGGACCTCCATAGGCTACAGGGGCACAGCTGCCTCACCTGGTCTTCACCAAGGTCTGCAGGGGAATCTGCTCTGGCACCTGGAGCACCTCCTCCCCTCCAGCTCTGCCGCTGTTTCTCTCACATGCTCTCACTCCTCCAGCTGTTGTTTCACATTTCCTGCCCCTTTCTCCCAGCTCTGCTTAAACATGTTATCCCAGAGGCACCACCATCATTGCTAACAGGCTCGGTCTTGAAGCTGGCTCGCATTGGCTCTATCAGACATGGGGGAAGCTTGCAACCCCTTCTCACAAAAGCCACCCCTGTGGCCCCCCTGCTACCAAAATCTTGCCACTTAAACCCAATACACCTGCAGAGTCACTGGCAAAGTGATTGTTTCCTCTCAGCTCATGTCTGTAAGCTTTCAGAGTCATTGAATTCTTTGCTATTGATTTGTGAATCACTGGAAATTTGAAAGTATGGTCCAGATGAAAAAGTTTGCAACGTTCATTGCAGCATGACCTCTTAAAGGGCACAGATACTGTTTTGTAAGCTGCAGGTGTTCAGGATTAGCGTTGCCTTGTGGACATTTAACAGCCCTGTACACATGCATCAGTGAAATCTTGCATGAACACATATTCTCTTTCCTTGCTTCAGCCAACTAAGAGGATGGACAGCAGCCTGGGAATAAGTTGTGTTGCAGCTGATGTGAATCCAATTTGTGCTTTCTACATATATGAAATCTCTTATCATTTATCTTAACAGTGCATTTCAAATTAGCAAATATCTCTGACTTTTAGTTGCTGTCTAGTTAGGCGCTTATGTGCCACCTCATAAGTGCAGTTAATAACTTTTCATCTGACAGCAGCGGTGTGAAGATAAATTAATCAAATTCTCTGCAACAATTGGCTGTATATGGGGGAGGTAAAAAATCTGACCTGTGATTTAGAGAGAAGGTGCATCTGAACTCTTATCAGAGGTGCACAACAAAAGCATAAGAAGAGACAGCTATTGACTTAAGAATTAAAAAATTGACTGGATATAAATAATATAAAATAATAGTAATTTAAAAAAAAAAAACACAAACTGAACCAAAACCAAACCAACAAACAAACCCACCAAAAAACCCCAAAAACCCACAGAAAACCCCCCAACCAACCAACCAACCAAAAAAACCCGAACAAAAAAACCGAAACCAAAACCACAAAACAAAAAAACCCAAATAAAACCAAAAACTACAGCAAAAGAGATTAACTCTGAAAGAGGCTTCTCAGGGGACTGTGGAAGCTTCCTCCTTAGTGGTTTTTCAAAACTGAACTGAAGAAAATCCTGAGTAACCTGATCTAATGTTGAAGTTGGCCCTGTTCTCAGTAGATGGTTGAACAAGATGACCTCCAAAGACTCCTTCAAATGTAAGTTCCAAAGACGTCCTGGACTGTATTAGGAATATGGAGAAAGTACAGATCGGCAAGGTCTGTGACTGTCACTGACTATCGTCAAGAGCTCCTTGGGGTCTAAAACCTGTGAGAGATGTAGAGCAAAATCTGCTCAGGAACAGTGAGATTTTAAAATTTCATATGACTAAAGAATTCAAGAATCCTGCTTTGTGGAAGAAAACTCAATACCACCATATGAAATCAGCAGCCTGGAAAGAGTTATGAGGTCTTACACTGTATGTTGGCAGCTTCCAGAAGCCACTGTTTCCCAAGGAGCCTGTGGTGTGCAAATGAATAAGTGGAAGGTTACCTAAATCCAAGAGCCGCTTGAAATTGTAGTGCCAGCTTTCCTGAGGATGCTTTTAGCAATGGCTCTACTCTTTGTCTCGTCATTGACGAAGTATGTTGTTTTGCATAGCTGTGCAATAAAGTGTAACTCAAAAGCAATAGTAGTCAGTGTATCTCCTCCCAAAGATATTGCAAGCTTTAGCGGTGTGAAAAGCTCTTTAAGAAACTGCTAAAGTGTTGCAAGTTCTGAAACGTCAACTTTGATTTGAAAGCTAAACACAGTCCAGAAATTACCTTGCTGTGGCTTTTCTTCCTAAAAGCTATGATGGTCTCAAAATCCATCAGACAAAATATTAGAAGGGAAGAACATACTGGACATAGAAATATTGCTTAACTGGACACTTTCATGAACAAAACTTGTTTGGAAAATAATTGCTGTTTGCACCCTACTTCAGCATGCAAGCAACCTCTGGAAAGAAGCTTCCAAGAAAAACCCTTATTATCAGCAATAACCTTAAGCATACACTGTCAAGAGGACATAAAATTTCCTCCAGGGCATGGTTTATTTAGTTCTGCACTTAAATGTGCCAGTAAATATGGTCTATAGACGATTAATTTCCTTTCCTCTCCCTAGGAGAATTGCAGAGGTATCACAGAGGTGAAGAGACCACAGGTATATCAGGAGAGCAATAAGAGCAAAGATTTTGCCCACCTGTCAAAATTGGTTTTTGTTTAACTGGCTAGGCTGTAAAAGCCTACCCCCTGGCTACAAAGGACTGCCAGAAGCCAAGTTTGTTCCACTGAGCTCATCCCTCCTCCTGCAACGCTGCAGCCCTGGAAGCAAGGAGGGACGCTGCCTGCCTTCAGAACAACACCCTGCCTTACAGCACTGGCAGTTTCCCCCTCACTGCTCTCTCATCTCACCTGTGTCAAGGCCTGTGCCCCTCAGCTGGTACAAGCTCAGGTAGGTGGTGCCTGGTTGTACAAATGCAAGCAAAACACTTGTTAAAAAGCAATTAGGATTGCTTGATGCAGCACTTTTTTCCAGCCTTGGCCACAGCAGTAGTCTGACTGAAAATGCACTATTACTGCTGGGGAAGAGAAGTGTAAGGGTGTGAGTGTCTAAATCCAGCTGGGAATTTGCCTGGGAGCATGCAAGTGGGGAATTTAGGTGACTTCAGGCCACCTCCTTCTTTAGCTCCGGTTTTCAGTTTCCCTCTTGCAGTTCCAGTCCTTGCAGGTATCGCGTTCCTGGGGCAGGCACAGCTTGTTTTGAGCTATGTGTTCCTGCAGGCCAGATGCAGCTGCCTGGCGGGTTGCCCAGGTGTGCTGGGCTCGGAGGGTTTTGGGTAGCAGAGAGCTGAGGCATCGCGCGGCAGAGAGGGACTGTGTGCTGCTCCCTGGCTGCAGGTTTGCACAGCAGCCCCATTCCTGAACCTGAAACTCAGTTCTATGAGGGGACTCAAGCACTGGAACAGTCTGGCTGGGAAAGTGGTGGAGTGGCACTTGGGGACATGATTAGTGGGGGACTTGGCAGTGCCAGATTAATAGCTCTAAAAGATCTTGGAGGTCTTTCCACTCTAAACAATTCTATGATTCTATGACCGTGGCCCTGCTGGTCCTCCTGCTGTGCTACTCACGTCAGAGATGTTTCTGCTCCTGCTCTTATGTGGAGCATTTTAGAGCCTTGACATACCCACAGCAAGCATTGCCAACATGCCAATAAGGTGTGAGAGTCTCAGCAGCTTTGCTGTGTTCGATTTTAATTTCATTTTGTTTTAGAGCCAGCAAAGGCAGAAGTCGAGGTTTCCCGGAAGGGTGACCTGAGGGTGGCAGCAGCTGCTCACGGTCCGTCGGTCCGAGTGCCGGCTCAAGGAAGCTGCAGAGCCCTTGGAGCGCTGGGTTATAGCCAGCCCGAGGGACCTCGCAAAGGTGAAGGTGACAAAAGATCACTGTCATGCAACGGGAGCCCCTGTGACCAGGAAGGTGACTTTGCTACAAAAGAGACCTTATGTGAACATGATTACTGCTTCCAGACAGCAGTAAGGCACGATCACTCTGTTTCTGCAATGAAATCAATGAGGTACCATTGATCTGGTGACCAGCTCTGTCATGAATTATGATGGGATGATACCTCTCGGTGAGGAAAGGGCAAGCCGTGCAGGTTGATAACTGATGTGAAAGACCACAGTTTGTAAGTTAAAGCTGCAGCTGGCACCTGATAACCCCAGGACCCAGGGTTACAGCAGCAGAGGGATTTGGGTGCCTAAGTACTGCCTTAGTGCTGCTATAGGCACTGGAAAACTCAGAGTCCTGAAACCACTCTGCAGCTGCAGGCTGAGGTGTGAAACATCTGAACACACTAAATGCCCATTGGAACCAATAAACTCCCTGAGGGTAATCTCAGGTTAGTGTTTAGTTGCCAAAGACTTGTCACCATGATTAAAATGCCCTTCTGATTTTTCCTGATCCTATAGACATTTATGGACCCCACTTGAGGTACCCAGCTCTCTCCAGGCATTGCAGTGTGCCTGTGCATTTGACTCAGAACTGTGATTTCTGAAGGTGGGGAGAACGCTGAAAATCTTGGTGCCATAATGGCTGAGTTTCAGAGTACCTGTCTCTGCACATCTATCTGATTCTGGTGTCCTTCTCCAAGGCTTACTTATGAGCCAAGAGGGAAAAGTAGAAATGACTGCATAGAACTGGTCTGTTCTTTTCATTTCCAGGACCAGCAGAATTCAGTAGGAGCTTATAAGTAATTTAAGACAGCCTGAGCACTTTCTAAATTACAATGTCTTGTAATAGTTTCAAGAGGTTGTTCCATCACAACCCATTATAGCCTTCAAAACTGCCCTCAGTGGTAGCTAAGACCGTGGAAGGTCCCAGCGCTATCGATTACCAAATTTGGCCACTTTGTATCATTCTATCAAGATTCTAGATCTTGGGGTTTTGTTTGGGATGGTCAGAGTCCCATGGGACATAATTCTTACAGCATTACAATTAGTTAATAAAATCTTGAGACCACACACAAAAACTTCTTTCAGGCCACACTTCTCCTGAAATCCTTGGGTAAGAACTGAGCAGAAGAGGAACAACACTTCAAGTTTGGCTCTTTGTTTTTTTACCAAATCATGGACACGCTCAGAGTCAGTTCAAGCAAGCCTGGCAGTCTCCATCTGCTTTTCCCTGTTATCTCTGAGGCATTGCACCTTAGGAGCACTCAGCTGCAAATAGAACAGCGTTTAAGGTACAGAGGGCTGACCTGCTAAGGAAGGTATCTAAAACTGCTGTGTCTTGCTCATTTTGCTTCTTCAGATATGACCACTTCTACTCCACCTCCAGGTGCTCACCATGTGATTGGTATACATCCCACTAAGACTTATCTTCTACAGCATCCAAGCCAAACCTAACTAGGTTGATTCCAGTGTGATGACATCAGAAGGGCATTTGTAAGAATCAAGGTAGTACCACCTGAGAAAGGTCACAGGGAAAAGTTTGGCAAAATGTGGGGAAACATTTGCTAATAATCATCTATCGAAGTGGGTGCTGCTTCCATTTCATTTGTCAGTGTGCCAGGCAGATAAGTTCTAGTGACCAGAAATCCCTTGTAGAGGTTGCACATTATTAGCCAAAGCTGTGTGCTGCTCTGCTTTGCCCAAACACATGAGAACTTGCTGAGCCGCCTGGATATGGAACTGATGAGAGCTTGTGTTTGAACAAGTACAGCTTTTTAGACAGTCTGCAGAGTCAGATTTAATGAAAAGTTAAAATTAAGTATCCAATGTCCAGCCCCTGACTGCTACCAGCAGCTGTCAGCAGCAGGTCCTGTTTTGGGGTGGCTGAGGGTATGCTGGGCTGGTTGTGCTGCCAGACAAGCAGAAGCTGTGTCTGGAGCCACTACAGGCTTCTGCTGAGCTCTGCAGAACATCTGCCATGGGAACCCTTTTTCTCTCCTTTCTGCTTTCTTACAGAGAAATAGGTCAGGAAGCAAAAAAACAAGAGCCGGGAAGGAGGATGAGAAGTTACAGAGAGCAGGTGTTCCTCTTAGACTGGAAACGACTTGCTGGGAATAATGCACTCTCAGTGCTGAGCTCCTTTGACATTCCCTCTCTGCCTGTGGGAGCACCTCTCCAATTTGTGGTCATGGCCAGCAAGGAGCTGAAGACATGTCAGGGCATGGGGACCCACACCAGCCCTTGGCATGGCAGAGTGGAAAGGTAATGGCTTTCTTTCAAACAGACAATATTCAAAATAATGTTACCCCCCTCCTCCAACTGCCCACATGATTTGGAAAGCCAGGAAACCTATGGACCTTTTTCCTTAGGGAGTCTGATTGAGAGAACTCAGTACATGATTTGCAGTGAACACTTGTCCTGGTGAGTTGTTCTGGTAAGAAGCTCCGATCTTACACTGCTTGCGCTGCCTTGGAGTGAAGGCAGCAGTCCCCTGAGGACTGTCCCAGTGCACCGGGGCTGTGGCTGTGGACTGGGAGGCTGTGTGGGGATGCTGCCAGTGTGACCCCAGGCCAGATGTGGTGACTTATTTGCTGCTGCTGCCACGCCACTGAGTTCCCATGAGAACCCACCCCTGTGTCTTCCTACTACCTCGAGTTTTCCACCTAGTGCTGCTGTGAGTGGTCAGGCTTGAGGACGAACAACTTCCAGCAATCTTTTGGCTGGCCATCATTAATAAAGGCTCTCTCTGTCCTTTTTAGGAGGGGAGCCACACATTTGTGGTGCTAGAAATGTGTGCGAGAGGAGGTCTGCAGAGAAGATGGTGTTGTGGCTGCTGATATGATGTCCTGGTCAGACGAGACAAGTCTGATGAGGAGTCATCCCAGCATCCTAAGTGGATAGTGCAGTGCTGCCCAGAGAGAGGAGCACCAGCATTTCCCAGATCACTTTGGCATGCCTCTCGTTATCAGAGGATAGTTCAATGACAATAAAATGCATTTTATTATGTTTAAATGAAGAACTAAAAAACAGATTTCTAGAAGTAAAAAATTATTCGCAAGTGTTAGGACAGAAACATATGTTTATAATCACTGGTAACATTGGTGAAGACTCCTGAGACCACCCCTCCCTTTGTGCACTCTAAGCTCACAGAATTAACCTGCAGCTGTTAAAGTTGTCCCAGTCCATCAAGTCCACCTTCATGCTCCAATATATGATGCCAGGTAGAGGCCATAATCCTGAATGATCTCTCTTTGTGTATATTATTTTTTCCTGGAGATCCACTGGTTATAAACATTCCTTGGGCTTCTTGGTAGCGTAGGGTGTTGAAAATTAATTAATTACTATATAAATTTCTGCTCCTCCTGTTAATTAATTTCAGCAAAGAGCACGTACACTGACCTCCCATAGGTGAGGAAGCACAGCAGGTGGGTGCACATTTCAAAGTAAAGCAATTAGTGGAGGTAAATAAATGACACTGGTGGTGGAGTCTCTTGTTTTTTTATCAAGTGTAAACACTGAAAGTAGATACTTTTCTCCTCGCACTTCAGGATGGCTGAGATGCCTCTCTCTGCTAACTTTGCTTAGCTAAGATTTTCTAGTAAAAGATATATCTTAAAAAACACAGGGGTACAGATATTCTGAAGTGGCACCTTAAAAACCTGTCAATGCCAAGTCAGGCAGGGGGATTTAATGTAATATTGCAGAAAGTGGTTTTGAGGGTGGGATGTCACATTGCACTCACTAGTACATCTGAGAAGCTCCAGTGCTGTTGGAGTATGGGGTCTGGAAACTACTCTTACGCAGATAGTGTACATCAGAGTGACAAAAACTCATGAAAGTTGAGAATGGCCCTGCATCCTGGATGGACATTCTCTGGTTATTTATCAGCACTTAATGCTGCACAGACTCAGTGACACAAGTTCAGTATTTAGGTGCCTTCCACAAAGGCATAATCTGTGCTGTGGAATTCCTTGATGTTTGCTGTAGCGGACACGTTTGGAGCTAAGGTTTGACTGGCTGGCTTCATCAGACTTTTGGGAAAATGGAAGAGTTGTTAATTAACTATGTATTTTAGCATCAGACCTTCTCTTCCTGCCTGCTGTGACTGTTGGTCATGCTGTTTGTCCAGCCACTGCTGGTATCTCAGAGAAAGCACTGAAGTAGGTAATGTTTCCTTTAAAGCCTTCTGAGCTCATGAGAGTGAGATAGTGCATTCCCATGTGGTTAAGTTATACACTCACAAGCCCTGGCTAGAAGTGTTAGCAAAACAGCCTTGGGTTGCTAGGAGGTGCTGTGTGGGGATTAATTAATCAGGACGGTTGTGCCTTCTGCTTGCCATCATTGATGATATAAAGGAGAGGTTTTCAAAGCCAAAAGCTGTGATGGACTCTTGCTGGGCTGAGAGATTTGCATATAGAAACACACATTAAGACAGTTGCGGCAGATGTTAGTCATTGCAAAATACTGCACAGAAATAATCTAAACTGTGAGGCCCATAAGAGGCTCTGTCTCCTCTAAGCTGCTCCTCTGTGCATGTTGTTATGTGCAATAGCCACACAGAAACAGCTGAGACTCTGCTAGTCTAGAAGATTTACGTATTACACTAAATGGGGAAAAGAGGATGATAATTAGCTCAAAGATTTTTATTCTGATTTTGAAGCAACGTCCTAAACTTTCTTAATGCACAAGTAAGAGAGTTGTCTTGCCCCTTGCAAACACAGGGTATGCTACCACAGGTTGCAGCTCCTTTACTGTAGCCCATTGAGCTGCCCAGATGATAATTTTCTGATATATTTCCATCTATATGGAGTAAGTCAATAGAAAGGGAAGGAGATGGGATAATAGTAAATCAGCAGGCAAAACAGAAAAACCATGAAGAGATTGGTGAAACCTAATAGAGCTTGGAGCAATCTCTTAAACTAGACAATGATGAGTGCTCAAAGCTTCAAACTGTAGTAGACACAAAGCAGTCTTGACTACATGCACACACAGAGAGTTGAATCCACACAGCTTTTAAATGTTTTTAGATATAAACTCATTGGACTCACAAGCTTTCAGCTAGTTGTCTCCAAGCATTCATTCTCTGGGAGGTACTATCCAAACAAAAATACTTAGTTTCCCCTCAGCTGAAGTCAGATATTTCCTCAGCTCTTTGAGAAGAGTGTAGGAGGAAGGCAGTCATGCTTGTTTAAATTCCAAAAGCCCTTCACTGGTGACCCTGCATAATGAACTTTAAGACAACTGTCCCCAGGGTCCCATATTCAATATGCCCAGAACCAGAGATGGGTGCTCTAATTCTGCATCCCATGAGGCTAATGCTCCTCAGAACTGATCCCTCGTAAGTCCTCTGTGAGACTGGGATTCAGAGTTGCCCACAACTATGGTCTGGTGCATGAACAGGTCAGTGTGTGCAATCACAGCAGCATGTTCCACACTTGTTGAGCGCGTCAGGAAAAGAGAAGGCTGGATCCAAAAATGAGCAGGTGAGCCCTTCCAGTGCAGTGTAGGGGGACCTAGCCTTACAGAATAACCCACAAAATCACATCTAATGCCTGTGTGTACCCTGTTCTGTTACCTTTGTCTCTCTTTCAGCCATGAAAAGAGGGATCTGCACAGAAGGTAAGGCAATCTTTTGGTTAATAGTCAGTTCCTTACACTGCTCATTCATAGGAGAGCTCCTTGTCCTGAAGGAATTCAGCTCTACAGCTTCTTCTAAGGAGCATGCCTGAACTCCCGGTTTATAGAAGCATTGCAGGTGACAGGGAGCAGCTTCTTGCCAAAACTGACACAGTGGGCTGATAATATTCATGGAAACACTCTAATATATAAAAGCAGGAATGTAGTCTAGTGGTTAAAACATTCAGTGTGGAAAGGTGGGCTCGAGCTTCCTTTCTGGGCTCTGTGTTGGTTCCTCAGGGATACATCGCAGCAGGAGCCCAGGGAGTGTATGGCTTTGAGTCCCTTCCAGGGGAAGAGAGGAGTATGTACTGCTTTCCCATTTCCTGCATGAGTGCTGTGTCCACAAGGCTGCTATGGGAAACCTGTTGGAATTCATTTCAGGATGGAAATGACTACTGTTTGGGCTGGGATTTTTGTTTGATTGTTTTTTGCTAAATGGATATTGCTGAATACTTTAGACGTGCTGGGAATCCCAAAGAGATCAGGCTGTCAAGACAGTGAGCAGTTTGTGATTTTCAGACAAAGAGGTATGATAATCTTGGCCACAGAAGTGGCACCCGAGGGCATGCACAATGAGGAATTTTAAGCACCTGAGAACATTGTTAAGGCAAAATCCTTTATACCTATAACCCCTCAGGTGTACTGTTGTTCTAGTGGTGTTTGGTAGCTTCTTTTGCCAGTGCTAGTCACCTATATTCCCACTTGTATTGCACTTAAAGAACTCATGCACACATTTTTGTTCCCTTGCACCAGTGTTGGACATGAGGACTGATACAATCATTGCCTTGGCTGTACTCACAGTACTGTATAGGTTATAAGTGATCATAGTCACTTCTCTCTCCTGAACACTGCACACTTCATTGCTAGCCTCAGTGTAGAACACTGCCTGCCTGCAGCAAAGAAGAGGGAAGGCTAAGCAGTTTTTGCTTTGTTTCCTCCAAGGTGTTTGAGCCCAGGCACTGCAGCATCATTGTTTCAGCTGCTGCTCTCACAGCCCTGCAGCACTGGAGTAGCACAGCGTTGGTAAGCTGTTCTGCAGCCTGCAGCGACACTGTCTGCTGTTTGTAATGAACAGGATTACGGAAATACTGCAGGACAGCAGTCAACAGACCTCCTGTGCAGGCCGTGGAGCTACGGTAAATCAGGCTGTGGAGTTAACACACGCAATTCCAGAAAAAGGAGGTTATGCTGCTACCAGAATAACACATTGCCCCACTGGTGCTGACGCTTCTCTCTGAGCCCTGTAGCTTCTAGCAAAAGATTTGCATAAAAGAGTTGTTACTGTACAAGCCTCTGTTTCATACCTGTGGTTACCTACACCTACAGGGCTCATCGTCTTGTGCCTACGTGTGTTAATAGATGAAATTACCATCAACTGGCATGCCAACATTGTGGCACAGCTCAGGGCTTTTGGAACTCTCATCAGTACAGCTGATGAGGTTTATTAGTCACTGTTAAGAGTGGCTTTTAGTGCAGCTGCTTACAAACTGGTTTTTACTTTGTACCTTTTCGGTACAAAGGTGGCCCTCATTCTGGCAGTTATTTAGGTTCCTGCTACTGAAATCTGTGGGGGCACACTGTCTAAATTTAATTTTTCAGAATGTGGGACCTGTGGGACTGTTCTACTTGCTGCAATTCAAATGCATAGAAGGAACCCTATAAATATTTCATGGCCTCAGCGACAAACTGTGATGTGGCTGCAAAACTAGACACACATACATCTCCAGAAGAAAAGCCACATTGCGGCAGCAATGGAGAAACCCTGTTCCTAAGCTGTCAGTACTTACAGCTGACAGATGCAGAAAGACAAAGTATAGTTTATGTTTTAGTAATAGGCTTTGCACCAATATAGGTTTTCAGTTTTCAATATGTCTTTTAAATGAAGCAGAAATTACATGCCTATCTGCCCTCAGATTTTCCTCGTTAGCATTAATCAAGCACACTTGACTTGCTTACAAATGCATTTGATTAGGATCATGTATACTCTCAGGAACCAAAAATAATGAATCATGACTTGAGTGTACGTGCTGTTACAGCCAACATCGTTGCTTGGTGTCTGCTGCAGCAGTGAACTAATAGAAAGCTCCTGGAACTGGGTTCCAAATCATTGGCAACAGGAGGTGGTAAATAGCACACATGAAGTACAGCAAGACCACACAAAATGGAAGGCTGCAAAGTGCACAGCTATTTAAATGAGTATATAATTGGTTGAAATTCTTTATTTTCTGACATAGAAAGAGCTATAATGGAAACTTGATTTTGTCTACATACATATACAAATATTTTTGCATATGTTCCAGACTCTGGCCCACAATGTGTAGCTTTTAGATCTGTGAGCTCACTTACACTTCTCATTTTTTAATGCCAACAGATTCTTCTGTTCTGTTAGCCCTGAAGAAAAAACTCTGTGTGCAAATCATTTTTTACACATTCACCTCTGCACATGTAAATTCATGCAAAGCCCATGTGCTCAAGCACTGGTTCAGAAGCCAGCAGGGGATGCAGCATTGGCTGCCTTTAAAAATGTTTGTTGATAAAAAGACAAACACAGAAAGAAGAGTGTTTCTGTTTTGACAGTATTGATATTCCACATAATTTATTCTGACCTGTCATCCTCTTTTTTTTTTTTTTTTTTTTTTTTTTTTACAGTTAGTTTTATTGTGCAGTAATTCTTATTCACACTCATCTCACCAGTGAGGTCCATGAGGACTGTCTGTGTGATAGAAGGATGCAGGACTATATGTAATATCTGTTATCCCTATTATCATGACAGCTGCCTGGGCCTTTGACAGATCTGCAATCTACTGAATCATTTACCTAAGTGCCAGAAAATATCTGTAAGAGGAGAAGTAGACATATGAAAAGGGAATAATACATAAAGAAACATATACATTGAGATCATTTGTCATTTTTTGAAAGACTTTGAAGAATGATACATACATTTAGTACAGTGTCATGCTCATGACACTATGGACCTTTTATTTGACTGGCAGGCCTTATCTGGCATGTATCAAGCTCTTATCATGTCTGTAGGATCCCTGCTGTGTGCTCTGGCTGCAGGGCCTTCCCTGACCCTCCCCAGTACTCACACTGGGTAATGAGACACTGCCCTCCCTGCTATGCCACGCTTTGCAATGCTTAGTTTGCAGCAGGTGCCTTTTTCATTAGCTGCTTGCTTTTTTTTCTTCCGCCATCTCCCCTGTTTGCCCAGCAAGCCCCTGGGGCTCTCTGTGCTGTCACTGCTTTCCAGTCTTTGTTGCTGTTGCTGCAGACCTGGTTGCAGGGTGATTTCACCCCAAGCCCCTCTGTCACAATGACATCCTGTGCCTTCAGATCCTCCAAAGCATGTTTTAAGAACTGCCTTTTCAGGAACAAAATCTGCCTATGTCAATATATGCCATGACCAGAGAAGGTAACTGTGCTGTTAACGAGCAGAGGATGCCTGGACAGCAAGTGCTGATAAAAGATTTTCACATTAATTCAGATCCCTGACAAAGAGTTGTAGTTACCTTGAATTCTCTTTGTGATAACAGCAACAGAAAAATTACCATGGCATTGTGCAACTTCTTGCAAGACAAAATGCACAGCTAGGGAGTCACCTTGGAAGGGAACTGAAGAGACAGTGTCCTAACTGGCTGTGGCCATGGGCTGATGGTACAACTCCTTCATTCCCACAGCTTGCTGGTTTATGGAACACTGGAATGGCCTCAGGGTTAGCTCACTGGCAAATATTGAGCTCTTAGGGGAATACACAAAGAAAGGAAAGTTTGAAAAGCAGAAATGTATTTCATACAAGGTTTTAATTGACTTTTTCAAGGGTAGATGTGCCAAAATGTTTCCACTGGAAACTTTATATAAAATTAATATAAAGAAGTTCTGCAATCCTGGCAACTCTCCCCTCTCCCAAGAGCTATCATAGCTCATAACAGCTCTGTTTTGTGTACTGGGAGCAGCAGCAGCTGGGATTTATCATTTTTCAGTCTTAGTATTTCTGTAGCTCATTTCAGAAACTCCACTGGTAATGACAGCTCTTGCCCTTTTACCTTCAGGACAGCTTGGAATTCATCTTTTAGGGCCAGAAATCACTTAAGCATCAAATTTATAACAAGAAGAAAATAAACAAGCATTTAGTACAGTATCAGACCCGATCTTGGCATCCCTTAAATTCCTTCAAAGGACAGTCAGAGGGACAGAGTGTCATTGCAGCTCTGGGCCCTCTTTCACCACTGCTCTGCAATTGAGTGATGCTCTTCCTAAAACCTTCCCCTTGGTTTTTAACTCTTCCTTGCCTTTCTAAAGATTTTACCCAAGAGTTTCAGATGCCTCTTGGACTAATGACAACCTTTTAACCTCAGGGCTTTCTAATGAAGTCCCACCCCTTTCTTGCAGAGCTGGGCTCCTGCATGCAGATGTGACCGTCCTTGGCTGCCTACTTCAGTTCCTGAACTGTAGTCTCCTGCTTTGGTGGCCATGTGGTGAAAAGCAGCTTTCTCCAAAGAGGAGGAGATTGGGGATCTGCAAGTTTGGGAAGCACAACATCTCCCGGGGCTTCTGATAAGGTGGATTATGGGACACTTATTTTGATTACAGCTTTACCACAATATCAAGATCTGCTGAACAGAGGGTTTTCCTGGTGGCTATTTGCTTTCTCAGAAAGTTGGGAGGATTATATTTTCTCTTCTTCCCTGGTTCACAAGAATTATTTCCTTGAAAAGGCTGACATAAATTGAATCCATACACAGAAACCAGAGGGACCAGTATGACCTGTATGTCAGAGAATTTCTTAGAATAAACAGGGTGAAAGAGAATAAAGCTGTCAGCCAGTGACAGCAAACAAGGTGCTTTTTCCTTCCTCTCATTCCTCTGAGCATTGTGTTCGCTCTGCCTCTTGATGGCTGGGTCTGTACTCTTGAGCAGTGCAGCATCCTGAGGTCCTCTTGCCCCAGATGTTCTAGACCAGGGAACCATCGTGGCTCATGTGTATCTCTGTGTGGAATCTCCTTCCAGATGGGAGAGGATGCATGTTCATGCCTTGTCCTCAGAACATTTCCAGCATGCCTACCCTGCCTTTGGGATAGGAGTGGCACTGCCAGCAGGAACCCACTGCCATTGGGATCCCCCTTTGCCAAGTTCTTACACAGCCCTTTTTCCTACTGGTGCTAAGGGTGCCTGTTTAAGGAGCAAATGAATCTGCCACAGGAATCTCTTGTATTGGGATTACATGTGCTATTAATAAAAATCGCCTTCTACTTCTAAATCAAGGCATTTAAAACCCACAATGAATGCATTCTGCGGTAATGAAAAAACCCACCAACCTTTTTTCTGGAAATTTAAATAGGCCCATGAACTTTTGTATCATGCATGCTATTTTAAAACTGTAAATCTATTCCACTTTTTCCATTGTGGTTGTTTTTATGTTTCATTGTCTTCTTACATAGGAAAGTCTTTAGTCTTTTAATATAAAAGATTTTATGTTACCAGGCACAGGTTTTTGCGCCCAACTCAATACGTTTGGTAAGAAAGCAGTTTTCTGACACTATTTTTTCTATGGTATGAGGCTAAAAAAAAAAGGAACTGAAGAGAGTACCAGGGCATCAGGAAATTATTGTTAACTTGAAGTTATTGCTAACTTCTGGAAATTTAGATTAAGGTGTTCTAAACATGTTTTAAAAATGAAAAAAAAAGAAACTAAACAAAAAAGGAAAAATCCAAATACTGACAAGTTAATTCTTTTCTTTGATTTCTGAGAAAACCAAGCAGAACTCAGGCTAACAGACTGTCTAAGTCCAAATGTTGTGTTATTACGAACATGACCTGAAACTGGATGATAAAATCTGTAGGTAATGTAAAGGTGTCCTGAAAGACCCAAAGCTGTTTGGAGTTCGGTTAGAAAATGCACTCAACTCTGCTCCCCCTAAAAAAATCTCTTTTCCATAGTGATGAAGGAGAATTTGTCTACAGTTTTCACTTTTCCATACTTTTTCCTCTGCTGTCTGTTGTGCTTGGAAGATCCCTATAGACCACAGAGCTATTTCATTCTCTGTTAAAGTCTACATAAAAGTAATTGATTATTCTGCAAGTATTTGATGCCTGTTGTGATGCTGATTTGCTCTGGTCACTGCCTTTTCTGCTGACCAATGTGCACTCTTTGTTTGCTTCTGTTTCATGTGCCTCTAGTTTAATAATGGAGCTGACAGTTGTCTGAGACAAGACTATATTTTTGATATATGTTTGTATAGTGCTTGGCACGATGTGGCTCGGTTTCTGACTGTGTTTGTCAAATAATAATGATTTTGTTTCCAATTCTTTCAATCTCCAGTTTTGTAACAGTTTCAGAACTCCTCTTTAAACAGTTAGAAGCAATTTATTATTTAAGCAATATTTTCCACATCAGTTATGATTTCTTTTAATAATTTAAGTGCTTTTTCCAATACTACTCACAAGCACTGTGTTATTCCTGTGTCATTTTCCTGATTTAAAGACAAAGACCTAATGATACAGAGGTCTGCTCCAAACATCTGCAAATAAAACTGCACAGTGCAACCACTGAAAACCAAGTGCTGCTGCTCTGGAGGGAGTACCTTGTTCATGAGAGGCAGCACAAGGAGTACAATGGGTGCCTTCTAAAACCTGGTGTATGCCCTCAGTGTCAGAGATAATTTACTCTTCAGTGTTATTCCCTTGGAGTATTTACCTGTCTCATAATACTTAAGGGATGCCCTTTTCTTAGCACAGGAAATGACATAAACATCAGAGGTGTCAGACCACTGTCACTGACAAACATCCCTGACCAGTGAAAGCCACTATTCGCTGGTTTGTCACTCTGTGTGGCCTCTGTTGTTATTGTCAAGTTAATCTCTTTCTATTTCTGAAGTGGAAATCAGGATCTACTTCTGTGTTAAGCCAGTCTCTAATCCTTGTACCCAGCTAAACATAACCATAATCTATTTATATGTTGGGCTATCCCCAATTAAACCAAAAAATAGTATAACCTAGTTCAGCTATTGGGTAACACCAAGTATTAGCAGTGGTTATTTATATCTTTAAGATGTTTCAGACTTGCTGCATTAAATAAAAGCTTGGACTGAGCTTTTTAATGTTTGCTGTCACAGCCACATGGGCTTGAATATGTAGCCATGTGATGATAACCTCAAATATTCTGGGCTGGGCTGGCTCAGCTGCAACCTCCCGCACGTTCCCCGTCTGGGGTGGCATCTGAAGTCCCTGGCTTGTCTGAGCCGTACAGGAGAGAGTTCCCGTGGCAGCTGTGAGTGTTCTCATGAAGTTTTGAACTTGGCAGCTCCTTCCCTCCACTGCAGCTGGCGAGGTGACAGTAAGCAGGAGGGTCTGTTCAATCTGCTCAGGAATTTCTCCATGTATGTTGGTGTTTGATAAATCATTTTTCTCCGAAATGCATATGGGACAGTTTGTGTATTTAAACAGGTGTGTTTTGGGAACTCACTGCTCCATTTGCAGGGAAGTATACACTCCATGAGTGCATCATGGAAAGACAATAACTAAAGTGGTGACGCAGATTTTAATAAACAAAAAAGTTATTACCAGGTGATTTGTGCAGCTCTAATGTAATTAGTAATTAATATTAGAGACAGCATGTTGCATTTGCCTCTGCAAGGCACTATATCTTACTTTGGGTTTATGATGTCCTTTGCATTGCTACAGGATGCACAGAGCTGGTATGGCTGTCAGTCTTCAGACATTGCTATGATTGTTGTTGTCACTGGGTGTGCTGGTTTAAAGGTAAACCAGCAGGGGAAATGAACTCAACCCAAAAGAGAGATTATAAGTCAGAATAACAATTTAATAAAATAATACAATAAGTACGATTATACAGACAAACTATTGGTCTTAACCCACAAAACCCAAATGTATAACGCAGCACCCTGGGGCATGAACAAAGTGGTGTTCTTTGGGCCCCCTGAGTCCAAAGGAAAAGGAGAGGGGAAAACTTGTTGGTGAGAGTGCTGGTGCAGTCCAGTCGAGAGTGGTGGTTGCAGTCTGGTTGAGAGTGGTGATCTGCAGTCTTCCGCTGGATCCCACGAGTGGTAAAAAAGTTCCAAGACTCCAAGATTATATATTCTCCAGTTCAGGCAGGAATGCCCAGTACTTCCCTCAGGGCGGGGAGTTCCACAAAAGAGTGTGAGGACAGGGAGGCACCCTCCTATCTCGCAGGCCTCTTAACACCTAGTTTATAGCCTGAGGAGTCAGGCTGCTCTGGGCAGAGGGTGTAAATAGTCTGTTGATACCAGTTTTTGGGAAATAGCATGGAAGACTATAGAATACACAGTTTTGGGTTACACTCATACAGTGATGAACTGGTCCCAGCTGTTCTAACTAGGACACTGGGTTTCTTTTTTTTTTTAAAGAAGATGAATATATGTGATTGCTACTTCCATCACTTCTAGACCAAGCCAGGGCCAGGACCAGGCAGCTGAGTTTCTCTCAGTATTGAGTGATGATCTGGTGAAAGGGAAGAAGTATCTTCAGCAGGGGACTGTGATACATGCAGTTGTCACTGAGAAATGGCTGCTATGGTCTGGAGGTGAAATTAGAGTTGTAAGGCCAACAGCAGAGTGTTGCCAAGTTCAAGATGCCATAACATAGCTCACTTCCCTCGTGTTGTCTGTTAAGTATCTGTCCTTTCCCTTACATGACTTTTTTATTGCACTTTTCTAAAATTTAGGAACTTTTCCACTCACCGTGCAAAATATTTTCCAGTGTTCTTCGGAAATGGAAAATAAAATAGTCCAAAAACCAGATCTTTGCAAGCCAGGTATGTCCTTCACAGAAAGTTACATTTTGTGTCTGATACCTCCAGAACTTGACATTTTCCTGGGTGAGAATTCCTTCCCCCATCTTATCTCAACTTTCCTCTTATCGCTCATAAAATGTTGTTAATGCAGGCTGTCCTCATCTCCACATTCTCATCCTCACTTTCTCCCAGTTCCAAAGACTTTGGGCCTGAATTCGATCAAATGTGCATCTTCCTTTTTCTGTTGAATTTGAACAAGCCCACACATGACTTTGTGTATTTGCTCCACAGCCCCTGGTGTGAACGGAGCAGCTGATGATCACTTCAGGTAGAGCTGCAAGGGTTTTGGAGTCAGCCTGTGTGAGGGCACCTACAGGGAAACTTCTGGTTTATCAGAAAGCTGAAGAAATACCTCCCCTGCCTGTATGCTGGGTGAAAATCCACGATAAGGATCATTATGTTACTGATGGTTGAGGAGTCCTTTGGAAAGCCAAAATGGTGGAGCTCTTAGGTCTCTCCTAGTCGTTTTGGGCTGCAGAGGCTTCACTCCTTAGTATAGTCACATGACTGTAAGTAATAAGAGACTGAGACACTGGGAGCTGGGAGCACTTTCCTGGGATGCTGGCAGTGTAAAAAGTGGAGTGACACTCCACAAGTGATATAACATCTTCAAATAAAGGACAGTGCTTGAACCTGCACGGTCTCAAAAAGGCTATTCTGAGAGCAGGACATATCTTACTGACTCTCTGTCTCTTTACCTCTCTTCCTCAGTTTTTCTTTTTTTATTTAGCCAGAAGGTTAACAAGTTTTATGTAACACATAAAGACAATACTAATCATGTGGTTAATCAGAAAATAATTCAAAGGTGGAGTTGAGGGCCTCCTGAGTGAAGACAGCAGGGAGAATCCAGGGAAATGAAGGCACCAGCTATGTTCTGTTCTCCATGAGAAGTGTGAGAAGCATTGAGTTGTACAAGCACAGGTGTTGTACAGTATTGTTGAACCAGAAATGTGCAGATATATGGGACAGGGGGTGTTCATTCCCTGTGGAACATGTGGACTTTTGTTTTGCCTTTGCATAATTTGGACATGTTTTTAAATATCAGTTATGCTTGATATTGACTTATTTTAAGGGTGACTTCTGGTGTATACCACTGTCAGAGAAGAAAGAGGAATTTCATAAGAGCAGATATTTGAAGATGTTCAGGTAGACTGTCAGACAGAGTTTTTCCATGTGATCCTCTAATGAAAGAATGTTTTGTCCACTAAGGGTACTTCTCATTTTAGCTTCATCTTTTCCTTAAACTGTGAGTGAGGGAGAGCATGGAAGGCAATTCAGTACCAAAATCAACTTTAGCTGCTCTGCTGTGCCTGCTGAAGGAACCCGTTTCGCTCCACTGACTCACTCAGCTGAAGTTGCTCTTGTGCATACCCTGCTAACAAGGCAAGGAGCTACTGGAAGCAGTGTTTTACTGGCCAGAAGTGGTGATGTAATTTCCAGCAGCTGTCTTGGGTCAGAAGTCAAACAGAAGTGGGCTTGTAACTAGGAGATCCAAATATTTTCTCTTCCTTTTGCAATGGGACGTGTCTGTATTGTTTCCCCTTGTTTCTCTCTTTGTTCACTATGATATATTTTATCATCTCAGTTCACATTTGTGTTACATTGGGTCTTACTTTGCAATGTAACAGAATTGTTTAAAATCCATCAGACCAGGGTTGCAGGGAGGGCACAGTGTGGTGGAAGGGACAGCAGGGCCGACTCACTCGCTCGGCTCCAGTGGACGAATTGTGAGCTACATAGAACTGAGATTTGTAGAGCATCAACAATCAGATCTAGTTTATGAGTCGTGCTAGAAATGCATTCTTTGAACTTGTGACTTTGAATTAACTATTTTTCTTTTAGCTTCCAAATTTGCCAGCCTGGCCTTTGATTAAACTTCCAGTGACACACCAGATTTGTGAAAAACAGGGCTTTAGCTACTTCCAGAGGCTCAAGGAATCAAAGCTTTTTGCTACCAGTTTCTCTAATTTTGTACTTCATGGGAACAATGCGTGTCAGGTATCCAGCTTCAGAGCAGCTCACCTGAGAAATGTTCTTGAGCAAGTGACAGACATTCTCTTTTATAGTCATCTACATCTTTTAGTCAGTGGCACGCTCAGTGTAGTTGGCTTGATGAGAACAAGTCCTCCCATATTCATGGGAAATTTTAGTAGCTTTTAGCGTAGAAAATAATCAGAAAGCATTAAATAATATGTTAATTACCATGAAGAAGGAAAAACATGTGACAGAGTCCTTGCAGAGCCCACTGCTTCTGAAAAGGATGGTATTGTCCTACACATTATCGCTGAGATGTAAATTTTGCAGATACATGATTTGCACTGGAGCAAATTTGCACTGCAGTGAAATTTTTGAAGGTTCTGCTAGCCATCAAAATGATGATTTATTAATTATGGCTTTTTTTCTTCTATGCCCAGATCCTGCATTTACTGCCAGCTTTCAAAATGAATAAATTTTATTAAAACAACAGAGAAGAAGCAAAAGACAAATTAGTGGTGGTTGTAGGAGGTCACACAGACAACTTCAGCATTGTTATACATGTATGCATGTGTGTGTCCCATCTACAGAGTTCAAGAAGATCCTGCTGTAGCTGTGCCACACGTTTCTGCCTCCTATGGAATGTAAGGGCCTTCAGTGATAAGGAACTGGCTTTGTGGAGTAAGATAGAAACTGACAACACTGTAACTGCTGCTATTTTATTGAGTATGTTCCCTGAAAAACACGCTGGATGTGATAGTCCTTTTTCAAGAGGCTGGCTGGCTGGAGCAGGACGTACTTCTGTGGTGATGCAGTGACAGCACACTGGCTTGCAGAAGCAGGGCAGAAAACTCCACAAGCCGTGATACCGTACGTCTAAGGCTGTGCAGAAACAGCAGTTGGTGCTCCGTCAGTGTGGATGGCAACAGAAGTAATTAGTTTCCAGAAGTGTCCCAGCAGCTACTGTGAAAAGACCCCTCTTGCCATCCATGTTGAACACGGCTCATGTACTGATGTCTCCTGTTTTGTAAACAAGTTGCTTGTGCATTTATGCATCTCCTGTACTACAGCAGGAAAGTTCTATTCAGCACTGTATATGCAATGATTACATCTTAAACCTTGTCTTATTTATTTGCCATCTGAAAAGGCCCTTGTAAAAATCAGCCTTTAGGCTGTTAGTGATGTCTTCATTTCATTTGACTGCCAGTGTAATTTTCAGACAGTGCAGTTTAAGGCCAGCATTAGTGCAGAGAGACTCATTTCCCCATCCCTCTGTTGTCAGTGGGGAGAGAGGCACCTCCATGATTCATGTAACCTGTGTTGGATGAATCACCCTGAAGCTACTCAGTTAACCCTGTCTGCTTCCCTCTGGGAACAAAGGTAAGTAGTTTAAATGAGGTGAAGTGAATCCTACCTGCTAGGCCCAGTGTTCAGTTGTCCTGCTGTCCTGTCATGAACACAGTACAACAGAGATGAAGAATTAGATCTTCAAAAAGAAAATAAAAAACATATCTTCACTTATATGTTCATTATCACATCTTATATTTTGGAAAAGTGGAAGGTACATGCTGAATGACATGGGAGTAAAGCCGTGTTAATAAAAGAGGTACTGTTGTTCAGTTAAATAGACATTAAATATGCCTGACTGTGTAGAGCATCTTGCTCAAAGGTATTTCATATGACTCCAATCTGCTTACAGCCTGACACTGGAGAGTGTGTATTTTGCTGATAAACATGAACCCAGGAGCCAGAAAATCCAAACAAGGCAGTGAATCACTGAGCAATCGCATGAAGCATCACTTTACTAGGTGCTAGTGTGGTGAGTGGGCAGCCAAGCGCTGAACTAGGGACACTGGATGGGTGATACTGTAAATGAGGAAAGATGAGAGCTCCTCCAAGAACACCATATTTAGCTGTGGTTTTGTTACTGCTAGTTGACTGCACAGTAAAGAGGGAGCTGGGGAGGGATTTGATGCCCAGACACCACAGCCCAGATGTGACTTGATCTTTTGGAAGAAGAGCTGGTTTAGCCACTGTGCTGTGTGTTTTAGCACGTCACCTTTCTACTGGTGCAAATGTGAATAACAGCCCTGCTGTGACCTTGACTGAAACCGGCCCAACCAAACTCAGCTCTGCCTCAACCATGTGCCATTACCTTTCCTCAAGGGGTGAGACAAGTCGGTGTTGGGTCCTGAAGACACCCACAGCCTTGCCCACTCTTCCAGGGCTCCCCTGCCTTGCCCAAGACCCCATGTCAGCCCCTGCTCCAGCAATGGGACTTCTCCACCCAGGCAACGAGCCCAAAACACTTTTTAATGATATGAAACAGAAGGTGTTTTGCAAGCTGAGGTGGGTTGCAGAGCTCAGTGGTGCTCTCTTTCCATCCCAGGCAGGCTTGTTGTGTAGAATGCAATCAAATAAGTAAATAAATAAATAAGCAAACAATTAAATGCAATCAAGACCTCAAAGTGAAGACCTGACCACCACATGGAATATTTTTGAAGTAAGTTTGCTTCTATTGGTTGGTTTTTGAGGGCTTCCTTTGTACTTTTGTGTGAATATGCCTGAGTATTGATAATTATTGTTGGCTGCACTTAATGTAAGAGTCTTGGGCACCATAGTGAAGAAGAAATGGTATTTGGAGCAACAGACCTTTTCCTGGGTCTTCCTTCAACAGTTCTGAAGACCAGAGGCCCATTGTTCTACTGAAATTCCTAACCTATGGTTTGCTGATGCAGCAGTTGCCTGTTCTTAAATTACCAGCATCACTTAGTGCTATAAAATCAAGTTATTGAATTCTGTGAATCTTGCAACTGCAAAGGAGACCATGGCTTCTGAACCTGATTGCACTGAGGACTGTGGCATGCTACAAAGATCAACTGCAAAAAGTTGTCTGTGCTGGTGCCATTTGTCTGAAGATTTTTTTTAGCTCAGTATTCAAAGAACATTTATGTCTAGCTCACATCCTACTATTATTAGTATATTATGATTTTTTATTTGCATTGAAAAGCACATCTATTTATGTTATACATGACTTAATCCTGTTCCCTGGACAATTATTGGCAGAATTCATTAACGTCATTGACTGCAGGAGTGGAAAATAGTCAGTCCTTTTGCTAAGTACTGAAATAATCCGGTTTTGCCATTTGCTCTTTATCATTGCTCTTTTTTCTCCCCCCAAAACTGACAGTTGTTTTAATTTCTTTTCAGTTAACTAGACTGAAAAGTAACTTGTATTTTATGATGAACTGAACTGCATTGCTTCCTCTGGCTGCTCATTTCTCACTCCCTGCTGAGACTTCAGCTGTGCTGGCTAATAAGTTAATGGGGAAAATACCTTTTGGACACCCATTATAGTCAACAAAGCTCTGCAGTGTGCAGATATAGAACACGCTTTTCTTTTACTTCATCAGAATCCAGATTATCTGCAAGTAATAGACTAACAAGAAGTTCTCCAGTGAGTCAGTTGATTAAAGGCAATCCTATTCCCCGAGAGCTCTAATGCTGGCTTTTACAGCTATCTCGTGCACAAGGACCACAGATCACTGCTTCTTACCTATCCTTGTGCTCCCTCACCAAAGGATCGTGTTCTGCTTTTGGTGCTCAGTCAAAGAATTGTAAATGCTGCTGTGATGTGGGAGGAAAAAAGTTGGTAGAACAAATTCAGCACTCCCCACAAGCAATTGCTGGGAACAGTCTACCAAATCTACTCCAGTGAAGGGAGCAATGGCTTTTTATTTTAGGTTGGATGGTGGTACTTTCAGGTGATCCTGACTGTTTCCCTTAAAACGAATCAGAGTTTTATTATTCCTTAATTTCTGAGTGTCTTTCTCTGCCCTGCATCCCACTTAAGACCCTCAGCAGTTTACCTCAGGCACATGATTCTTCATTTCCCTACTTTGTACCTCCCAATCTCAAAGTATTTGATCCCTTGTACCTTTCTCACTCAGCATGAGACTTCATACCCAGTCATTGGCTGTGAACTGGGACAGGCAAAGACAAAGCTGTGGACATGAGTTGGTGTAAATAAGCTGATGGTCCTGTTGCTGCGGGCCTAATCGTGCTTTGTCCCACATCTATTATTGCTTTTTGTTCTACATTTGCTCACCAAGATACCTGTGTCCCCTGAGCAGTAGGAATGGATGATGACAATGGAGCAGCTTCCCTAGGGCACATAGTGACTATGGGCACTCCCAGCATGTCCAGCAGTATCCACCCCAGCACTCAAATTAATTTCTGTTCATAGCTGATGTTGCTGGTGGGGTTGAGAATAGCCAAGGGCCAGCCAGCACTGCCAGATGTGAAAGGCAGAGCAAAAGTGAAATGCCACGGTACCCTGGAGGAGAGTAAGGAGGGTGGACTTCATTCAGTGCCTGTTCAGGCAACTCACTACTGGGAACATGGTCTACTAAATCACGTCTTCTGAGGGGAAGAATGAAGATGTATTCCTCCACTAAATGCACAAGGAGAAAGTGCACTTTCAGACATGTTGCATTCAGTTTCTATTAAAATAAATCTGAACTTTGTTTTTCCTTCTTTTTTCATTTCCCCTCTCCCCTTGCATTTCTTTCCTACTCCAAGTTGATTTAGGTCTTCTCTGTGGACAACCCTTATGTCAGAAGGTGATTTGAGGAACTACTTTTGTCTTCATATGCATAAATACAAACTAGCTAGGTAAGTGTAAGTTAAAAATCACTGCTGTTTTATATCCAATAGAAAATTTCTGCCTAATTGCTTTGTGTATCACCTTGTCTAATCGTAACTGGCTGAGGAAGGATTGCAGAGCTGCTACTCTGCGATGTTTACTTCATTTTGGCTGCAGGGAGAATTCCTTGAAGATGTGATTATTGAAACAGAGAGTGGATAAGATGGGTGAAAAACAATTGCTCTGAATTTTAGTATTGCACTGGGTGCTTACGTTCGAGCACTTCTTTTGCCTCTGTCTTGGGCAGTCTGAGTTGAAGAGGTGTCACCCAGCAAAGAGGGGAAAAAGGGCTGAACAGACCAGGGCTGCACTGGTCTCCATCAATCCATGAGACTGTATTTGGAAATCCAAGCCTATACTCAGCCCTAATGAAAAGGACTCAGTTCATGTAGTTCATTAATCAGTCTGCTGTTATCCCTTGGAAGTAAGTACCAGAAGGCTGAAAATACTGCACCTCTGCCCAGCTTTAAAGACAAGTAAGCAAGTGTTTTCCCCACAGATAGAGTAATTGAAGTTCATGAGTGCTGATGGTATTCCTTGAGGAAGAACTCTCCATCATATGGAAGAAGACAGTAGTACAAAATAGGACCTGGAGAGTTGATTGTCCAGTTGGAAAACCAGAGTAGGCTCAGAAGAGATAGTACAAAGGGAAACAGCCGTGCAAGTTCCCTAAGTACAAACGCTTCATGCCATGGTTGGGACAACCCTTATGGATGGCTTTATGGAAGAAATATATTGTGTGGTTGCTGGAGAGACGTGTTTTCTTTTTCTGCCTTTAATTTTATGAAGAGAATGTGAAAGATGACATCTAGCAATTCCTAATGTAACAGTAACTACAACTAAACACAAATGCTTTTCTGACTTTGGTTTATTTCTTCTGTCTGCACTTTCTGTTATAATGTATGTTAAACACTTGGATGAGATGTTAGAGCCTACAGTTCTGCTGAAATCAGTCTGGCCATAAATCTCTCCAGTCCTGCAGCAGACAGGTTTTGCTCTTTTACTCAGTGGTGACAAATTACAGACAACTTAAAGAGAGTAACTAAACCAGAGGTGCAGAGCACAGTACTCCAACCACCCACTCACCTTCATGATTTCCAGCATGTTTCAGAAAAATGAGCTATTTCAGTTGAGTATGCCAACAGCAGAAGTATTTTTGCAAACAACTGTCCATGCCATAACCCTTCCTTCACAGAGATGTTGTTATGTTTTGTGCAGTAATTATTACAAACCCCTCTGTACATCCTACACAGTTGGAGGTGGCACTTTGTGACCTTTGGGAGTATCGTGCAGCAGCAGAGACCCAGAGGCTGATGTGTAAGAGACAAGTGAGGTGGAGATGCAGGACCTGGGACCAAGCACTGAAACACAGGTGAAGAAAATCAGGACATATTTTTGCTCAGTTCTACCCTTGGTAGAATCTGCATGATTCCCATGTACATTGATGAGTGCCTATTACTTTGGGAAAAGCTCCTGGCCCTTCAAACTTGAGAAAGGCTCAGGAGGTCCCTGAAAATCCTCATGAAAGACACAGGAATTCTGTAAAATCAAACGGGAAACAAAGCGAGCAGATTTCAAATGAACAATTTTGTAAAGCTCCGCTTTTTGTAGAAGAAAAACCATTTTACTGCAGAGGAATGTGCTAGGCTACAATCACAGAAAGAGATGTTCTTTTCTGCATATCATTACTCCCTTCAATAAAGGTACATCATCGGTTAAAGACCTACTTGCCTGTAGCATTAAAAAGAAATTCTTCCCCTCCTCAAAACCAAAGTTGTTCGGATTTTCTACGTGCAGGATAAGAACTAGTCCTATTAGATTCAGGGACTGATAAAGTAAGAAGGAGATTGTAAACATAAAGGAAAGCTATAGGAGCTTGGTTTTGAGGTCATCATACTTAATCCAGAGCCTGAATAATTGACAGCTGACTACAGTGTTTACATATACTTTTTGTTGTGGTAGCCCTACCAAGGAGTTTTGTGACAGTTTCTTATTCTTTGTTTGTTAATCAAGAAGTATGTTGTTACAATTGTCACAAGTTTGGATTTTTTTCCTTCTGGCAAAATGTCTTCTGCTGATCAGCTATGAGACTATAAAAATTTAAGGACCACACTCTGGGTCTATGGCATGTACAATATATATTCATCTTTCCTGTGGACAGCCTCAACACCGTGTGTCTTTGTGCAGAGTTTGTGTGTTCTGATGCATCTTTGCTAATATCCAGCTGCAGTAACACTGAATTTTTACTTTTATGTCTTTTCCAGCCCTTGCTAGTAAAGGGTTGCAGCAGAAGTGAGAGCTGGTTAAGCAGTTCAGGAAATTGAGTGCAGTCACTTTGAGGCTGACAGAGAAAAATAGATTTGTAAACATCAGAGCTTTAAAAAACAAATGAACAAACAAACAAACTAACAATTCACACCCCCCCCAGTAATATTACTACTTCTAAGACAATTCCAAAATAACATTCAGATATTTTATTCTGAAGAAATGTTTTATCCAGCAGGGGTTTAAGTGTGTTTTGCAGACAGAGATGCATAATATATTTAGAGAATTTTATGCATTAATGAAACTTAGGCAACTTTTTAATCATCATTAATTTTGATAACATATATATTAAAAACTGTCTGAGGCAAAATGGCATGTATTATTTTGCTTTGTTCCACTTTCCTGTTTTCATCATGGAAGAAACAAATGCGTTTCTTTTACTGGCAATATTAAAGCAATCATATGATTTTGAGTCTTCTGAGATTGTTTGCAACTTTTTGCTCTTCTGCATGTCTGCTTCCTCCCAGCTGGGGGCTGGCTGTTGTATGGAAAGGCCAACCACGTCACGGAAAAGCCCTGTCTCTGATCAGATGGGCTTAATATAAACCAGGTTTGCTGAGAAAGAATTAAAGGGGCAGCCCCAAAGCAGGAGAGGATTTACTTCAGCAGAGCAGCTCAGTGCACCACAGTCCACTGAGAGAGAAGGGCAGTGTGCACAAGGGACTGGACTGCCTGGAGGAGCCTGGCACAAGTAAGGTAGAGTGGCTTCTGACTTGGTCTTTTACTGAAGGTGCTGGAGACCCAGGCAGCTTAAAGCAGTATGGGGTATCAAAACCAGTTTGAACCTGGAAGGCAGTGTGTGACAGGGATGCATTTGGCTTTGTTTAATGAAGAATGGTAATTAGTTAAAGGCTAAATCGTAAAATGTTTGTGCTTGTGATGGTTTTGTGAGTGATTGTTTGTTGTAGATTGTGAGTTATGCTTTGTTGTTTGGCTGAATCAAAGCTGGCTATTCTCATCTGATCTTTTCAATAGGGATACTGCAGGGGGAAAATGCATTTTAAAATTCAGCTGTAATAAATATTTAATTTTGTTTGTGAAGCAGCCTCTGCTTAGTTTAGACATATTGATTTCTAGTTTAGACATATTTCTTGCTGACAAAGTTACCGTGACTAGGACCACGCGTATAATCTCATTTTGCCCTGAACTACTGCACATCACAGAGAAAATATTGTGTATGCTGTAATAAGTTGAGATAGTACTTTTTCTGTATATTTGACCTATGTCCTTCTGGGCACTTATTCACAGAAGTTTTCAGACAGTCTTGTGTGAAGAAGAATAGTAATTTGTGCATGTTGCTTTGATACTTTGATGTACTTTTTATTGTTCACCACCTATTACAGAAGCCTGAAAGTGGTTGGGTGCATTTTATGGACAATTTATCCTATTTACTAACGTGGAAGAGAGAGCCGAGAAACAGAGATATATGGCAAAAAAGCAAAATGACTAAATAACGGTCGCTTTGGGAGCTGGAATGTATCAAAGTAACTTTCCTAAAAATGGTAGCTGTTGGCCTGTGAGAATGACATCACTGTTCTCTGCCTCCAAGCAAGGCAAAATAGAGTTTGTTGAGTAAAATGTAATTATGAGCTATACTTAGACAAGAAGAGTGAACCTATCTAACTAATTGTGCAGTAAATGAAGTTATTGATTTAATACCTATAAAGTAATGATAGTGATACCTCCTGTAGCAGCTATAACCTGTACCTCCTCAGAAGAGCTGTTGGGCTTCACTGTGTTGTCCCTCTTACCAGCCGAAAAGTCACTTTCTGAGGCAGAATCATTCTTTGTTTACCTGGCTACAGACAAGATCCAAACTCACCCCGTCATAGCAAGACTTGCTTGCATGGCTCTTTTCTTATAACAGGGTTGTCTAAGAGTGCAGTGACTAATGCCTTATTGCTTTCCCAAAAGTTTCAGCTCTTAACTGAGACAGTGAGAAAGATGCCAGTGCCTCTGTTTGCCTCCAGTCAAGCCAAAGGATAGGGAGTGTTGCCTTTGCCATAGACAGCCTCTCAGCAGGCCTGCAGCTGCTGTGTACAACAGGTGTGGTGAGCACTGCCCCTTCCTTCTTCTGGGACATAGCAATGCCTCCCTCTCTCCAGGTCTGGGCTGCAGCTGGCATATCTGTGAGCTTGTAAAGGCTAAACAAGATAGGATTTAGCATGTGAGGGTGGCATTATCTCTACGCTGTGACTCACTAACGAGTAGTATTTCTTTGTGTACTAGCAAGTACGAAAGAGTGCAGAAAGGCTAACTTTTCTTATATATTAAGTCCCTACAGAGGATGTGCTGCCTTGAAGTTTGTAAGAGAGCATTAACGCATTTCTAAATGTTTTGTGGGTAACATTTGTTATTTCCCTATTTCTCACTAGGAGTTCAAAATGACTCTCAACAACGTTACCATGCGTCGCACCCACAATAGCAGTCTGCACCAGCAGCAGCAGCGATGGAGCATCCCTGCTGATGGAAAGAATCTGCTGGTCCAGAAAGATTCCAATGAGTACAACCCACAGAAGCGATACACCATCAGTCCTGATGAATATTACAGAAGGAGCTGGTCCTCAGAGTCGTCTGACTCTGTCATCTCCTCTGAGTCTGGCAGCAACTGCTACCGGGTGGTGCTGATCGGGGAGCACAGCGTGGGGAAGTCCTCGCTAGCCAACATCTTTGCAGGGGTGCATGACAGCATCGACAGCGACTGTGAGGTGCTGGGAGGTAGGTAATTATGTCCTGGGGTCTTTGTGTTTGCTTGCAGTCAGCTCTGCCAGTAGTAATTGGCACAAAAGAAACAGAGGCCATTTAATAAAAAACAGAGGTAGCAAACATTTGGATCTGATCATCAAAACTAATTCAACTCAAGCATCTCTTTTAAGAAGACAAGAAAGGAAAATGAGATAAGTAAGATACCAACCATGACTGAAAGCCCCTGAAAGAGAGCAAATCAGATTCCCATGCTATTTCATTCCAAAATACCTGTTGGAAACTGCCTCATTCCTGCCTGTGATGATGCTATACAAGAGGCTGCTTCAGCTTTCTTGCTGGTCCAGCATTTGTGTCACCACTGGCTTCACGTGACTGACTCCATCTTTCTGTATGGCAGAGAAAATAACTGAAGGTCCTCATGGTCTACAAGAATTAAATATTTAGGAATTATATATAAAGAAAAAGTCACCTCCAAAATATTTGCCATTAGAAGTCATCTCAGCCTTTCTGTATAAATACATTGCCTCAGCACAGGCTGTATGGAGTCTGAGAAAAATATATAAAATTTTGAGTAAAAGTCTTGTTTCATGTTACTTGAACAGCATAGGTTCCCCCAGGGTAAAAATAGATAAAGGTTAGAGAGCAGGAAAATTCTTATTGCCCACTGGGGAGGAAAAGGCACAAGCTACAGGGTTTTCTTTGATGCTTCCCCCTTGCTATCCTCCTCTACTTTGTTTAGGATTGCAAAGTGTTCTTTATTCTGAAAGATCAGATCATGCAGAAGGTGAAGCTGTGGCACCAAGTCCTGAGCTATATTGTGTGCTGGATGTTGATGTGGAAGCATTGTGCTGCCACAGAAATCTGCAGTGGCTCTAAGGATTTGTTGCTTTCAGGGGACATGCAGTTTGTTGCCTGGTTTTGCTTATCTGCAAGTATGCAGGACTTTCTTTGTCTCTCCAATATCCCTTTCTTCTCCTGCCTGTACTCCCTTGGTGCGATGGTGCCAGCGCTAACACAGAGAGTTTCTGGGCTTCTCTTCCAGCCTTCAGTGGGGCATAGGCTGGACAGCTTTTTTTTTTGTCTTTAACTCCCCAGTTGGGGGAGGTTTTGCCCAGGATTTAATACAGCCCAGCATCAGGAGGGTCAGAATAATGTTTTCCCTGGTTGCTGTCTCAGACTGGGGGCACGGATCTTCATGCCTTTGGGGGATTTGAAATTCATGGATTTAGGTGTACTCTGCCTTCAGCTTCTGCTGTCACCTTTTCCTGTAGTCCCACCAGCTCCTCAGCCTGGAGTTTCTCATAAAAGTTTTCCTAGTGCTAAAGGAATGACATAGAGTAGGTCTGTGGGGCGAACAGTCAGAAAGTGCAGCTGATTTGCTTAGCAGACCCCTGTCAGGCAGTTTTCTTCTCCTTCATGTGAAGCTGTGTGGTTTTCTCTTTCCATTGCACTCCCAGCAACATTGCTTGGAGTGTAGCAGTGACAGATTTTCAAGGCCAGCTCTGCTGAGGTACTGGAAAACTCGTTGTTGTTACATCTCTCCATTTTTAGTGTCAACTTCAAAATAAGCACAACATGAACTAAGATCTCACTTTCAGTGTGTTTTATATTCTATGAAAGTTCTTTAGGATTGACCAAGGTGCAAATCAGTGCTGAATATGACTATTTAGGCATAGTATTTTCTAGGAGTACCTATTTGTACTTTCTCAGTGTGTAGCAGAGTAGAGAAGGAGCCTTTCGGATGTTGTCTTCTGGTGTACATGGAGCTTATTCTCACACAGATGCTCAGTTACTTGAAGAAACAATTCCCCAAACTTTAGCTTGCAAACTGGAAATTTTATTACAAGAGGGGATAGTTTTGGGGTAGCCAGCTCATGGAGGAGTACAGCTACTTTTATGGACAGGCTTTGCTAGTGACTGCAAGATGAAGCTAACCCACAAGCACAGATGTCATAGTATTAGGTCTTGCGAGGGAAACCACTCCTAGTGATTAGCTCTGTCTTTTTAATCTTGCCATTTTAAGCTGTTTCAAGCATGGGCTCTATTTGATTTTATTTTGAATGTGTAATATTTTTGGCTCATTCTTTTTCATGGCTTTGAAGAAAGACTGATTACAATTTAGGGGAAAGTTCACTCCATCAATGCCCAGCAGAAGTATTACGAGGCACAGGTTAGACACAGTCCTATCTACAAGCATGGCTAGAGCAGATCCTTCAAATGCTACAGTTAGAGGGCTGGTATGTTCAGAATCCCTAAGACTGGCTTTTTTCACTGACCAGTAATGTAAGGTTAGAAATGGGTCAAACTCCCTTATCGCTCATCCAAATGCCCCTGACTTTGTGGAAGAGAAGAGAGATTAGTACTTGAAGCAGAAGCTAGACTGAGATTTCATAGCAAGGGGTGATCAAAATTCAACGCTTCCAGAGTGGGAACAGCCTCCTCAGATCTAGGCAGAATTCTGCCACATAGCGTTTATAATCTAGGTATGAATTTTTGTGGCCTCAGTACAAAATAACTGACCTTCTCTGGTTTGTTGATTCTTTTGCTATTTGACATCAAAGGTAATGTGGGAAACTGAGAAATGGGAGAGAAGTAGGGTGCAACAGAAGTCTCAATCTCTCGAAACTCAACAGCTGTTGTCTCACACACCCTGTCCCCATTGCTTGGTAGGCTGTTGGCTGTATTGCTCTCAGCAGCAGTGACTGTTCACCCGTAAACTGTCCATGCTAAAGCGAAAGCAAATATTTTCCATTACTCAGCCTCACTGGACTCTGCAGCTCCCATGGGGCAAATGTTCAGCCTTTGGTTATTTCTTCCACTGGTTTTATTTTCTCTCTCCCACATAAGATAAAGAGAATATCAGCCAAAATAATGAACATTTTGTTTCCTGATCTTTCAGCCTCCTTCATATATCACGGAAAGTAAGACAACCAGTAATGAACAGAGTGCAGGTTCAGTGCTGATGGAAATGAGGAAAGAACTGAATGTGAGCCAGTCTAAAATTTGGCTCAATAACTTTAACTGTGAACAAGTTACCCATATTCAACTGCTTGTTTTTTTGTAATGTACACGATGCCACAAAATAATACATTACCAACCTTTCTGCTTTTTTTTATAGAAGACACATATGAAAGAACCCTGATGGTGGATGGGGAAAGTGCAACCATTATACTGCTCGACATGTGGGATAATAAGGTACTTTATTTTTGTTCTAGTCAAACACTGAAAGAAAAGTGCATATGAATGACTGCTAATATCAAAAGTAGGTATCTTTTGGGAAAGAAAATACGTATTTTCCATACAGCAAAATAAGGGAAAATATAGGAAAATCAAGGCAAGCACGCCTAATGGCTCTGCAGTGTGAGCCTGAGAAGTGCAAGTCTTCTTCATCTTTTCAATGATAAAACAAAACATTCAAGCTTTTTTCCAGACCATGTTCATTCCAGCACAATGAATTATGTGGGGCAGGTTTTCCTCTCCTTCATCGTGAAGTATTCATACAATCACCACTTTGGAATTACTTTTAGTATAACTGTGATTCAAACCATACCCATTACAGTTTACAACAGGAATGTATTTGGATTCTCTAATGTTTTACTTTCTAAGTAAAACCTGCTCTGGGCATAACGATGTCTGACCATTTCATTTGAACAGCGTGAGGGAGAATGGATTCGGGACCACTGCATGCAAGTGGGAGACGCCTACTTGATTGTCTACTCCATCACAGACCGAGCAAGCTTTGAGAAGGCCTCTGAACTCAGAATACAACTCCGCAGAGCACGCCAGAAAGAGGATATCCCCATTATTTTGGTTGGCAACAAAAGCGACCTTGTCAGGTGCCGCGAAGTTTCAGTGGCAGGTAAGGAAAATGATAAGCATAAACCCAACATAAACATTAAACGTCATCTGGTAGCTTTTGGGCAAACTCTGGTTGACAGAGTACACTGTGATCAGAACTGGGCAATAAAAGAGCAGTAAAACAACAGAGGACTGGAACACAGGACAGAGTACTGGGTGGGGTCTGCCACATCCTTAAGCCTCTCTTGGTAACACTGTTATATGTCAGATAATCCCTTTTCTATATTTATTAAGTACCACCATAAAAGCAGCTTGAATTGCTTTCCTTCCAGCTCCTAGTGTAAGACCACTGCAGTGTGTGATTTCTCCAGTAGCTGGAAACCCTTTGGATTTCAAATACATATTTGCGTATAATGAGTTTAGCCCCTTTTATTCTGCTGACAAAGACTCTCTTCTTTATAACCTGTTCTCTGTCCTCACTGACAAAATAAAATTCCCTCTCAGCCTTTGTTTTGCTAGTCTGGGCAGGGAGCGTGCAGCCTTTTAGGAGAGGTCTCCTTGCTGCCTTGCTTTGGGATACTAAAACAGCCTTCCCTTGGCTACACACAAATGAATTACCACTAAACCCATAAATAGGAATGGAGAGACTGCTGAGAATGCTGCTGCTGACTCTCGACATCTGCAACCAGTAAAATCTCTTCCTGGAGAGCCTTCCCCAAGGCTTAGGTGACACAATATAACGCACAACAGTGTGATCTCAGCGCGTCAGAAACATGGGTTCCTCTGTTTTGACATTTTCTTCTCTCTTCAGCTGTTCTGCGCTTCTGTTTCCCAACTGAGCTAGACTAGTTTTTCTCTCTGAGTATGTGCACAGTTCCTCTGGCTCTTGTCACGGTTGCCCCAAGTGAAGAGTTTGAAGTGAGGAGTTCATAGAAAGCACAGGGATGGTTCTCATTCCTCTCTGCCTATATTGAAAGTTCTTTTGAAAGATGGCAGATGAATTAATGTCTCTTTAGTGGTCCTGTCAATGAGTTCACAGCATGCCAGAAGGTAACATGAATTGGCTTGTGTGTGAAAGACAGCTGTCAGGTTTAGCTTAGCTTAGGCTCACATAACTGAGGGTAAGAACTATGATTTCAGATGCACCCCTAAAGCCACAGACATAGTTCTGCCTTTATTAAGGGTTTTGTATGTCTGTTCACACCAAAGTTACTACTGTCCCCAGCCCCCTGTTTACACCCACAGCCCATGGAGGAGGATGGTGCCCTACCTCCTATGCTGTGCTGCATGCCTGCAGGTCACCCTTAAATGCAGCTTGAGGGAGCCTACATCTAAGATGACCATGTGGTTTTGAGCCTTCCAGCCTTTGGTGTCTCAGCTCAAGTCGGTCAGTCCCAGCTTCCTTTGCAGCCAGCAGGAGGGCCTGGGCTTTTCCAGGAAGCGATTTGCCCCCCCCTCTCTGGGAAGGGACTGTGACACAGAGCAGATGAATCATGGGCTAACAGGCAGCACGAGGTGATTAAAGACTTATCTGGGCCTATATTAAGCTTGAGGAATTCCCTGGTGGCTCTGACTCCTCCACACATGGCAGCTCGTTGTTCCGCTTCCGCTCCTGCTGCCCCTGGGGCTCGTGACCCGCTGTGACAAGTCCACCTTGCAATTTTGCAGAGGGACGAGCCTGCGCTGTTGTGTTTGACTGCAAGTTCATCGAGACCTCAGCAGCTGTGCAGCACAACGTGAAAGAGCTGTTTGAAGGCATCGTGCGGCAAGTCCGGCTCCGGAGGGATAGCAAGGAAAAGAATGAGAAGCGACTGGCGCTACAGAAGCGGAGAGAGAGTATCCCCAAGAAAGCCAGGCGTTTTTGGGGCAAAATAGTTGCCAAGAACAACAAGAACATGGCCTTCAAACTCAAGTCCAAGTCTTGCCATGACCTATCAGTACTTTAAGAGTGCTGGACTCTGCCGGAGCTTGTGGCATTTTATGGACATTATCTAATTTTGTCATGGGACAATCAATCAATCTATATTAGATTGGGCTATCAGTGACTTAGGTTCACAGTTGTGATTATGATGATATGTGCTGGCATAAGAACAGCACAGTGTATGGAAATATCTCTCTTCCTTTTTTTTCCCAGTAGTTTTAAAAGTAACACATAGACCAGAATGACCCAAAATTATACTGGGAACTGTTCTGGAATACCTGTTCTTTCTCCTCTCACTTTTGGATAATAGTGTAAGAACCTTGAATGCCATGACTTGGGAAGTGAATACTACTGTCTTTACTCTCTCTCTTATTAATATTTCCTCTTTAAAACTGTGTAAAGAATTGACTGGGGATTGGCCCCTTGCTAGTTGACTGGTCAGACTTGGGCACCCACAGATGAAAAAAATGCATTTTTGTAGAGTAGTCACCAAGATACCTATTTGTTTTTGGGGTTTTTTTTTGGTTTTGTTTTTGTTTTTTTTTATTGAGGATTAGTTTCAGTGAGTTTACACATCTCTTACTTTGAAAATATTTAAAGTAAAAATCCTATAATCAAACAAATTTTCCTCTCATATTTTAATATTATGGGACTGTTTAAAAATCATAGTAAAATTAAAAGTGCAAGTTGTATCAAAGTGCATCAAGTGCAGGATGCCAAACCTTTATAAATCACCTGAGCTTTTTTATGAAACCACATGGACTTCTTGTATCCAGTCTTGGCCTTTCTCCATGCCAGAGCTGTGCTGTATTTATTGTTGTGCAAAATAACAAGCATTTTAATGTTGAGAGGAAATGTATTTATTACCAATTTTCTTAAAATAATAATGTTAATTTTATTACTGTTTTCTATCTAATATCTTTTTTTCAGATATGCAAGTTTTTACTTACATGCCTTCTAATAAAATAAATAAAATATATGAATGTCTTTGAGCCTCAGTGGGAAATGCCTAAAAATGTTTTCAAGTAGAGAAAATATTTTGAATGCTGGGTGAAATTGCTACTTGAGAAGTGCAGTGAGGATTCCTTACATCTCTAAACACAGGCTACTTGGCAACCTAGGATCGCAAGGCAAGAATCACTTGGAGACTCAAAGATATGAGTGCACAGTATCCTTCTGATAGAAATGGTATTGTGGTGACAGAGTTAAAAATAAATAATTCCTAGAAAAGGTATTTGGCCTTTAGCCTGGAAACACTTTAGAAATGTAGATGAGTACCATTACCTCAATTTTGGAGAGAAGTGAAACGCTACGTTTGGGGACAGAAAGCAGGTAGCTGGCATGGTGCATCCTAATCCTCACTTCCTGTTGGGTGTAACTGTGCTATTTTCCTCTCGACTGTGCTGGTTAGAGGTACAGTCATTACACTTCCCCCGCATATGGTTCAGAAAAGCCAAGTCTCCAGCCTGGCAGCTCATCTTCCTTGATGATGAAGGCAACAAGATGAAACACTAATACGGTGAATACTGGATTCCTTATTTTGAGCCGCACAGCTATCATGCACAAAATGCTCTGGAAAGGAGTGAACTTGCTGAGTGTTTGCCCAGAATTGCCTCTGCTGAGTGGATGACTTCTAACAGTTCTCTAGGGGTAAAAGCTCACACTGCAGTATGACTCTGTGCTAATGAGAACTCCCTGGAAGGGTATTCCTAATCTAGAATAAAGTGTTGACAAGAACAGAAAACAAAACTTTTTGAAAAGAGCACAGACAAGATCCATGTTGCTGAATTTTGAATGAATGCTTTTGAGCTGTTGGCATACAACCTAAGGTCAACCCTGAGAAGTCTAGAGAATTTAGTTTTCAGGACTTTTAAACTCTCAGAACCTTTTCCCCATTCAAGAATGGAAAAAAATTGCACAGATTAAAGAAATTTTTAAGATTATATTTAAGAATTGAAAGTATAGCTCTATGCAACCAGCACATTTCTTTAGCCTATTCTGTATCAGTCAAGCTACAAATCTAAACTAAATAGGTTTTGAAGAAATGTAAAATGTCCATGTTGATCATACAGCCTTTAGGGATAAAACCTGTCTGTGTTCATAGCATCACTTGATACATAGATGGCATCATAAAAATTTGGACTTACCTAGTAAGTTTTCATGCCCTCGCTTTTCTCTTTCCATTCCTTCCAGGATAATGAAAATTCCTTCTAAAACATGATTTTAAAAAGAAAAAAACAATGTGATAGGGCCATTCCCCAGAGCTGTTGCTACAAAGAACCATGTGCTGGGCATGATGTGTCACCTTGTTTTTCCTGTGGTTATGGTGAGCAGATACCACTGCAATTCTGTCTTCGGGGGCTGCTGCTCTGAAAGGCTCAGCACTGCCTTTGGGCCAAAACAATTTAAAGATATGCTTCCACCTTGTGTGTCCCAGTCATCCTCTCACTGGCCCTCTTGGTTCACCCTGCAGGCTCCTGGCTTGCCCTGAGCTTTCAGGGAGAGCACAGGGGAAGCTGTGGGATGAAGAAACACCAGCAGCAGCATCTGCTCCATGGAGCTGTTGCTTCAATTCACTCAAACACCATTTACACTCTGACCTCTGGATGTGGAGTGAGAGAGCTGGTGCTGAGTATCCATACTCTGCACATTTCAGGGGTTTTTTTTGCTTTGGGCTCAGTCTAATCTGGTTCTGTAGATTAATTGTCCACCTGGGACTGCAATGCTTGAGATGCACTCCTGAAGGACACTGTGAGTTTCACCTAAAGGAGACTGCAATCATCTGCTGTGATCTGCGTGGCTCCAGTGAGGTGGGCATGGAGGAAGAGCTGGGGCTTTCCTTTGAAGCTTCTGAGATGAATCTGAATCATGGTTTTAGTTGATCATCACCAGATTACCAAATACAGCAACTCTTACTATATATATATATATATATGACAGCTAGTGTACCTGGAATGACTGATTTAAAGTAATTTAATCTGAAATGCTGACAATCCCTCTGTTCATCTCAGATGTGAATGTCCAAAACCGCGGAACAGATCAATCAACAATTCTAATCACTGTTCTGGCTATTTATTAAGTCAGGGCTATAATGACAGATCCTAATGTAATAATTACAGTACTGGACCCAGAGATCTGGCAGTAGCTGTGGAATACGTGAGTCATAGCAATGAGCACACCAAGGCCAAAATGGCAAAACTCACAGAGTCCAAATAAAATAAAATAAATATAGAAAAAGAGTCCAAGAACACACAAAATGCCAATTATAGTGCAATAACTGTTATAAAAAGCTCTTTTCAAGAAGATAGATCAGATCTGCAAGTGGAATTACTGGGTATGTCCAGCTTAATTAATTTAATTGTGACAGACAAACTCCAAGAAGAAAGGTTTACTTACGCTTTGGGACAAAAAAATCACGCTAAAGAATTATTCGTTATTATGGCACTATGTGAATTTGCAGGGTGTTACATGCTTTTGAATGTGGGCAAATTATTGATAAAATTTAGTCAGCTAAAATAAAGAAATTTTCAATTAAATCAATGGACGTACTGTGGATTTAACCCTCACATATTCAAGCCTTTCAACATCAACCCCTTGGAAAGCTTTAAAGACCAGAGTTCTCTCCCTGAGGCTGTTAGGACTTGAGATAGAAATGGGACAAAGGGCTCCTGACAGCATCAGTGCTGGTGATGATAATGAGATCTACAGAGAGCTGCTGCAGAGGAAGGAAGCAGTTGAGTTCTGTGCAGTATTGTCTTTATAATCTGCTACAGCTCTTCTTTCTCTCTGGGAAGGCTTTTTAGAGAAAGCTGTTGCACACAGAGAAGAGGTAAGGTACTGAAGAGATCCCTGGATTAATAAGTTATTGAATCTTCAAAAATGAACCCTACAACTCATGCTTTGCAACACCTCTGAAGACTTTAGAGCTGAATGCATTGCTTAAATCATTCCTGTGCCTGACCCACAAATGTATGAGATAAATGTTTGTGAGAGCTGTGAGGCTGGTCCTCCTCAGGCTCTCTTTTGTGGACTAAGCATTCCTAAGTTACAAGGTCAAATGCTGTGGGCTCTGATGGTATTCAGCACACTGCAGGTATTTATCACATGTGGCTTCCAGGTGCATTAAATAATATTTAATGAGAACTGCCCACCTTGTCTGCAGTCCCCACCAGTTCTGGTTCAGTGAGATTGCTTTCAGAAGGGACCATGAGTTAGATGTAGGGACGGGATGCAGGCTAAGAATGGCTGTAGAAAATACAGTGAATCCCAGCATATGCCACAACAAGAAATTCCGTGATAGCATGCAGCCTGACAATCACCCCACCTGCCCTCTCCTTCTGGTGTTCTCACTCCAGAAATCTCCCACAGGTGTTGCAGTGAGCCCAACCTCCTCTCTCAGTGACCACCTCACACAGGAGCCTGCAGTATTCTGCCTTTAACCTCTGTAATCACGTATGTAAGATCATCAAGGTAGTGGTTTTTTGCCTGGAGACACTGATATGCAGTGTACTAACTACCTGTGATTTTAGCAATTGTGCTGCAACAAATTCCCTTTTGTCAGACAGTGAGAACAGTGCACCCTCAAGAGAGCACGAGTCCTGTGTGGCTCACTTTACAGTGCCACCTATAACCTGGTTAATAATTTGCTAAGAAAATGATTAGTGTAACACACTTCCTCCAAGTTCTGAATTTTATGCATGAATAATTTTAAAATGGAATTAATTTTTAAGTAACAGTCGTTTCTAAGCTGATACTCTGCATGTGTGCACTCAAAAGTGTCCTGCTAGACACAGGTTGCCCAGAGCCAAACTTTGACTGCTCTTTGGGCCAACAGGAGAAAGGGAGGTGGGAATTTTCAATGAGAAAATTCAGACTGTTACATGGTTACACTTAAGGATACCTGACTTCAGCTCCTGCATCTGTCCTTACTGCATGCAGGACTAGCATTTCTTCCCTCTTGCGCTGCTCTCTTGGTGGGTATGGTGAGCCCAGGGTACCCCATCCCCCACTGGACCTGGCATTGCCCCCCTGAGGCCCAGTTAGCAGTGAGAGAGCCGGGAGGAGCAATGGGAAGGCATTGGGCAGGCAGCCCTTCCAGGCAGGGGTGAGGGGGGGCATGGTGACCAGACCTCCAGCTCTGCTGAGGTCTCTGATGCTCATTCTCTGATGCTATTGTGTTTCACTGAATTGCTTAGTGGTTTAACTTCCACTGAACTAAGTATGAACCTCAATAATTTTTTACATGGCCAGGATGCTGTTTCTGTGCCTACCTGTGGCTTTCAGTAGTGTATGTGTATTTCTACAATTCACGGCTTTGCTCTAACGTTGCTCAGGATGTATTCCCTCTCTAAATACTGTCAAATCCCAGAGAGATGCCCTGTAGGATGTTCTCAAGCTTTCCCACTGTAATATCATTTTAGTTCCTCTTTAATTATACTTTCAGTCTTCTGTGTTTTAAGGTTTTCCTCTTCCGCTTGATGCAATCTTGTGTCATGAATGCTGCGTTTGCTCCTCCTTGACTTGCTCCATTCATGAGTAAGCCACTGGAGCTGGGATGCTCCCTTAGCACCCATGGCAGAATTTTTGCCAGCAGTAGTATTTGGAAGTCACCCAGCCCCACCAGGATGTGTGTAAAATCCTTTGGCACATGGACTTTGACAGAGGTAGCTGCACTGGCATTGGTGCTGTGGCTGGGATGGTGTGCCTAGCTGGTGAACCCAGGGAATGGAGGTGCCCAGTGCAGCTGTACTGACACAATCCATCAATAAATGCAAAGCACCTTGGCAGGAGCATGCTGAGCTCCTGTCCACGTCCCAGGAACTCCTTAGAATGTTGGTAGAGAAAGTGTGGAAAAAGCTTGCAGTAAATAAGCCTGCAGTTTAGAGAGGTAATGGAATAAATATGCCTCTCTCACGTCCCAGGTAAGTGCTCTACCCATACAGAAATCCATCCTCTGATATTTTCGGCAAAGCAAATTGATATTCCTTGGTTTATGGACTTCAGACTGCCCCTGGGTGATTATCAAAAAAGAATCTAAGGACACAGAGAGAAGAAATGCCCAACTACTTGTGGCACTTCCAGCCCTGTGCTCGCTCTGAGAAGGGAAGGGAAAGTGGCAATAGGAGATGCTGTTTAGGAATATCATCTTATGAACAGCAGTTTTTCTCTTTCTCCACTAGCTTTGTGAAACTGAAATTATCCATCATTTCACCCTCAACTTTCTCCTCTCCACACTCAAAAGTCCCAAACCTGTTAGTATTTCCCCTAAGGCAGCTGCTCCAACCACTTAACTGTGTTTGTTGCCCTTCTCTGTTCCTTTTCTAATACTTTGCTACCTGAGAGACAGAGGCTGCAGCTCATTCTACTGTAGATGCTAGGTTTTAGAGACTGATAAAACATAATTTTCTTTCCTGCTTTCAGTACACTTTTTGATTATGTCTCATGTTTATTGGCATATTTGGCTGCAATTACACGCTAAGTTCAGACCACAGTGAACTGTGACTGCTCACCTGCTATCTTTTTACCCACTGACTTGGTTTTATGAGATCCTTCATCATCAAAAATAGGTTTTTTTGCTAACTACATAGCATTTAAATGCACTGAGCATCTCTTTCATACATTAGTTTGAAAATGACCATTTTAATCCACAGCTTTTGTCCTAATTAGGGATTTAAATACATATGTTTGGCCACAGGATACAACTCCTACATTCTAAGTGCAACAAAACTTGTCTTCATAAGTATTATCAGATCGAGACCTTCTTGCAGATAAATATCTTCTATTGAAACCTTAAAATAGGTGACAAGTTTGTAAAGGGCAGCACTGTTACCCCTGCCAGTGTTTGGGATTGTGTCATACAAAGAGGAGGAAGATGGATGCCTAATCCAAACATGCTTGCAGATTTTTGCTCAAACAAGTAGTCCAGCTGATGTTACTCACACTAGTGACATTCTGAGGATGAGACAGTGTCCCTTTTATTGAATCAAGAAAGGACTAAGTGCCAAAAATGATCTGTTGCTTTGCTTGTGAGTAAGAAGTTGTCATCCTTCTACGTGAAAAGGAACCATGTCATGGTTTCACCTGGTCCATCTGCCACTTCCTTTAAGGTGTGCTCCTATCTCCCACAAGTGGGGGCCTGGAAATGTCCTGCACTTCGGCACACAGAGAAACAAGATATTGTATTAAGAATAAGCATAGACTTTTCTCTAAACTGCTCAAAACTGGAGGTATGTTGGATGACGAAAAATAAAATTTCCATGCAAGCATAAATTTCCATTTAGGTTGTACAGGCAACCTCTTTTATAACTTGTGGTCCAAACTACCAAAAGCCATTAAAAAAAGCTCCAATCCATGACATAGCATATAGACGCACTAGTTGACTCACATTTTCCCTGAAAAAGTAATTTCATGCATAGAATTTGGTTGGAAACAGGTGCCTCTGAGCTTACAGCAACCTCAGTGTTACGGATGACATCTGAATTTTAGCCTTAATTCCTTCCTTGACTTCTGATACAGTTACAGCCAGTCTATTTAACAAACATGTATCTCAGTTTCCCCTCTTCATGCTGAGAGCAGTACTGCCTCCTTTTCTAACACATGTGGTTGAAAGATGTTATTTTGAATGCCAGTGCAGGACTCAATGCTGGCGGCTGTGCTGTGGGAGGTATGTTCCTCAGGAAGAAGTAGGTGACTTCTAGCCCTGCCAGCCCCATGTGAAGCACAGGGCATTTGCTGCACAGGGACATGAGGATGACAAGAAACATGGGCTCTGCCACGAGGAGGCTGAGTTATAGACCTGTTACTGGGAGAGGTCCAGACAAACCTTATCTATGGTCCAGCTCCACATTTGAAAGCCATTACTTTAACAGTTCCTACCTGCAGTATTTCACCAGCATGGTGATTGAACTTTTGTATTTAAATAGGGGAGAGAGAAATTACTAGAGTGCTTCAGATCCACAAAAAGGTTTAAATTCTTTGCCCAGGAAAGTAGGATTTGCTCTGAGTACCATAGGGACTGTGAAGAACATCTGCATCCTTTATGGATGGCACCTGCTGCAAGGCTGCTGAAGTACAAGCTACCCATGGCAGTCCTGGTTTCCAGACAGAATATGCTTGTTTGTGGTCTGCCTGTGGGAGTCAGATCTCAGTTACAACAGTCTAGACTGATGTATGCTACACAGTAGAGGAAACCCTTCTGCAGAACTGTAGCCTCAGACACTGCGCAGTCTCTGCCATTGTGCATTTACTGCAGTGATGCTCTCTATCCTTGGCAAAGTCTTTGCCAAAGTTTACTGCAATATAAGTGAATCAACAACCTCTTCCCTCTCTAGTTAAGAGTTTAGCATGATGGAAAGTGAGTGTATGTAAGACATATAGTGTGTGGAGATTTTGACCTTGAACCACAAGATTAAAACAGACTGTCCAGAGAGGTTATGGAGTTTCCCTCACTGGAGGTGAGCAGGGAGGTTGGATCAGATGACCCACTGTGGTCCCTTGCAACATTACCCATTTTGTGATTCTAAGAGAAAGTCAGCAAAAATCTGTCAAATGCAGAAATCTGAAAACTGAACTAAAATTAAAATGTTTTAAAAATAAATAGGCATGTAGCTAAACAGGTTTGGGGCAACAGAGGACAAAAAAACCCTCCAGTTTTATTAAAAGAATCTGACCAATTGCCACAAAGAGGAATATCCTATCCTCATCCCATCTCTCCTCTCTGTCATCTAGTCAAAGTAGATTTCATGAACATCAAAGACATTGGACATATATTGCTTCTTTTCTTGCATTAGCTGTTCATTGTGCTGTTTAACTTTCCAGCAAGTCATTAATAAAAACTTACCACCTGAACTACTGTTTCATGAACATAACTCAAAGCCCTTAGACTGATAACAAGCTCCTTATGCTTTAGATTAGATAAAGATAGGAGATAATTATCTCTGTAATTCCAAATAGTGCACTAATTTATTTGAAAAGCACATAGAAAGTTCAGACAAAGTTATATTTTTATCTTCTGAACAGACTGTGTTGAAACAGTCTCATTTTTGTTTGATAACTTCTACAAGTTTATGAACATATGAGAAGTTTCCTTTTGTTCAAAGAAACCTCTCTAATCTTTATAAATATATTGAAACATTGTGAGTCACACAACAAAAGGTGAATAAAAAGACATTAATTCATATTGTTTTTCTCATTAGGCCTAACATGGTATTTTGGGCCTGAATTATGGTTTTTGAATTCTTGAAATTAATGGCAGCACCACTTTTGTGGACAGGTGATTGTTTTTTTTACAGATCTTGCAAAACTGGATTAATCCATGTTTGCAAAATACTTGGAACTCCTATAACGCTTATCTAAATGTAAATGTATCATTAACCAGGAATTGATGCAACTTATTCACTATCCCATGAACTGCTGGGTCCACCCAGCACTTAGAGAAGATCCATTAAAACAAAGAAATTCAGGCAAAGTGTTCTTCACTAGGCTGGTTTTTGTTTTATAGATGAGCTACAAAGTGTGCTGGTCTCCCTCTGGACTGGGAGGAGATTCCAACCTGTGGCAGTCGAGCTTGCTGGGTGCCAGGGCTTTTGTTTGCTCAGCCCTGCCCTTCCGTACCGTGCTGGGGATATGGTCTGGGTAGTACCTACAGAAAGGAAATGCAAACTTGAGAGCAGACACGAGGTGCTGCTCTGGCCCAAGCCCAGCCAATCACAAGACCTTGCTGGAGTCATGGGTAAAAGGCTTTGCCCTTCTGTTTCTTGGCGAAACCTTTAACCTTGTGTTTGGGCTTATAAAGAGGAAGTCTGTTCTGTTTTCTGTTGTATTTGACAATGAAATTTAACCCCTGAATGCGCAGCATTTAGCTTCAGCTTTGCTGGTCCTGGATCCCTGGAGTCTAAGATGGGTATTGGTACCAGCACAGGCCAGCACCACAGCATCTCTTCTCATGGGCACTGCAATGTTAAAAGTACTGGTTCATCCTCTGGCTGCACTGACCTTGAGATCCAAAAGGCAGAGGTATCTCTGAATTGATGAATTTGTCCTACTGACTGTCCTTATAACTTGAAAGGTAATGAAACAGAGGCACATTTGAGGCTTTAAGGTGGGAGATGAGGGAAGGCATTAAGTCATGGAGTTTCCATAAATGTCAAGCAGAGGTGTATGTTCAGGGAGGCATTTCCATATAAGTCACAAGTGAGACAGAGAAAGAGCTAAAATGGTTGCACTGCAGTCTTTGGAAGTACAGAAGTGAACACAAAGTACATACACTGATAGGCCAATACCACAGTTATTTAGTCATAGAAATAGTCCCTTGAGGTCCCAGCTTGTGTATGGTGTGCCAACAAAAGCTGGTCATACACCACTGGCAGGACTAAAAATTATGTGGTGGAGTAAAAATTATGCGGTATTTCTGATATTTTCTATTCTGAGTGCAGGAATTAGTACTTTAAATAACGTTCCTTGTAGGTGACTGCAACACAAAATGTGCTCCCTCCTCTCTTGCAGACCATAGGCCTTGTCTTCTAATGGCTCAGCCATATGACTAGGTCTTGATTACCAAAGTAGGTAAGTGAAATAAATGAAACTATGCTTGGCTTGGCCTATAATGCATGTAAATTCCTTCCAATAAAGGTCAGTCTCAGCATTGATTCAGGTTTATCAGGTGAGTCATGTAATTTGATGTGAAATTTGGAATGAAATAGACAGATCCCTAGAAGGTTCGACTCCACTGCTAGCACTTCTCTGCAAGTTCATAATACTTTCAATGGAAGACACGGCTGCAACCAAACCTCATGGGCCTGCTGAGATGAGAGGTAATAGAGCATGGTGTTAATAATGCCAGGGTCATGGGTTCAATCCCCATGGACCATTCACTTATGAGTTGGACTCGATGATCTCTGGGGTCCCTTTCAACTCGGAATATTCTGTGAATATCTGTGAACTGATTTGTGACAATTTTTCCATCAGGAACCACATTTATGGCCATCTTGAAGTTCCTCTGAAAAGAATGAGTACTAAAATGAGAACAGAGTTTGATATTTGGACATAAAGTACGTTCATTGCTAGTTAAAGTCAATGCAAATATTCAGTTCCTTGCTATCTCTTCCTACTCTTGTCAGTGGCTTCAAGAAAGTCAATTCAGTGTTCGAAATGCACATATTATTTAGGGAAACATACTCTGGGAACTCAACTATCAGGAAAAATTCTTGATGAGCTGAAGCTTGCTGCTCTTATTGCTATTATATTTGCCAGTACAAATACTTATAAGAGATGCTATGTACAAGGGAACACTTGGTATCTTATGAGGCTGTAAAAGTTCCACCGTGTGATGTAAAGCAGTGGCAGTATGAATATTGTCTATGTGGGGAAGAGAAGAGCTAAAACCAAGGTGAAAATAAGCCAGGATTAACTTATCCCTGCTCAGGGAAAAAGCATAATTTTTTTAACCCATTCCAGCAGAACAAGCCGGTTCATTATAAACTGTAAAGCTGAAGCAGTTCTGTCTTCACTGGGCAAGCTCTGCATTTCTTAGGTTTGTTTTAGCATGGCAACAATAATTCCTACCCTTTAAGACAAGTCATCAGACTTGAGATGAGGGTATTGGACTGATGTTCTGTTGCTGATTTTACACAGCCAGGACAAAGTGAGAGTCAGGAAAGCAGAAATCAAGTCTGTATTCAAAGCTGGGCGGGTGGGAGGGAGGGACACACACAGCATCAGTTTCCAGTCATTTGTGCTTGCTGGTTTTTGAAACATGTGTTCCTTCAAAGGCCAGTTTTCCAGATTCCAAGCTGAGCAGTGGGACATGTGACTGCCTAGGCACTGCAGATTTGTCTGCATGGTCCACTGAATTTTGGTTTGCCTTTGCATTATAAGTCAGTCACCATATATATATTTCATATATGCATATGCACTATGTGGATATTGTAATAGTAGTTTTTAATAAAGAAGTTGAGAACCAGATGTAATAAAAAGCTTAAACACTGCTGAGCTTTTTTGCTCAAGCACTTGGAGCAAAATCCAACCCCAAAGCTCCAGGCTCTTATTCCTGACCCAGCTAACAGGACCAGTGAAAAACCACAGGAGGGCAAACCCAGGAGGTGAGGAGGTGAAGCAGTGAGCTTTGCAGTGCTGGGGATCAGGGAAGGCTAAGCACAGGGCTGAATATGAGCATCTACCTGAGCTCTGGGGCTTGGATGGTGCCAGGAAAGTGTTTGTCCCTACACCTGGGACCCAGAGCCACAGATCCCTCAGGATCTGAAGGGATCGGCTGGCTGTGATGTCTGATGAGAGGAGAGGAGAAATGAAGAGCACCTGAGTCCTGCTTCAGTTTGAAGGAGGAGTCTTGATCTCTGGACTTTGCTCCTGGGCTTTTTTCTGATTCTCATCCAATGACTGCTATATGTACCAGTTCAGAGAGCAGAATTTGTGATCACAGTGATAAATAAAGCCCTAGAGACTAGTTTTTTTTATCATGACTATTTCAGTGTCCTAGAGGTGGGCACATACATCCAGATGATAGACTGCTCTAAGACCATCTGCTTCAGAGGTCCTATGGCCATCTGCAATTACATACGTGTGTGAATAAAAAAAATAGTGTCAGCCTGCCAGCTTGATGGTTGTTATAATACTACCATGCTTTGTAAAAAGACTGTAGCTGAGAAAAGATTTTACAGAGTGTTATATGTTTTGAGCTGTGCAAATTGGCAACATGTCTTTATATGTATTGAGTAATGAATGGAAGAGGTAACAAAACTGCTTCTTCTGCATTTATAAGGAAAAAAGTAATTTTGAAATATACAGTTCATAACTTATAATGCGTATGCTACCTAAGACATCATGAAAATTAGCTAGAGGACACCAGCACACTGAAAGAAAGTTAATTTTCTCGTGCTTCAGTATGGAGCTCAAATTTTAATCTCCTTTGGAGGTCTCGCAATATAGAGTAAACACAAGTAATCTCTAGAATATGCCTTGTTTATTCCAGAAGAGCCATTTGATTCCATTATGTCATTGCTCGCAAGAAGAAATAGGGAAACTAAAATCTGTCATCTTGACCCAGGCAAGTTTAATAACCTGGGAGTTTAACAGCATTAGCTCAGCATCTAACAGGGACCAGGACCTAATGGCAGCAAATAAGGAACTTCTCAGCAGGCCTTTTCTCTGGGTGATAAAGAAGGCAAGGCAGTATGGTCTGTCTGTGTGCAGGGGGAGAGGTCAGACTTCCTTGCCTGAGGAGGTAGGGAGCATGGCTGAGAGTATCACATGTGTGAGGCAACTTCTGAAGGGATGGGGCTGACCAAGCTCTTCAAGGAGATCCTCTGGGAATGAAGGTCAAGGTGTGCTGTTCATCAGAGTCAGGTGTGCTGCTGATTCAACTTCCTCCTGCTTTGAGGGTGGCCACACCTAACTATGAATGAAATGAGCTTGGGAGATCTCTGCCCAAGCTCTGGTGTGGATTTATTGTAGCATCAGGTATGTGGAGAGACATCAGCTGAACTGAAACCAGGAAAAGCCAAAAAGAAAAAATGAAAAAGGAGTGAGGGAGAAATGACAGACCTGATAAATGGGAAGAGTGAAAAGGATGTGACTAATGATATGAGAAGAGTTGTTCCTGGAAAAACCGACTCACTGAACAATGATTCACACAATGAACACCTGGACATTTGCCTTTTCTTCGTTGGATTTACTCAGAGAAATAGCTGGCTCAAGGAACCAGTCACACTGCTGAGTTTGTTCTCATGATTTTATCTGTGGCACCCTGTTATGACTGTTGTAAAGCCTTAAGTGTTTCTGGACTTTGTAATGAATTTGACATGGGAGGATTTTTTTTCCTGTATGGTTGCAACCTATAAGCGGTTGCTCTGTGCCTGGAAAACTATTTCAACGAGAGAAAGATACTGGGTATGAGAAGCCTCACCTCTTCTAGTGACTTTAAAAAATAGAGGCATTCAATGAAGCATATTAGGTACCTTACATTTCTATATTTGCATTTCAAATAACACACTGCACTTCCTAATAATAGGACTTGTGAGCAGAGATACTACTATCTGAAAGACAAATGTGAGACTCGTTCATATGGCTCTGACTTCTGACATACTGACTTGAATTACTCTGCACTTGTCATGTAAAGGAGGGCTAAACTGACATTAGGAATTTGTGAAAGTTAATTTGGTTTTGCTGCTGTGAATTCTTGCTATTTTGAAACTAATACTCCATGTTGAAAGTACTGCTCATTCATATTCAACTAGCACACAATTATTCTATGTGTATGTACTTAAAATCAACATATTTCCAAGACAGCTCAATTCCCTCCCCTTATTATATTTACTTAGAATCATTAACAATGAGTTTTAATGCTTTATTTGATACTGGTTTTGAACTGTGCTCCAAAGAGCTAGCAGACTGCTAACAGACAACTTTTAGAAAGTCTGAATCATTCTGACTGCATGAGCAAATGGAGAACAGTTGTCTTTGAAAGCTTGTTGAAAGCACAGCCTAGAAGTGTTTTCCTGGAGAAACAAACACTGATTTCGAGGGAAAAGGGTGATCTGAAACAAAAAACAGAAAGCTTAACTTTCCCCAGAACTGTACACCTTTGAGCTGCAATTGATTTTAAACACTTCTTTCTTTAGATGCATAATTCAGAAAATAACGTGCTGCACAAATGTTTTCTTACCAAATATATTTTATTTTTTATTTGTTTTACCATAGCTCTTTATGGGCCAGCTGATTTCAGTTCCCTTTACTGCAGGTGTCAAAATACAGAGACTAGTGGGGACTGGTTCTCTTGAAAGGCTGTAAACCTAAAGAGATATGAAAGATGACACTCAAGAGAAAGGAAGGATTACATCCATTATGAGATGAGTGTCTGGAAAAGGGCGAATGGAGCGATTTGCCCAAAGCTACCTGAAGTAAATCTGTGGTTGAGCTCAGACAGAATTTGAACTTTTTGAGTTGAGAACTAGCAAATTATTCTCATAACTAGGCTGGTTTCTCCCCATGCACAGATCTGCTGTGAAAACAAGCCACCTTTATGTCCAAATTATTGTCTTCTGAACACGAATTATTTCTGCAGCTGGGAAAGTAGCAAACATGTTCTCCAACCAAGGCCCATGCCCTGTCCGCTCCACCTCCTCTTCTACAGAAAAGCTAACTTACCCACTGGAGCTCCAACCCACTCCCTGAGTGTTCATTTCTCACAGCCCCACTGAAAATAATTACTTCAGAAAGAAAATTGCAAAGGACCTAAAAATATTGAAGGCTGTAAATTACCTTGGAGCTACACTGCTTCCTTACAGGGCTGCTGTTTCATACCACACCTAGTCATTAGTATCAATAATTCTCCATGCAGTTAATGTTTGAGCTGCGGAATCTCTATAGGCAAGTCCGAAGAACTATAAACTGTGTGGATAAGCACAGACAGACACTGCCAACCTGTGCAAAGGTGATTCCCACAGCTGAAAGAAAGAAGCATTTTTAGAACAAAATAAGCTTTTCATGTCGCAGGTAAGGGATGATCTAACTGCTACTTAACAGAAAGATTTTAAAAGCTGAAACAAGGGTTTTGTTAAAGGATTTTCAGACAGCGTTAGGAACTCAGTTGTCCCTGTGAATGGATGACTGCTGTGCTAAGGCTTAGTCTGGTTTGTATTTGATTTGGATCGATTTCCTCTGTTTTCTCTTTGCTGAATTTGAACATCTGAAATCAATCAACTAAAGAAAATAGTATTTTTTTCCATGGAACCAAATACTTGTGATTGTTACTGATCTTTAACCTCGGGGAATATTCTTTGTTCTCTGAATGTTTATTATTGAAAGTCACTGGGATGTTTCTATGATGGTTATCCTAGATATTTCTATTCAGTCATGAGAACTATAAGGAATTATTAGGGATATAGTACTGAGATGAAGCTAAGAAATGAAGGAGAAAATATAGCTCCAATCCTCAGCCAAACTCCAGGCTGCATTTGGTTGAGCTGATATTATTCTAATTCTGAAACTGCCTATTACTGAAAACTTTTGTATGAATCTATATATACTGAAACTCTATTATGAGTGACAGAGGAGTATGCATTTGGGTCTTTGGTCCTTGGCAGGGCAATGCTTCATGAGACTTGGTAAGAGTTTCCAGCCAAAAATTAATGTTCAAGGGCTAATCTTCATGCACTTCAAATGGCATGACATAAGGAAAGGATGTTTATGTTCAAAGAAAAGGAAACAGCAAAGGCACTTATCATGCAAACTATGAAATGGCTGTATTTCCACTGTTGCATTTCATAGTTGGATCTGGACAGAAGAACCTGGCTGTGACACAGGGCTGCAGGGCAGCCACATGAAGGAGTGCATTTTCCAGCATTTTCTGACCCCTCTAGTAAGGCTGCATGTGTCCCTTTCCTCAAACTTTCTCCTCTCCATAGCAGGCCTTGCTCCTTCTCTTTTCCCTTAATGCAGACCATGGTATCCCAGACCACACCATACCCTTTTCTCCTATCGCCTGCTGGTCTCCGCCAGTACTTTTAGCTTCCTGGTGTCCCTCCACTGCTGGCTGGCCAAGGGGCATGTACAGCTGTGCCTCCCTTGCCAGGTACACGCTGGGCACAAAATGCAGCCTTGCGCCTTGGGTCCTCTGTCCTACCTGGCTCCCCAAATTAGTAACAAATGAGTTTTTTGCTATTAAGTGCAGCTGAAACTGGCCAATGTATTCAGAAGAGATCGACAAGAGGGGAGTGGAGAGGTTGTTGTACAGGCAGAGAAATTGAAAGATTTTTCATTGACTATCTAACGGAAATATCAGCAGCAGTCCTGGCTCAAAGTGTCCTTCCAGAGGCTTCAAAGCGTCTTCTCCTTCTCTCTGCCCTGCCTGTGCCACCTCCTCTGGCTTCAGGAGGGTAGTGAGGGACCTGCTCGACAGGCATCCCTGCCAGGCAGCTACAGGGAGCTCAACTTCAGCATTTGTTTCCTGATAAATTTAATGATTTTCCTGGTCACTTCCATTTTCAAAGGAATGTCATATTATTTTCTTCCAGTACTCATACATTTAGCTCCAGCCCAAGGAAAGAGCCTAGCAATTTCAAAGGGTGTAATTGCACACATATATAACCCTGCTTAGAATGGGATCTGGAAGATAAAGTCCTGTAGCATGTCCTAGAATGAGTGCTAGAGAGAACAGCGATGTGGGCAGTGGTTTCTGTATGTAAAGGTCCCCTTTTGGGTCAGCCACTGAGGAAAGAAAAGGAGGGGGAAGAAAACAGCATGATGGGAAGCCCAAGCAGAAAGGTGTCTGAAGGGAGCTGTGCCTCCACACTGTGTTCTTCTCCCTGGGAGGCTCCATGGGACAGAGCTGTGGTGGCTGAAGAATATTCACAGAATATTCTGAGTTGGAAGGGACCCACAAAGATCATCAAGCCCAACTCTTAAGTGAATGGCCTGGTATGGGGATTGAACCCTCGACCTTGGCATTATTAGGAACATGCTGTATCCAACTGAAGCAACCCACTCCCCCAGTACCTGTAGGTGTGAGCCACATAACACGGAGCACCACTGAAGATGGCAGCACAGTACATCAGCTTCACCTTTCTTCAGAAACAGCCTCTTCTTCTTTGTTAAAATCTAGAAGTAGTGAGAAAGTAGGATTTCATTGTGAGAAACCCATCAAGTTTTCAGGAGGATGTAACACAAGTCGTGGAAGTGTGTGCTCAGCATTTCTCTGAAATTTGAGGCAGACAAATGCTCCTTGGACTTGAAAATTTCATTTCCAGCAACTGTGTTGTTTTAAGGGATTCAGATAACCTCAGACTTCCTCTGCATCTGCAAGCTGAAGCAAACAGTTGTTTTTTAGGAACCAGAAGACAGATACCTTAAGAGTGGTCCCTGAAAGACTTTCATCTTATTGTGGTTGTGTTTTTCCTGTGAACATGTTGTTGTGTTCAGCAAAGGGGAAACGAAAATGGGGCTTGCGTGACAGAATCATTGTAACAATGAGGTTGCATGGCTTAAATTTGTGTGCTGGGTTCAATCTCTGACAGTTCTTTGGGGCTCTCACAACATGTGGCACCTCTTGCACCATTGAGCACAGCTCTGATGGGCACAGGCTTCCTGGACAGCCTGGAACACGAGCGATCTTGCCTCCCATGGGCAGAGCTGCCCCTGGCTCTTCAGAGCTCACTCCTCAGCTCTCTCCCTGCAGCTTCAGGAAAGCTCAGCTGTTGCCTTAGTTTGCAAATAGACTGGGCCAACTCTATGGCATTAAAGTGACTGTCATCTCTTCTTTGCAGGACCTGAAGCAAAGCATATTCCAGTATGCTTAAGCTGTGTGTACTTCAATTTCTGCTTGTCATTCACTCGGTGAGTTACAGATTTTCTTTGTTTATCTGGAGCAAATGGCAAAGGTTACCTGTGAGCCTCTGAACTCTAATCCATGGGGTATGCCAGCCTGCAGGTTAGGCTGGCAGTTGTGCCATCAGAGGGGCTGTAACTCTGGGTGTGGGAGGGGGGGCCCCAAAATGTGTGTGCAATCTCACAGCCAAAAGCTAAGAAGATATCTCAATCATTATGAAAAAAAACTTTAAATAGCCCGAAAGGCACCAATTTACCTATTTTGCCTCTTGTGCTTCATCTTTAGATATCACTGTTTCCAGTAACTGGATTTCATACTTGAAAAGATTTAAAAATACTGGAATAAATCACCAAACAGTGAAGACATCTGTATCATGTGTTCTGTATTATAATCCATACGTGTGATGACATATTAAATGTATTCTAAGACTTATAATGGCACATAGTTTAAACTGTGCACATTAATTATGTATCCTCATTATTCTGTCTGTGTGAATCCCTTTTCAGAGGATTTTCTGGAACTGAAATATATTAATTATGTTATTTATGGACCTCATGTATTAATTCAATAGATTTAACGATGTTTGTAAAGGCTACAGCAGTGGTGGCTTCTACTTCACAATCAAAATTAAGATAAAAGGTTTAAAAAAAGAGTAAAATTCAAGTTCAGTAAAAAATGCCTTAGAATATGGACACCCTGGGGGGTGGGACTGATGTGCCATAGTGAGCACCTCCTTTTTCCTTCTTATTGCAAAAGCTGCTGCCCACGGCAGTGCTGACCCCCCCATGCAGCCACTCCGCAGGCATTATAACCATCTTCAGAAGGGATGCCACTGGATATGGACCAAGGAGTAAAGTGTCTTTTCCCTTTCACTCCTGAGTGGTGATTCATGCTATAGACATAAGTTTGAAAATATTTATGGTCCACATAAAATAAGTTTTAATCGAGAGAGGTGATATCTCTTACTTGCTTCACAGACTGCACTTTGAACTCGTTGGGTTTTATAGCATCAGCCTTTGTTCCTTCATGGCAAGGAACAGGATCAAGCAAAATCTGTCCACAAAATGGCCCTGAGAAACGCCTCCAGGCTGTGCTCACTTCTGTGACATGGGAACAGCCTTAGCAGGTCAGATTCAGGGTCCTGTTATCATGTCTGTGGCAGAGACCAGCAGTCGGCATTTAGCAAAAATAGTAAAAGGAAGCTGTAACTACTCTTTCCTGGATGTGTAACTATTAGATGGCTTTTTTTCATATTTTTCTTTTGATACTAGAATTCACTAGCATCCCTCCCCCTCCTTCTCACAGTACTCTGCTTTTCCTGTTGGCAAAGGGAGTCACAAACCCTTGTAGGCGAAGAAGGCAACATCTCTGGCTATTATTAAGGAGAATCTGGCTTTATTGAAACACCACTTGTGACACACACACACACAGAGCAGTGCTTTAGGGTAAATTGTGCTGAACTTAGCTATGTTTTTTTCATAGGCAGAATTAAGTTTTCCCTTGGTAGTATGTAGACTGTGCTTTTCTGTGAGAGGTTGAATAGCTGTCCCAGCAGCAATAGGACCAAATCCAGGGGAAAAGTCATGCAGCAGAGAACACGCACTCCCAGAGCTCAACTCCATGGGCTGTTGGACAGGGTGGCCCTGGGACTCTAAATGTGTAAAGCATAATAAAGTAATTTTTACTCTGGAAGAAAGGGAATTTTGCCTGTGCAGCCAAAAGCTGGAGCCCTAATTCTGGCAGGCAGATTCTCAGCATTGGCAAGACAGGGAGTGAAGAGTAGGTATTCAGGGGAGTTTGGTCTTGCTTTTGGAGAAATAGATAGATTATCCGAACCACAGTCTGAATTGTCTTGTGTGCAAGGGCTGCCCTTGGAGGCTCATTTTTGCTTTACCTTTTTTGTTTGAAAAAAGGAACAGCCCTGAAACACTAGGGTAGAAGTGTGTCTGGAGGTCTTGGGGCACTAGGGAGTGGTGGTTATAACAGTCATTAAAAAATCAGCAGAAAAAACATGATGTGAAGATATTGCCAGACATTAAGAAAAAGACAGAGGCTGAGACAGAACCATATGGCATTTTTGCCAGCAGGTAGAAGACAAAGATCAGGAGGACATGTTTGCTCTGTCTGTGGTTTGCACTCATATGCAACTGATGTGAAGGCACAGGGCTGTAGTGACTGGTCCAGGTGGCTATGGCACTGAGGGTGATGAGGTAGGGGACCCAGAGAGGTCCACCTTGTTCCCTTACAAAAAAAGATTTGAATTACTGAGGAAATTATGAGGGGTGCAGTCCCTATTCCTCCCCATCCCCGGGTGTGGCATTTGGCCTCCAGACACATTAGTTGCCACAAGACTTTTTGACTCCTAGATGGGACTCTAGATGGGACATAGATGGTCCTGCTGGGGACACAGAGGTGATACAGCAACAATTTTCTAAACTTTCTTTTGGTCTCAGTCTACATTCATCTCTGCTGCTTCTGTTTGCTGTTGAAGGTAAATCAAATCTCATTTAATTATGTAGTGGTTAGAAAAGGGCAGGGGGTAGGTGTTTGTTCTCAAATTAATTAATAAATAACAACTGCTTTTAAATATGGATGTGCACTAAAGAACCTGGAGATGTTCAGTGCAAACCAGCAAGAGTCTCTGCTGTTATACTACAGCAAAATAACTCGCAAGAAGCTCAGTAATGGAAAGCTGCTGTTTGTGCATGGTGACAGCAGACAACCCTCAGCTGTTTTCCTCTATTCTTTTCTCTCTCTCTCACAGGCTATGTGCCTTAATCTGGGGGACCTGCATGTAACTGGGCCTCTGAAGGACATGAATTTCTCTATTCCAGAAGGAGGGGGTGTGCGCATCCTTTACCAGGTAATCAAGTGTCTCTTGTTATCCACTCTGGTGAAAACCCCCATAGCCTGCACTCAGAGACCACATATGGAGTGTTGTCATCTGTGTTGGTGGGAAGAACAGTCCCCCAAGAGGATCTGAAATTAATTTTTAATTCCTCTCTCTGGGAATTAGAGAGTCTACATGCAAACAACAGGAGACAACCCCCTCTATGAAACACATTTTTAAGAGAATATCCTAAGACAGAGATTAATAAAATCAGCATTCCTAGGGAATGGGTTTCCATGTAAATTGTGTCATAATTTTCCTTTGACTCTGAGGTTTTCTTCTTCCCAAAACCATAACCAGAGGACAGATCCAGCTTCCAGGCAAATGGAGAATGTGTGTCACATTTTTCCATTCCCGTGCTCAGACAAAACCCTGTCCTAAAGCAGACGTTTGCTTTGGAAACAAACTACAGTTGGGATTTCTTGCAGCATTAAGGAAATAATGTGAAAATTCCTCTGTTGAGGATCAGAAAAGAGCAGATTTGTTCGAGCAGACTCTCAGAATATCATTCTCCCAGCCAAGCACACTTCTGGCAATAGATTTTAAAAGTCACAAAAGCACGGAATGATTTTTATTATGGTGAAAACGTTGAAAAAGGATGATTTTCCCTCTGATTTTTTTCCATTTTAGTTCACATCTGAGCCACCTGCTGTGACATTCAGATTGTCTGGTGATAAAGATGGAATAATAGACATTGCGCCGGAGAAGGGCATCCTGTATCTCAATGGGTCTCTGGATTGGGAGACCAAACCCGTGCACTGGCTGCAGGTAAAGACTCAATGAAAATCAGAAAGAGAGAGTAAATTCGCTCTCTTTTGGTAAATCTGAAATTAATAGAAAACTGTTGAAATTTCCAATTCTTTATTTTGTCTATGTTTACAGACAGCATTTTCACTTTTAACATTGAGCTTTGCTGGAAGACACATGGTTTCATAGTTCTGAAAGGCTGAGCAGGAAAATGCTCCTTAGCGGAGGAAAACTGTATTGAGAAACCAAAAGTTATCCTGATGCCAACACCAGTCCTTTAACTCTCTTAAAATATGGGAATACTTGACTGGAAGTGAAATCTGGCCTCATGAATGAGTTTTGTTTGTTATCCCTGAAGACTGATAGGGTGAATTCCATGTCTGGAGCGGGAAAATAAACTATTGTAATCTATTTAGGAAGGCTATAATCTGCATGGTAACAAATTGTGTGAGTAAAAGACATTTAGACAGAGATATACAGATCTAACCTATGTTAGATAACAGCAGAAAGCTGTTTTGCACATGTTGGAGTCTATTAAAGGAAAAAGCTTTGTATACTTGTCCTGCTATTGTACCATTTTTATTAGGATCTCATTGTAAACACTGTTGGGTGTGGGACAGCAGATAGGCAGTCTTTTGGTCTCAGTACAGCCTTGTGCTGTTATTCTGTGTCAAAATAGGTGGTGTTTTTTTCTGAGGCACTAGCAACTGAGAAGGAAATGACCATGAGAGGATCAGTATCTGAACAGACAAAGTACATGATGATTTTTTAGCTAACCTTAGCTATCTTTCTAAAGTCTAACACTTCGGGTTTAATGGTTTCAAGTTCTCAGCCCTAAAGCACCCTTGGATTGGAATTAGAGAGGACAATTTTCTAGCTCCAGACATTAATCCTAAGCATGTGAATCATTTATAGACAAGAAGTGATGACAGAACTAAAAAATTATGCTTGTTTAGGCATAAATAATCATGATTTTGTCTACTATGTGCAAATAAAATAAAGTCTGACAGATGTAGTATATACTTGGTACTTTAAAGTCAAAGAATGCTGGAGAATAAGAAGCCAAATTGTTGGAAAAAAAGTCATTAAAAATAAGAATTAATTTTTCTTTACTAACCTTTAGATCAGCCTATTTACCTGGTTGATATTTATAATAGCAATTATTTATAAATGCTATGTCATGTTGAGTTTTCTACTTGTTCTTTAGGAAGTATATGTTTCTGTTTAAAGAAAGACATAAATTCTGAGCTGTGCAAAAATACAAGTTGTCTACTGAGCCTGGAAGTGAGAAATTGTCCTCTGAAAAGTGCCATCAGAAGCACGAGTGGGTTCTTTTGTTTTGTTGGCATTATATACTGTGGCAAATTATTACCAGTGAGCTACAGTGGCGAATTTGTCCTTGTAGAGGGAGCTACCCAGTGATGACTCTCACCAGACCTGTGTCACAGTAGGAATGACTTGACATTTGACATCCTTATGTTAATTTATGACTTCTAATTTACCTACATGAAAATATTTGTTGCTGTTGCTTCTTTTTTGAAATAAGGTGGAAAGTCTGGATGTAAATGGAAATGTAGTGAAAGGTCCATATGCTGTTACAATATATGTGGAGGACATCAATGACAACCCACCAGAATTTGACCAGATAACATATACTGGAGTAGTGAGGCAGAACTCTCGTCCAGGTAATTATCTTAATAATTAAATATTATAGTTTATAGGAAGGTAGGTAAATTAAACAGGAAGATAAAGTGGGTGCTATATTTCAACAAGCTACAAAATTACCGGTTTTCCTTCCCACAGGACTGTACAAAATAAGGATGAAAACCTGTATAAATATGATAAAAAGGCAAAGAGGTCACCACTATGTAGTGCAAAGAGATGACTGTAATCAAAAATATTTCATAGTACTTATTGCTTTGCAAGTATCACTTAGCAGGCAAATATGACTGGTTTCTCCATTGCACTGAAAAAAACTCCTCTGCTAGAAGGAGTTTAAAGTGTAAAGGTTGCCAAAGACTACACAGAAAGAGAATGCTAAAAATATGTAACTCTTTGCACATCAGCGAAATAAAATGCCAGGGTACATATGGGGTATGTGTTTTCTGTAACTGATGCTTCTCAGAACATGGACTGAACCTTAGTATTTAGAAGAGAGTCTTAGATTATGGATTGCAGTGATCCAGTCCATGAGTCAGGAAAATGTCAAAGAGCAATTTCATCTTGGAAATGAAACAAAAGACTCATACTACTGTTATCACTGTGACTACGGACACAAGAAGAAACTTTCACTAAAGAATATGCATATAAACCTCTGGGGGGTCAGAAAATCATTCTGAAATATATTACTGTATTCTTAACTGCATCCAAGTCAGAAATATTTTGAAATTTACATTGGTGCTCAAAAGGTAAAATTTGAGTTACATTACCATGTATTTCTATATTTTTTCACTGTAGAATTGTTCCTTTAATTAAAACTGCATCACAGCTGTAGGTCACTTTTATCGAGGTGCTTTGAGTTGAACTGATTTGTGTAAAAACTGCCAAGTGTCCTTAAAAGAGAGATACCAGTGAGCTGCATTCTGGGTTCAGGCACTCTTATGTGGTAGATAGCTCTCTGCTGATTTAACTTCTGTCACCTTCTTCATCTACTGGTCTTCACATCTATTGTGATCCTACTGGTGGAGATGGGAGGAGGGGACCTGCGGGATGACATGCAGTCAGTGTAATCTCTACACGCAGTCATGGCTTCCCATGAGAGATGAAATATGAATCAATGGTACTTCCCCATAAGCTGCCTTTCTGGCTTGAGAGCTCTGACTTGAATGGACTATATGTTGAGCTTTCAGTCTCTTCTCTTACCACTTTTTCTTCTCTAATCCAAATAGGCAAACCCTTCATGTATGTCCATGCCACTGACCGCGATGATCCTGCAACTCCCCATGCACAGCTGACGTACAGCATTCTCCATCACTTTCCCAACCCTTATAAAGAAATGCTTTTCCAGATCGATAATGTAACAGGAGCCATCTCACCGAGTAGGACAGGTATGTAAAAAGATTCTTGTTTTCAAAGAGCAAGCATGAGTTCCAGGGTGTACATAGGAACAAAACAACACAGGTCTGATGTTACATTCTGAATAAATGTAGTCAGTGGGACATACTCCACTGAGCCCCTGGTTTTGGGGAGCTTGTTTTGTGTCCCACCAAATCCAAGAGAAGTTAGCAGAAATGTATATTGGGATCTAAAAGTACACTGAGAAGAGAAATAGATCCTCTGGCTCACAGGACTACAGTATGTCATATTTTGGGATTAATTCTCTTCCTTGAAATCTAGAGAACCAAAAGCAGTAACATGAAAAATGCAGAGGAAACTCAGCCAGCCATGTGATCCCAACTAAATTGCAATGATTTAGAAATGCCTGTCTCTTCTGCTGGGCTGAACAAGTGCTTAACTGGAGTGAGGGTATCTGCACAATATGAGACCACAGCACAGAGGTCTCATAGGATTACATCTACATGATGCTGTGCTGCGTCATTCAGAGAAACTGCTTGCTGAGATTTGTCACAGAGGACCATCTAAGGAGTGAGTCTGAAGCAAATAAAGAAACAGTGCATGAAGGAGGCAATGGGGAGATGAAACATCCCTACACCCTCTGCATCGTTTCACTTGGCTCTTTGCTCTGTCTCTAGGCTCTTATTACTTAGATCCTCAAAAGCAGGACACCTTCACACTTGTTGTTTCCGTGAAGGACATGGCAGGAATGTCAACAAATGCTTTCACCAGCAGTGCCGATGTGATCATCCATGTGAAGGATAGCCTGTGGAAAGCTCCCCCCACCATCCGCATCCAGGAAAACTCAACCCAGGTCCATCCTGTCAACATCAGCCAGGTAGGCTCCTTGGCCACACTCCCTGCACTTCTTGGTGCCACAGAGTCGTTTCCTCCCAGCTAACTGGGAAGATTCCCCCACTGCATTCAACATTGGGCTCTTCAGAAGGACTTCAACACCTCCCAGTTATTTCTCATATGGTATCCTTTGGAAATGATTGTTAGTGCAGGTCTCATTGACTTATTTTTAGTAGGAAAGTTAACAATTTGAAGGTGACCGAGGTACAGTCAATACAAACATTAGAGTGATTGGACTTTGCCCTTCAATTTAGATGCAAAGTCCAGTCATGGGTCCTCCAGGCTTTGGGCAAATCAAGAGTTAGTCTGTTGAAGGTTATTTTGAGGTTAGATTCTTCCAACTGCAGAAGAGCTTGGCAGGGGAGAAGCTCCATAACAGCCCTGCTGTGGGCAGTCCCCCGCAATCAGGGACAGCTTATGTGACCAGTTTTGTATCATGTAGCACACCTGCTACATCAAAAGTACCTAGGGAGGACTGAAACATCCTCCTTCACATCCTGCATTCCCATGGTATTCCTCTTTTCACAGTGCAAACACGAAATATTTTGCTGATAACTGCAGACCAATAGCAATGCATACAATCAGTACATATTAACTAACAGGCCAAGAGCCTTTCAGAAATATTTGTCTTTGAAAAATGCCTTGGCACTGACACCCTCAATGCCGTCATCCCTCGAACATGGCAGGATTCCCTGGGTCCTGTTTGCAAGAGTAATCGACTCGATGCTATTCTCACTAGTCTCAGTGACAGACCAAGGAAGTCCAGAGTGAAAACACATGGAAGAAAGATTACCATGCAATGGTGCATCCTTTCGGGGGTCACTTGTATACAAATTTCATGTGACAGCCAATGACATGTTGATTCTGCCCAGGGAAAAATGAAATGCAGTTGCTGCTTTATAGTATGAAACATAAACAGTAATGCTGACTCCTTCATTAATTTGACAGTCTGTGTACTTATTTCATTTTAAATCTGCAGCACCCCAGTAAAGATTCTTCATCACAGACTTTGATGCGTGCAAAGAGTGTGCACACACCTATGTGCAGATAGGTACCAGATAATTGTTTTGTTGTTTCACTTCTCTGAATTACATAAACCAAAACAACAGCCAGGAAGAGCCAGTGTAAGGAGATGGAATAAATTAGTGTCAATTTAGGTCCATATCACAAAACCCTTCCGTAAAAAAATAAGTGTTGTATCCTATCTGGATGGCTGGAGAAACAGGGGTACGATGGCTTCACCACACAATTCAGAGAGCGGAGGTGGATTATCAGTCTGATTTTCTGCAGTTCATCCCAGGAGCCTGCCAAAATGTTATTTTTCTGGCTTATGAAACTAACAGGAATGCAATCTTTTCTGTTTGTGGTCCAGAAATGATCCCTGTTAAATCTCAGTCTGCACTTCTGACTTCGTATCCTGACTTATTTTTTTGGTTTCTTTTAGGTGCAGTCAAATGAGGCAAATGTAACTTATGACATTTTTGAAAAAGAAAAGCTGCCCAGGCTCCCATTTTCCATCAGTCAGGATGGGGTTATTTATGTGACCAAGCCATTGGACAGGGAAGAAAAGGATACTGTAAGTAAACTCATAAAACCTCACTGATGCGAGAGACCATAGCTGGAAAGTGATTATTGGTGTGGGAGTAAATATGAGAAAGCTCAATAGAAAGGACAGAGGGGGGAAAATGAATAAAAGCTTTGTTTCTTGCCACTTCTGTTTGGGAATGATTTGATATATATGAAAGTGCAACATTATGAACAGCCTTCAGGTTGTTACCCTGCCACCGAGCTGGCAGTAGCAATCACTGCCTACAGCATATATACAATGTACAACATGGATCACCTATGGCAGGATTGTAGGTGCATAAGCAAGAGATAGGTGGTGGCATTTGTGGAGGGCAGAAGATTTGGATGTTTCAGAACTGCTTCAGACCCCAGGAGCCTCAGAGATCTCTCCACACCAGAAGCAGAGTTTAACTTTGAATTGCAACTGTAAAGTTACCTTGAAGTTTCCCATCTGGAGGTCTTTTAGACAGAAACCCCTCTGTTCCCTTTTGTTCTTGGAGGAAATTTGGGCACAGAATAGGCCAGAGATCAGATGTGCTGGAGAAATTCTACCTCCAGGTGTAGCAGATGAATTTGCAAAGTGACAAAAAGGAGTTATTCCCGCTTTTCTTGAATTTTTGCGAGAGCAGGGCCAGAGTGCAGTCAAAGAATTTTAAATTCTTTTGAGAACTCAGACCTCAGGCACTGAAAGGTAATGGAAGAGTTCTGACAGAATGAAAATACTGAACACACTTATGAGAGGATACTTCATTTGCGTGGAACGCTTCTCTAGTTACATATTTAAATGTAAAATATCATCACAGTGGACATTAAAGAAAATCTAATCACGCTATTCCTATTGCAGTATACATTCTTTGTGGTTGCAAAAGATAACCAGGGAGAACTGACGGACAAACCTTTGCAAATTCATGTTATTGTGGAAGACATTAATGACAATCCCCCTGTGTGCAAGCAGGCCCTCACTGTAATTGAAGTTCAAGAAAATGAAGTTGGAGGTAAGAAAACAGCTTCTATTAATTTATACACATCATTCTAGTCCTGTTATTGTTTCCAGCTGAGTGCAAATGAAGGTAGAAATTCTGATCCCAAAGAGTAAAATGTAGGTCTCCTAGACAAATGTTTTCCAGTGCAAATAACCCTGTTGTTTTTACTTCAGTATTTTATGTGGAAAGGATTTCAATAACTTGAGAGGAGCAGACCCAAGACACCTACTACAAAAATACTGTTCCATTTAAAATATAAAATTGCATTTTCTCACAGTCACAGTTTTGGACAACTGCTTAGAGTGTAAAAAGAAAAACACCCCTTTTATTACTAATACAAGAAATAATGCTCTAAAAGGGGTATGAGACCATTTTCCCTTGTCCAGATACTCCCCAATGACTTTGACTTCAGTGGACCATTACCCAAATCTGTCCCTAAATCTTCACATCAGTTATTTGGTTTCAGGACTGAAGTGCCTGTTGTTATAGCCACTTCTTCTGATCAAAGTCCTTCTGGACTGCCCCAACCCTAAAACAGTAGGTTGAGATGTTAAAAGAAAAACTCCCAGAAGTGAAATTATTATGTCTGTCACAATGTTTTCCATGCAGTTTTATTTTTACTGACCCTCTACTCTTTGCATTGGTATCACTGTTGCCAGTGTATACCTCTGTGGAGAAACAGGACCACTGCATTATCTGCCTGACTCTGGTGTCTACTCTGCCACAGGAAGCAATATTGGCACCCTGTTTGCTACAGACATGGATGAGGAGAACACCCTTAACTCTCGCCTGCGGTTCAAAATCAAAAGTCAGGTTCCTGAAGTTCCCACAAGCAATTTGTTCTATATTCAGCAAGACACCGGGGTTTTGCAGTTGACTGGTCGTTCCTTAAGCAAGTTCTATGCATCCAACTATTCGTTGGAGGTGCTGGTGACAGATGGAGGTATGTAATGCCTGCTGTTAAACACTGGAACAGCTCTGTTGACTCTGGCATCCCCCATGCTCAGTGTCCAAGGGATGTGAGAAGAGACACGGAAGATTCACTGCACGGACAGTAGCATTGAAAACTATCTTGCTCTGGTGTGGTACTTGCCTCATTCTTGAGACACAGGGCAGTTAATCATGATTCATAGTGCAAGCATGAAAGGAAACCAGCTCTAGGTCAGAGTGTGGCTAAATTGGGAAGCTTGTTAATAAGTTCTCCAGTGAGAGATTTCCTTCCACATGGTAAAAAAAATGAAGAGATCATGATTGTGATTTTCCCCCAAAATCTTTCAAAGGGACTTACTGAAAAAAAAATCAAGAAATTAAACACAGCTGCTCAGCAGTCCAGATAACGTATTTGAGAACATTAAGAGCTGAAATTAAACTTTGAAAAGAATCTTGTCCATTATGTAAGTTCCCAAGAGTTGTTTGTGGTTCACTGAATGGAAAAGAAATTGAACGTCATGCTAAAGCTTAAAGCTTTGTGCTGGAGTCTTTATAGCTAAGCAAAACTTATAGATGGAGGAACTGGCATGTAAAGAAAGAAGTGTGACATGTCTGTAAATGAAATAGCATCATTTAGGCAGAAGATAGAAAACCTTGCAGAGGGAAAAGCTGGTGATTTGTTTTGGATGCTTATTGAAATTTCATCCAAACAGTTTACTTAGAATATTCCTTAACTTTCAGCACATGAAGTACATCTGTAAAACACTAAAATCCAGCTACCTATGAACAGCACATGACCAGACATTTTACGCTTTAAACCCACAACCCTCCTTTGCTATGGATGCCCTCTGCTCAGGTAGTGCTTAGATTTACACAGATTTGAAGTTTAAGTCTGGCTGTAACAAAAATGAGGGTGCTTCCTGATGGCCTGCCAACAGGACAAGGTAGCATAACAACCCAGGACTCACTTTTTGACACACAAAAGTGATACTGAGAAAGCTAACACAATTCACAGCTATCATCATCCTGGTAAAGGGATATGGTTTAAAAAGTGAAGGACATAAAATGAAGCAGGATGGGACGATGCTCAAGAAATTGGAAAGGTGAATGATAAGATAGAGTGAGGTCATCAGTGACCAAGAGATATTTGAGATCAAGTGCTTCTTATAACGGCAGGACTTTGCTTGGATTGGGCAATCTGACAGTGCTCACTTTTGCTCACAGTGAACCGTTTTGGAGGAAAGTTATTTTTGGCAGAGGGGCTGCTGTGACATTGTTTGTCTCTTCCATGCAGCATTTGAAACAATCTGTGACGTGGAAGTACATGTCATTGACATCAATGATCAAATTCCCATCTTTGAAAAATCAGATGTGAGTATTTTTAACGTTGTTTTGGATGCTTTTGACAATTGTTTGAGTGTATGTTCAATGTCTGTAGAATGTAAATGGGAAACTAACCATTTACAGAACAAGTAACAGAGTAATCCACTACTGAAAATAAAGGCAGAGTATTGCTGCAAGCCTATATATAGGCTCTATGTGAACAGTGAACACTGGGACTCACTCATAGTTAATTCTCAAATTTAAGGTGATTTGCTCAGTGGAAAACCACATGTACAGAAAGAAATTATTCTATTAAAGCAGTTTATTCCAGAAGTGTAAATTCTGAAAGAAAAGGGGGAAAGAAAAGCTTTTAAAATTAATTAAATAGCTAATTGGAAAAAACCTAATATCGCCCAAGTTCCCTTCCAAACACAGTATTAATGCACCCAAAACAGCCAGAAGGTGGATGGAAATCAAAGGCCCTATTTGGTTTGACTAGGAATAGTAGTCCAGTGATCCGTGCCCAAACACATACCTGCTGGCCCTCAGTTCCAGAATGGGCATCAGGCTCTTGCCTTTTCCTCTGGTGGAGGTGCTGGCATCTGGCAGAGAGACCTGCAGACCTCTTGTGACTTCTGCCTGATGGCCCAAGCCTCCCTTGCAGACACTGAAGTGGCTGAAGTGCCTACATATAGGTGTCCAAGCTCCCACCATTCTTGTAGGCAATGCAGGCAGTGGACTCAGGACAGCTGTCTGGCCCATCCAGTGTAGGTGTCCTTTTTGGAAAGCTTTGTTGCTTTTGGGGCTTTGCTGACTGCATTGCCCAGGTCTCTGTTGATGGCAATGGGAGAATAGTCACATGCAGACTAGGTGCCACATAGCAGGTTGTACACCTCGCCTCAAGGCCTCAGTACTGGAGCTGGTCTCAGGATGAAGCTTCTGGATGAGGGCATGCATCAATCAGAGTCAATGGAGCTGAGATGCTAATGTGGCAACAGTCTATGGTGCATAGAGCAATTAAATATTTAACAGGGAGTAGCCAGAGTGCTCATGGGGTACTGAGGAGCTGTGCTGTCCATGCTACTGTGAGCACTGCATGAACCACATAAGTGGTTACAACAGAGAAAGTGAAGGATTGTGAATGTTGCTATACTAGTAGTCTACCCACTAACATAGATCCCATCATTTTTGAAAAGTGTGTGGCTAAAAACTTCCCTCCCTCACTTGGCTGGTGGGTTGCAAACTTGTTGTAGTGCTCAAGTTTTTGTCCACAGATGGTGCTTGGTGTATCATGTTTCAATGATCTCTCTCTCTTCAGTATCACAACGTGACCATTGCAGAAAGTGTCCCAGTAGGAACTGTGATATTAGAAATTCAAGCTCACGACGGAGATGAGCCTGACACAGGGAGCTCCCTCATCATCTACCAAGTGAAGGAAGGAGATCCAAACAACACGTTCATTATAGACACAGATGCTAAAACAAACCGAGGGTTCATCAAGATTAACAAGGTGAATAGATGGATTCATTCTTCTCCTTTACTGTTATTTATTTGTCATAAACAGTAACAGCCTTGGTGATGATTTGCAGGGAGTGGTGTTGGCTAGTGGAGGGGTGAGGACACTCTAAGCATGGTGCAGACTGCAGAAGGCTTCACTCTTGGGGTCAGGCACTGTACCTGTGAAGTGGGCACACACACACACCTATCCTCCTGCCTTTGCTGTCCCCTAACCACCAGCCATCAACAGCAGCTCCCTTCACCAGCTCGGCTGCTGGCTCTTTCTCCAGCAGAGAAGGAAGGCCAAGAAAGTAGGTCCTTTTGCACCATAAAGACAAAAAATTGCATCATTTGAGTGATTTTGCAGTTGCATAGGAAAAGAGAAAACCAGTTAAATGCTTCCATAGGCTATGGTGGTAGTGGCGGGTGGTGATGGGGCAGGTTCTCCTCCCTGCTGTTGCTCTGGGCCATTGGTGGCTTTTGCAATGGGAGGTGAAAGTGAGGCTAGCAAGTCTCAGTGTCAGGATGGAGAGACAGTTTGTTCCTGCTGAGGGAAACGCTGATTGCAACAAAGCCAAGGTCAGCATGTGCTGCATTGGGTGATACAGCTCATATGCTGAATGCTGGAGACATGAATATGAGGAATGCTGTCGAGGACCAAGAATCGGAATGGGAACGATTCCAGAAATGGAAAAATATGTACAGCGATTGAACGGACTCTATGATGCAGACTTTATAGTTATTATGTACACACACATTGTATGTTCCCCCAGAGTTTGTGTCTTCCGGGCAAATCCCGGCCTGTTCGCCTCCCTGCTCCCCTGTTTCTCTGCCGATTGGCTGGAGAAGCTGCAGACAGGAGGCAGCCCCCGTTCGCCCTTTCCTCCCCTGGTTCCACCTGCGTTCCTCCCCTTTTTGCCCTGTCCCTACCTTGGTTTGTCCTCTCGCTTACCTGTCTCATGCTCCATCCTATGTTCTGGCCCTTTCCCCTCCCGAGCTGACAAAAGACAGAGTGCACACGTGACAAAAACATTCTACCTGCACCCCACCCTCGTGTCCCGGGCTTGTGTAGTGCCACCATCCTCCCCCCCTTCTCGGACTGCGGCAGAATGCTTTTGCTGTGTCCATGAATTTCAATAGCAAAATTGCTCTCCCTTTGAAATTAGCCTTCTTAAGGTGCTTGGACTATGAGTCCAGAAAACTTATTGCTCATTTTCCAAGGGGGGTACCATGTTGTATGCACCCAGTTCATGTGCTGCTGGCCAGGCCAAGGGCAGGCAGATGCAGCGTTTGGTGGACCATCTTCAGGATCAACCTCAGTGTCATTTTTTTCCAAGGAGGCAATTGTGAGAAACTCTGCAGTGTAACAACCCTTGCATGACCTTTGGCACCCAGAGTTCCTTTGAGACCTTCTCATACAGAGCTATAAATACTAGTCCTGTAAACAGGATATAGTTATTAAACTTAGGCAGGTGGCAACATTATTAGAAAATGCAGTTGTTGAGGAGGCCCCTAAACATACATATGGTTTCATTTAAATTGACTGTTCTCAGTGTCATTTTTCTCCTGACAGCTCTCCCTTGTTTTATCTGTATCTGGGATGCAATCTCCTCCTTGATAAGAGGGGGGACTTTGTGGTTTCTCACTGAAGCTCTTCATGGCAGCAGGGTCATCGCTTAAAGCACCTTTTTCTTTTTCTAATCCAGGCTCTTGATTTTGAAACACAGCCAGTGTACAACCTGGTGATCAATGCCACAAACCCCGAACCGCTGGTGCCAGGAGTACAGTACAACTCAAGTTCCCTTACCTTGTTTAAAGTTTTCTTAACAAATGAGGATGAGCCACCTGTTTTCCTCAAGCCAGTTTACAAAGAAGAAGTGTCTGAAGATGTTCCTGTCAATACCCTGGTCACGACTGTGGAGGCCTATGATCCTGAGGGGGATTCTGTACGGTAAAAAAGTGTGACTGTAATTAATTCATTGAATTTAGTATTTCGAAAATTGTTCTAAAGAAGGTATGAGGAAAATATGCCCAATATTTGGCATGCAGGAAAATACTTTTTTTTACAGAAATCTTGTTTCCTAGTAGAAAGCAGAGGTGTGGTGGGGTGATGTCCAGTGACCCACCTGCTGGACAGTGCTTTTCTGACCAGATTTCTCTCTGTACTGTGACAAGCATCAGCTGGTGGGACCCTTGAAACAGAAAACCACTAGGGAAGAAGGCCAATATATTTCTCCAGGAAAAAGGCAGAGCTGGTCTGAGAATAACAGGTTTTCCATATCCATAATGCCTTTAACAAATGAATGAAGAATATACTGCGTACCCTTAAGAACCACTAGGAGAGTAGCTGCTCTTCATGTCACACAGGAAACCACACATGGCTTTTCTCCATCAAAACACAGAACCTCAAGTCTGCAGTTAACAATTAATTCGTTTTCTTTCCCATCTGTCAAAGATAATAAGCTTGCTTCTACTGCTGATGCAAAGCTCTGTACAAGACAATTCCTGTGCCATGTTGCATGGTGTAAATGTACCTTATACAGTAGAGTCAGATAGGAGAATTATCTGGGGCTCTTGCTGCACCATTCTCATCTGGAATGCTGAACAAATCAACAAATAGTTATTGAAATTTAACTAAAATTTAGCAAAACACCAAGTAGTTAATAGAGTTGTAGAATATAACTCTTAGGCCTCCAGTGGATTTTTATTCCCAGAGGTTTCTCATCTGGCTTTCTACTTTCCCCTAACTTTTGGCAACTTATCACGTTTGGCCTTCTGTCAAACTGGTTTGAAAGTGAGCCACATAGTCCAGAAGCTCCAGGGGATGATGACAGAGACAGATGACAAATATTCACAAATACATAAACCACATTTGTGTTAAAAAATAGATTAAAGAGCATAAAATAAAAAGTATAAAAAGTAGAAGATGTACAAGCATGTTAGCATGCTGTTTCTAATGTAAGGGGTACTGAAAGAACAAAAACTTTGAGCGAGAAGGTCAGGTTGCTTCTCAAGCAAGTGCCTGTGCTTTAACTGGCATATTCATGATTAAATTTGTATAAGTAAATACCCAGAGACCCTGGTGTTTTTTTAAACAATGATATAAAGGCAATTATATGGTGATGTTTAAAGCACACTCTGTTTCAAGGCTATCCAATGGTACTTGCTTCTGTCAAGCTTCTCCAGACAGGCAGCAGACATCCACTGTAGTCCAGCTGGGGATCCTGTTCCCTGGCTGATCCAAAATAGGGTGTCTGGCTGCACTGCTCCCTCTTCCCCCCAGCCTTTGGCTTGTGCCCCCAGCGAAACCAAGGCATGGGAAATGCAATGAGGAGAGAGTGACATGGGGTTGGGACAAAGCACAGTTTTGGATCAAAAGCTCAGGAACACCCCAGGTTTCACAGTTAGGAGGAAAGTGAAGTTGCAAGTACACAGACTGGAGTAGTGGTGGCATTTCCATGGTTCTGCTCTCACTCTTATTCTGGATGATTTTGGCCTCTCTTCTTCTGTATCTCCGGCTTGGCTGTAGTACTGTGACTTTTCCAAGAACCCTGTCTTTGAGTACAATTGTAACCAAGCTGCTTGGCTAAAATCAGTTTGCTTTGTCAGATTCTTTTTCTGCTTCAGGATAGCGTATGTGATTTTTTTTTTCCCTGTTTCTTTCGAAAGATACTCCTTAGAAGGTGATGTGAAGAAATGGCTGAGAATTAATTCAATCACTGGGCAGGTATACACTGCTTCCCGTTTGGATCGAGAAGAAACAGAAATGTACACAATAGATGTTGTTGCAACAGAGCTGAGTAAGTGACGAAACAACCACATACACACACAGAGGAATCACCTGTCCTCACTCTTTTATGAGGAATTATCATACCTCCCATGACTAAACCCATGAAAAGTACAGGAACATGTATTCTTAGATATACATCCTATGATGTATCCTTAGAAGTATATATTTCTTAAGATTTTAACTTTCTTAAAGAAATCTTGATGCTGTAGGTAATTAGGATTAAAACAGTTTTCATGAAGTTAGCTACCACGTGATCTTATATTTGCTTGAGCCACATGACATATAAAGAGAGTTAGAATTTCTTCGGTGTTTTCAGCTTCAACATTTTCTGCCACTTTTTCCTCTATATCTGTAAAGATTTTAGTCTTTCTTACAGATATCTTTAGGCTTCCTGAAAACATACCTGGAGAGTAGTCTGCAGCCTTGTACAGAATTTCATTCTATTATGAATAAAACTAATATGCTATCAACTCTGAAATATATTAGGGCTTCTAATCCCAGCCATTAGAATCTTTCAGTATTGACTTGCATTTCCTGTATACAGAAGAGAGGTGTGAAACTTAAGGAGTTTCATGCTTAAAAGAGCTCCGAAGAGCACTGGTCACCTTGGATATGATCACTTACTAGATATGATGGTCTGTCTGCCTCCTTATCCTTGCTAGTGCTCTGAAGTAAGCAAGAGCTGGTGATAAATAAACCATACTTGTTAAAAAGTAGTGGCAACTACCATGAATTCCTCAGGTCCTCCTGAGACCTTGCCTCTGCAACCTTCAGACACAATGACACTCTTCACTTCCTTCCAGCTCTTTCACCAGCTTTGTTTCTGTCCTCTGGACATGTTGATAGTTATTGATACCTCTAGAATAGCTGCAAATGCAACAACCCAGCATGTGAATTCAAGATGTCCATGTAACTTTGCAATCTGTTAAACTCTACAGATAACGCAGCTCAGAAATCCAGAACATCCTTGATTCTCCACTTACAGGATGTGAATGACAACCTTCCATATTTAGTTAAGGATAATCCTGCTTTCTTCTGCTACCCGGTCAGGGGAGGAGAGAGAACTCTGATTCAAGCTACTGATGCTGATGAACAGTGGTTTTATTCAAAATTTACATTTTCCCTTGCGGATGATATTAATACAAGAAATAATTGGGAAATCTCAAAAGTCAATGGTAAGCTAATACAGCTACTCTTACAATGATATGGGACTCTCTTAGTACTCTGGGAAATATAAAGAAATATTTAATTCCTTTTCACTCCTGTTATTGCATATCCAGTATTCCGTGTAGAAAAAAAATTAGGTTGTTGAGAACACCTAAGTCATTAATTATTTTTTTCAAGAGATGACATGTAGTGTGTTGCAAGCTAAAATCTCATGAGTACTTGTGAAAGGAGAAGCAGGTAAGAATGACATGTACTGTGTGCTTAAGGACTACACATCACTGATGAAAAAGAAACAGAGCAGTTTGCAAACTGTACATTTCTGACATTTCCTGCGCAAAACAAAGTCGTGCCTCACACACCAAATGGAACTCTTTGAAGGGGGCAATAAACGCAAGGATAAGTGCTTGGCTGATAGAGCCTGCCTGAATTCATAAAATGTGTTTGATGAAGTGTCCCACTAGAGAAAATTGGGTTGCCATGGTGTTAAAGGGACAAGTTATGAAAGGATAAATAATAATTTAAAATTCAGGAGTTGGAGTAAATGGTCAGCTCTTGCAATGAAGGGAATTCATGTGTGGTTTTCCAAAGGTTTTTTTGCTAGGATCTGCATAATTCAATACATATAGGTATGCTATGAGAAGCCAAAATTTACTCAATATACAAAGTTATTGGAGTAGGAACCAAGTGTGAAGAATTTCAGAACATTCTAGCAAGACTGAGTTGGCTGAACAACAACATAGCAGATGCTAATGGACCCTGGACTCACAAACTCACTTTTGAAATCATGGGTGCTGAGCTGGCCATTATGAGTCAGGAAGGCGACCTGTAAGCAGTTTCACGGAAACGTGAGATCAATTTATCAGCAGTGTTCAGAAAAGCAGATCAAATATTGAGAATTACTAGGAAAGAACCAGAGAAGATAACCAGAGAACACCATTATGCCCTTGTATAAATCCATGATTTGTTCAAATATTGAATTCCAGTCTCTCTATCTCCACAAAGATGCAGTATAACTGGAAACAGGTTTAGGGTAACAAGGATAATGAGAGTTATAGAGTAGCCTGATATAAGAAAGTGCATAGGAGCAGCAAAGTAAGCTACTACCTTTTATCTTGGAAGACAGTAGGGAAAAAATATGATAGAGAGTTATAAAATCATGAATGCTATGGTCAGGGTGGCCAAAGGTTCATTCTTTGCCCTCTCTTCCAGTATACAAACCCAGGAACCTTAAATGAAGCTTGTGGAGTTATTTCCCGTGCAGATAGAATGAGGAGCTAATTGACTTTGGAACTTGCTGTCACAGGATGTTGTCTAAATTTTCTACAAGTTCAAAGCAAGAAATTACATCTTGCTCAAGAAGCCCCTGAGCTGAAAATTGTTGAAGGAAAAAAATAAAATATATGCTCGCAATCTCCACTTGATCTAAAAACATGATCCTGACATTAGTAGAACTTTGATCTGATCTCAGTGGCTGTTATAGGCTTTTCCAAATTTTAAAGTGTCTCAGATGCAACTGTGTAAGTGGACTAGAAGGATGGCCCATCCTACTAAATTACTTTGTGAACAATTTAAGATGGTATTGGTCTCTATGAGTATAGAGGGCTATTCTTGGTTTAGATGTGATGCTATCAGTGTTGCACTACCCAATGTCAGATTTGGGCCGGCGTAGAAATCAGGAAGGAAATTTTATGATTGTATTATGCTGGAGGCCAGACTAGGCTTTTGGATAATCCTTTTTTAATTCATGTCTGCAAGCCAATGAGACCTTGGAAGACAGGGAAAAACAGGAACTACCATCACATGCAAAGCAACCTTAAAAAAAGCACATTTGCAACTGGTATGAATGTTGAGATAAATTTCTTTCTTATGCTGACACGAATGTCCCATTTCCTACTTACAGCTACTCATGCTTACCTCTCTCCAAAACATCCTAACTTTGAAGAGAAGATTTATAACGTTCCAATAATACTTAATGACAATGGAAAACCAGCTTTGGAAAACAAGGTGCATCTTAAAGGTATACTGTGCACAGAACTACTAGTTTCAAGACAGCAGGTATATTTATGATTAACCAAATGTAACTACTAAACTTCTCATTAACCTTATGGCATTTCTTTTTGCAGTAAACATCTGCAAGTGTTCAAGTGAAAAGTCGTGCTTTGTGGAAGTAGAGCGTCAGCACTCCTTGCCAACTGCTGGGCAGGCAATTGGGATTCTAATTGCTGTCCTGCTCATCATTGGTAAGTCACTTTTCTTGGCTGATTTGAAGCCAGATCTCTGAGATATGGTGGTGCTGCTGCATTTCTGACACTAATTCACTTGTTGGATGAAATTTTGTCATGAATGCTGCAGGATGAAAGAGGGGAGATCTCATGATTGTGTACCATGATTGCTGAAAACTTAAGTGTTTGGTCTCAAGAAATTAGCTTTCTTTTCTTTGTGCTTTTTAATCAACATACAATGGCATAGCAATCAACTAGGACAGAAGAAACTGCTGCACTTGTAGCATATTGTCACTTCATTGTTACCTACTGCCTTTTCTTTGTGAAGGAAGGGATTGGAGCCTTGTCTTGGGCACCCAGATTATAGTGACAATATTGAAGTTTTCAGGGATGTCACACTTAAAATATCTGTACCCGTAGCTTATAGTTATGATTTTATTCATTTATTTCAGCTTTGTAGGTTTACCTTATTCATATGGAGAGTTACTCTGAACTGTGGGAATTTACATGAACAAAGTATAGTTACATTGTTAAGCATAATACTGAATGGTATTGTGTTCTCACAGGCTCGAGCTGATGCAACTTCAACAAGTAGCTTAAAACTTTTTTCAAAACAAGACAAAATATTTTTTAGTATTAGGATAGAACAGAATATTTCAGTTAGAAGGGACCTACAATGATCATCTAGTCCCATTGCCTGACCATTTCAGGGCTGACCAAAAGTTAAAGCATATTTTTAAGGGCATTGTCCAATTGCCTCTTAAACGTTGACAGATTTGGGGCATCGAACACCTCTCTAGGAAGCCTTTTCTAGTGTTTGACCACTCTCCCAGTAAAAAAATGCTTCCTAATGTCCAATCCAAACCTCCCGTGGTGCAGCTTCGAACCATTCCCACATGTCCTATCCCTGGATACCAGGGAGAAGAGCTCAGCACCTCTCTTCCCACTCCTCATGGAGCTCTAGAGAGCAGTGAGGTCACCTTACAACCTTCTTTTCTCCAAACTAGACAAGCCCAAAGTCCTCAGCCACTTATCATAGGACATTCCTTCCAGTTCTTTCACCAGCTTTGTTTCTGTTTTCTGGGCACATTCCCGTTCCTTAACATCCTTCTTCAGTTGTGAGGCCCAGAACAGCACATTGTGCTCAAGGTGAGGCTGCACCAACGCTGTTACAGTGGGACAGTCATCTATCATGACAAACATGACAAATCCCTGCTCAAAGGGAGGAAGGCCAAAATAGACACTTTGCCATCTGATCAGATCCTAGAGGTGAGGTTCTTCTCTGGGGGAAGGCCTCTGAGCCCCAGGGCAGTTGATCCTGCCCAACAGCTCCTTGGGTCCATACTATTGGTCCAAGGCTTCATGGTCATTCCCCAAAGCTGTTTGTTTCTATTCAAGAGGTAAAGCACCATGGATATTACAGTGCAGATGTCAGGGCCCTTGCTGAAACACTTTTTTAGAAAGTTTTCTCTTCCCTTTACTGATGAATGCTCTCTGTTTTTCAGGTGCCATTTTAGGGGGTGCATTTTTCCACATAAAATACAAACAGAAAAATGAAAAGAGCCATCACAAAGATGCAACAGATAGTGCTGAACTCAACAGACTGACTTAAAGACTGTTTCATCAAGTGACAAAATGTGGCAAAAATGCCCTTTGGGTTGTGAGTAAGTGAACTTTGCAGCTCCCAAAGCCCAGAAGTCTACTATCACAAACTGAGGATAAAAACATGTTAAAGCAGACTCCCAGGGGTTTGGCCTCACTTTTGTATGTCATACTATTCAGTCACAAAACAAAAAACATACATGGTCTTCAGCAGCAGCCACTATAAGCATATCAGCTTTGACTGAAGTGTTAACACTAAATGCTGAGCTCCTGCAAGGATCAAAACATGGGACAATCCTTCTTTGTTTGACAACTGAAGTAAATATGGACTTTACAGAGGACTACATTTTATTGACCTGCACATACTTGTCTCTTTCCATCTCAGTAAGTCACTGAATAGCAGATAAGGGAATAAAGTCCTGCGCTGCCTTTGAAGATGTCCAGTGAAATGATAGGAATCTCTCTAACTCTCAGCAAAGGAGGTCCTAAACATATTGCAATCTGTAATCTGTCCTGGGTCATGCCTGCTTACATTATGCTGAATTTGTACTAACTATGTGACATTTCAGTTTTTCATTTTTGATACCCACAGAGTAGAACCAGTTTGTAAAGTGCCATGGCCTTTCATTACAGTTTCCAAGTTAAAAAAACAAACCATGCCAAGTCATGTAGACTTGGGTATCTGTTGTTGTATCATACTGCTGCAAATATTGCTCTTACCCCCTACACATTAGATAAGAATAAAAATGTTCTTTAAAGTTTTTAGTGTCTGCTTATTTTATAAAATAAATTTGAAAAAAGAGAGCGTACATGACAGCAAACCATTGCTGCTTGGTTATCTATTGTATTTAACCCTCATTTTCATGTAATACAGATTAAAAATGGCTCTTAGGCAAGTGATGTGTCCAGCTGATTGAAGATGCAATGACTGCTGGAGGCATTTCTATCTTAGTTACAGTAAAATGTACTTGAGCACAGGATGACACTCAGGAAAGGAAAGCCTTTCTCCTGACAGCATGACTTTAGAAGGGCGTTTTTGGTGACAGTTCGCGGGAGGTCTTTCTTTTAAACTATAAATAAAAGCTGATAAATATTGTGTTAAACTAAAAAGACAATCTATTTTTGAAAACATCAAAGAGAAGGTCATATGGAAAAGAGTGTATTTGCTTACCTAAGATTTTTTAACAGCTTTTGCATGCAGCATAGAATTAGAAAGAAAAGAGCACTTTTTTGGTAGCATTGCATTTATAATAGGTTTTCCTAGAATGCTGCCAGCAAAAACTTTGCTTTTGGGCTTCAATAACAAAACTCAATTGTTGTACCTCTTGCCCCAGCTTCTCCAGCTGTTGGAGCTCTGTTATTTGCTGTGGGGCTCACTGCTGGAATGTATTTATTTTATCATGGGAATACAATCCATTATATTTGGAAAGTATGACATTCAGTTACGTCAGTGTGTCCTGGGATTAGGATTAGTATATTGTTTTATAAATAAAGGAGCCAAAGTTCAGGAGTTGTTGTACTTGTGTATAGCCACACAGCTTTATCTGAAGATGAGGAAAATGTGCAGAAGTTCTCCTTTGCTTTACCTCCTCGACCTGTCTTTCTGTTTCATAAGTTTACCCAAGCTCATCTCCTGTTTTCAAAAACTTATTTTCTGGAGAAGGATCGAAAAATTTCTTGTCTGATTTACCTACATTCATGACTGGTTTGATAGGAGCACCTTATCCCTGTCCTCAACCTGCAGAGGCATTGTTGCAGTTTCCTGTGTCTCATGGGGTAATTCACTGCACCCTCTCCCAGCTGCCCTTAGACCAGTGGATAGCAGAGCTTCTCAGACAAGCAAAAAAGTTCTCCCCATCTTCGGGGTCTTGAACACTTCTTTGGTCTTGAAGACTTTCAGTCTCAGTGCATTGGGAGTCAACTCTACTGCAAGTGTTTACCAAAAGTGGTTCATGTGTGATAGGAGAGGTCTGAATGAAATCACCTCGGGGTGCTCCCTTTCTGGCAGCTGCCCTGGGTGGACATCTCTAGGGCCAAGCATGTTTTCCCTTACTGCTGCAATGACCCCTTGACAGCCCACACTTCTGCCTGCAGCAGAGCACAGACAGGGCCTGCAGCACCTTGACTGCCTCACCTCACCTCTGTCCCCTTCCCCACTCCACTTGCCCGAAGTCCCCTCCACTCAAGGGACTTGTGATGTTCATGCTTGCACAGGCATAACTAAGCAATGCAGCTGCTAGCCAACCTGTGGCTGGGGCATCACATGCTTCTTAGTGCTTCTTGTACTGTGCAGTAGTCATCCCTTAAACAAACAAAGCAAACTGAAAAACCCCCTCAAACAAAAAAAAAACGAATTTCCAATCCTGACACAAATATTCTCATTTTCTTTGCTCTCCTCCTGCCTGCCTGCCAGGATTTCATCCCCAGTCCTCTAGGGGTTTATTTAACCCAGTCTTGCTCTGGTTCCTTTATTGGTTCAGTATCTTTTGGGAGCCAGACAAAAATTCTCACCCAGCCTTAACTCTCCCCCCCTGAGCAGACTGCTGCCCCCAGCCTCCTTTCCAAGGGACAAATTCAGTTTTCCTTGGGTCTCTGAAGAGGAAGAGAAGCAATACTTATTATTATTCCTTCCCAACATGCTTCCCACCAGCTCCAGCTGGTTCCCAGGTCCCTGCAGGAGCAGCAGTTATTAGGACATTTTGCCCTGTGCATTATGTTTTTGCTCTGAATTCAAGTTTTAAAGAATGAGCACTTTTTCACTTTTTTTTGAGCACCTCGAATTCTTGACAATGTCTGTTAGTCACCATATCCTTCAAAGTTGTTTCATTGACACTTATTGGTAATAACTGACAACACATAAACCACACTTTAAGCGTAAAAGTGTAAAGCTATAGACAGCACTGAAACAAGAATTTTTACAGACGTCAAAAAAATAGTTCTCTGAAGTTGGCTCTATTATTGCTTTTTTAAACGCCTTTGAAATATTTGCTTATACTCATTTTTTATTCTTGAAAAATAGATATTCTGGCAATGGTTACATGCCAGAATACTGGCATGATTTTCACACATGCAGGATTAACTTTGAAGAAATTAGTAAGGTCTGCAAGCATTAAAATCAAATTAGTACTTTAAATGCATGATACTTAGAAGACGTTAGAGAAGCTAAAGCTCTCCTACTTTTTATCCCCAAATTATTAGAATAACTAATTTTGAAAACAATGTTGATGGCTTTGGACTCCAGTTACAACCTTTCTGCCAAGAGCAATATCACACAAGAAATCCAGTGACGAAATCTGCTGAGAATATGTCCTCTGGCACTGCTCCTTTCCTTGGCTCCTCCTCCAAGCATGCTACATCTCATTACAAGGTTCACAGATAGCAAAAGATGTTTCAGTGCTTTCTAATCCTTTTTTATAAGATTAGAGGCTTATCAGGGTTTTGATTATCTCCAGGATTAATGGAATACATTAATTAAACTGTCATTATGCATATTTTTCAACCCTTTGTAAATACAAACTTGAAAAGTACGAACAAGATTTTTATCTAGGTTTATAGAACAAATGCCACAGAACGGCAGCTCCTGGGGAGAAGAAACATGCCCTTAATCCATGTTTTGAAGCAGAGTTCATCAGCTCTGCTCACATGTTCAAACGTACAAGGCTGTATCCACCACACAGAGCTACTTCTGTGCCTATTAATGGGGATAAAGGTAAGGCAGCCCCCTGTGGCATGGGGATGGATGGGGAGGGCTGTGTGCCAGCAGCATGGCTGGGACGGCCATGCCACCTGGCTGGCTGGAGCCATCAGCACTCGTGGGGGGACAGACTCCCCCCAGATCTGGGGAATGCAGGGAGAATCGTGTCTTCACCCATAGAATGGCTCTGTACTGAGCTGTGGTCTTGGGGTAGGCAAACACCATGTGGAGGAGTGTAGAGGGCACTTAGGTGGGATTAGGAAGCTGGATGTTAAAGGGCAACTGGTTTTGGCTGGAAGCAGATGGATGCTCTCCTAATCTCTCTGTGTGGCAGCTAATCCTAGGTGCACCTCACTAGGAGTTTGAGAAGACTTTGCTTTTAAAAAAATAAACACATTTGTTCCTGGTGTTATTTCCGACAGATTTGCCAGAACTGAGAGCTAAAATTAGCTAATTGCTTATGTAAACTAGAGCAAGGAACCACACAATCCATAGTTACCACTCCTTCTAGACATCAGAGGTTTTGTGCCCAGTTTCTAAATGTGATTCCAGTGTCATTCACCCCCTCAGAGAAGTTCTGCTTGCCTCTTGACTGACTTTGTGCCTTGAACAGAGGACTCAGAAATTTACAGCTTCAATTACAAGGCAAAGTCCCAGAGCTACAGGTCTGTGCCACAGCAGGGGAACACTTTTCCAACTCAGAATATTCTGTAATTCTGTGATCCTCTAGGGACAGAGCTCAGAAAAAGGAGGCACCAGAGTCTGTGACCAAAGGATTACAACATGAGCATCCATTAGTGCAATTAAATACCATGGAAACATACAAAAAGATGGACAGCATGATCATGTTAAGGATCGTAAGCCAGGAAAAACACTTCCAGTTTTTTGATTGCATATTCCAAAAGCAAAACAGAAGATTAAAGGCAAACCAGCAGCAGATCTTTGAACTTGTTGCTGAACAGCATGTTCCTCCACCAATAGTGAAAGACTGTACAGTGCAGTGAGACAAACTATCTGAGCCTGTTCTATTTAGAGCTTGGGGCCCGCAGACGGACGATGAGTGCAGTTGCAAATGGGATATTATGCCACAAATGAACTCCAGGGGAAGAAGATGGAAGCTGGAGATGAGGGGGGACCTCTCTCGTGCATTAATCCCATTGGCAGGTGAAGAGCTGGGATCCGGTTGCTGGCAGTCAGCATAGGCACACACCTCGTGTTGTTTCTCCACCTGCCAGAAACTTCAAAGAGTTCACACCCTGAGGTTTTCATTGCAAAACTATATGCCTAATGTGAATTATTTCTTTTGCTTGGCAAAGCCAAAGAGATGCAACAGCTGAACCCAGAAGACATTTCCTCAGGTGAGGTTCATGGAGGGTTTATCGCATCCCTCTGCTCAGTGTAGTGAGCTCACCCATGCTGCTTGTCCCTTCCCAGGAAAGTGACTTGCCTGTCCTTGCTCAGCACTGAAAAGCCATTGCAGGAAAGCAGTGGAGGACTGGTAGTACTAGAGTGATGCCAGCAAAGATTTACTCACTTACTACTGATTTACTGACTGATTTACCTGAGTTACAGCTGTTGAAACTAACTTGTCCCAGCTGGCCAAGCAGACTAACAAGAGATGGGGACTGGCATAGCTGGTGTTGTGTTGCTTTCACACATTCAATCTGGACAGTGAAGAGTTACCAGAAGAGCTGATGGTGGGAGCAGCAGGTAGAAAGAAAAGGAAGGCAGCACCAAGCAAGATATACCAAAAAATGAGAGTAGAAGTGTGTTCTGAGCCTTAGCTGAAGACCTACATGAGTGGACAGGTCTGAAGGCTGTGCAGCAACTCTGAACCATCACCATCTTTCCTACCTGGAAGGAGATCAGTGAACTTCAGGATGCATGCACATACTTCTGATTCTGATGGCCACGGAAGAGTTAGAGGGAACAAATGCCAGGGGCTTCAGAAGCTGGAGGATTTCCAGTTGCCACCCCTCTTGTGCTCCTTTTGCTGGTGGCTCCTGCTGCTAGACCTGACTGAGAAGGCGCCTGTTTTTCTTTCATTTTTGGCCAACATCTGAAAGACTACAGATTTTTTTCTTGCCCTTTGGATAACTCCGTTGATGTTAAAATCTACTCTTATGAAACTTTTTCCATTTCCCCAGGAAATATTTTGTGTTAATATATTCTTATCCTTTCCTTATTGATTTTATCTGCAATGCCTTTTGCCAAGTCTAATTTTTAGAGCCTTACGTTTATAGTCTTAGGTCCCAGTTTTAAGTGTTTTGCTGGGCTCCACTTTTTTTTTCCGTGATGCACAGTGCACTTCTTTTAAGTGAGGCACAGATCAGAGCGGTTTATTATTTCTGTATAAATCAGGCTGTCAGTGTGGGCTATCAGATAGAGTGAATGAGTAGGTAAGAGGGCACTTACTTCAGGGGACTGAGGCCAAAAGAAAGCTGAATGATGCCTAATTAGTTTAAATAAGAGGGAAGCGAGAAGGGGACACGTGTGAAGCCCTAGGCAGTGTCTATTTTTGCTCATTTTTCTGTCTGTGTGGGTTCAAGCATTAGTAAACCATTTTGTACTAACAAGTCATTTAGTTACAAATATCAGGTATTTGTAACTAAATACATCCTGGATGTTGGGCTTGCAGTTTGTCACCTGCTAATGTTTTTTGCCTTTCCAGAGGTCTGCGATTGCATTGTAAAGGACGACTCTGGGGATAGCCTGGGTTGTTGGCATCTCCTGGAGAGTCCTCACTGGGCTGCCAGCTCAGGCAGAGCCTGCCAACCTGTCACTAGCATAGCTGAAACCGCCACACAGCTCCTTCCGTGCTGTTAGTGTGGATGATGTCCCAGCTCTGATGAAAAGACAGCTTAGTACAGACTAAGCAAACACCTGGCATAAGCAACAATTAGCAAGAGTGGCAGTGTGGTGGTGCCCAAGGTGGGCTGGCTGCCCCAGCAGAGCATCTGGGAGCAGCAAGAGCCCTGCTGGGGAAAGGATTAATGCTGGAGAGGGAGGGAAGGAGAGAGGGAGGGAGGGAGCCAGATTCACTAAGATGCCAAGTGACTCCGGGGATGCCATGTAGAGGATGTTCAGATTCCAGAGATGTGGAAAGGACTGTGTTCTCAGAGGCTCAGGGAGGCATTATCATAGCAGAGCTGTGATGATAGCCACTTTCCTAGAATATCTGGAGTGAAAGATACCCTGGGCTTTTAAATACTATTGATACCAGCAATCTCCAGAGCCTGTCTGATTTGCAAGGGACTATCACCCAGACTTGGTCTACCTTTGATGTGCATTCCTGCATACGCACAAAGAGCATTCATTTCCTTCTGCAGTGTTTCATTTTCTGCTAGGAAGTCTCTCAGCCCCTCAGAGAGGCCTGTGGCTATTAAAACATTGTCAGTAGTTTTCATATCACTGAGGGTCTTAAACAAACCCTGCTAGCTTTCTGCTGCACTGCATACCAGAATTTTACTATGGTACAGAGTTATAAATTCCCACAGTAAGACCAAAGTCTTCTCTTCAGAAATTACTCACCATCATCACTGCAACTGCCCAAACTACTCATCTGAAAACTGAGTTCTTGCCAACACCCACTGCAGAGTCCCATTTTCTAACACTGTAGTATATAACAGAGCTGCGCTCTCCCACAGAGGTATTAAAGATGTCATCAAAGCACACAACAGAAGGAACAAAAAGATGTACAACTCAATTATAGTCTGAAGATGCTCTTAAAGTGTGCAGATTTGCATCTGGAAATGTTAGTTGGAGGTAGTCTTAACAAAGAAGTGTTTCCGTAAAACACTTCTACAAGAAACATTCCTGTAAAAACTAGCATGTATGGGAGAAAAAGCTATTCTCTGTCATTGTGCTGTTTCCTAGGCCATTTCTCCTTGTGACATGTTTCGTCTTTACATGATGTTTCGTCTTGTGCCACGATGTTTTCAGCAGAATTACTATAATCAGCCTGCCAGTGACGTTATTTCTCAGGGTGCCTTCAGAGGCTGATTGCCTGAAAAGACAGTCAAACGTTGCAACTAATGTGCGCTACCAAGGGTGTACGGTGGACCAATTGGAACTGTAGGAAAGCAGAAGTTATGGAAGTAGACAGGGTTTGCAATCAAAGAGGCTGGGACCAAAGCCAGGGTGGAGGTATGGGCAAGGCAGGTCCATGGTTGAGAGCCAGGTCATTTAAAATATCAATGAACCTTGAGCACTGTGCATCCAATGGGAGAGCAGGGGTGCACTTTGGAGTTACAAAAATATCAGGAAACCTAAAAAGCAAGGAGAGTAGGGAAGACAGCCACTGGAGCAGGGTAATAGGGCTGGTTAGGAGCAGTTGTTAAGGTTTGTGAGCCCTAAGCCTACTGCCAAGTCTTTTTCTAAGGAGCACTTTGGTGTCCTCCGTGGCCTACAGGTTCTGGACTAGGAAGGCTCAGGTTTCAGATACAGATCCCGGGTCATACCCGCAAGGCCCAAGCAGACGGCAATGACATAACCCTTCCTAGCTTGTGAATATGGGAGCTTGTGGCACTACCCCCTGGGGTTCAAGATGTGTTTAAAGCTGTCATGACCATGGGAGATGTCATATAAAGAGTCATGACCTTGACTAATGTGAGAGGAAAATGAGATGTGAGCAAATGGAAAAGGGTTAAGCAATGAAACATGACAGTCTTTCCCAGACCCTTGTAGAGTCGGGCAAGAAAACAAAGCATGTCTCAGTGCTTTTGTTGAAAATGGGTTTAGATAACAGTGAAAAGTAGTTCTGTGTTTTAACAACTTCCAATATGCAGATGTCAGCTGAAAAATTAAGGACTTTCGAAAAGAAGCAATGCAGGTATTCTTGACAAACTTCCTGGACATGGTGGCTGATCAGCTGTTCTGCATTGGGGATTCAAGTGGAACCACCAAGCTCAGAATAGAAGCAGGGAGGAATCCCCAGATGACAAAGAAGCACCCCGGAAAGTGAAGACATGGAGGCCATTGCCCTGAGCAAACATGGCCAAACATCACACTGATGAAGTTTCAGAGAACAGTGGTGTTACCTAACAATGATTTTCATTGCAGGGGACTAGCTGACAGAGTGATGTAGAAGGATTTGAAAATGATGTTTAGAAGACTATTTACCAGCAGGTAGAAGAAATCAGCCAGAAATTACTCTGATCGACACTTCATGGAACCTGTTGCTCTAAAGGCCAGGGGGGGATCCATACCTGGAGCCATCCATCTCCAAGGATGGTGGTCTTCAGATATGGTCTTGTGACCAAGACAGATCAAAGATTACTTCTGAAAACAAGGTCACTGATATCTGGAAGGAACAGAGTGCTGGAGGCCTTTGTGAATTGGTCTGATTTTAGGTATTGCATGAGTCAATAGATATTCAGATGTCTGGTTTGTATGTCTGTCCACCAGAAATTGTCCACACTCCAGGATTTCCAACCCAATTTGTACCCTCAGGATTAAATCTCACTGTTTTATGACAGAGTAGCCTTTAAGTCTTAATTTTAATCCTAGCTAGCTGTTTTAGTCTGTCAAGGTAGGGCAGACCTGTACTAGGATTTTTACTGGAACTATCTTACTAGGAGAATACAGCCAGAGAGGCCACTCACTTGAAAAGTCTTTGATGAACTCGTAACGTACATCAAAAGGCAGATTGTATTTTTTAATTAGTTGGAGCAGCATCGAAGATCCCAGTATCAAAACAATGATCCAGAAGAGGAATGTCTATGGTCTCTTGAAAGGCATTGCGTAGAAATACCATGACTGTCACTTTTTTGGGGTTAGATAGTCATTACCTTGACAAAGATGTCCCAGGGGAAAGGGAATACAAAGATTATTCTAGTTTCTCAAGAAAATAGGTATTATATCATGTCGCTATACATCAATCTAATGCTAAAACATGGAAAAAATTCTGGAACAACACTGGAGCATTTAGAGACATTTGAGTATTTAGGTATAATAACAAAACATGTATGAGATGTAGAATATGGTTTTCCATATTCTAATATCATGGATGCAGGTGTGTTCCCTGAAAGCCAATTTAAATTGTAGTACTTCCTGCTATCTCTGAAATACTTCATTTTTGAAGAGTGGATGATATAAATTTCCAGATGTTACTTGATGCAGAGTTCTATTGTCAACATAAATGACAAAAGCCTGGACTTGCCCTTAGTATGAACTTCACCTTTAATGAGCAAGCTCCAGAACAACCCTGGATGCACCAGCACAGTGTTATGGGCTTGTTCATAGACAGAACCAAAAAAATATGCCTTTAATGTTGTTAACTCAGTAGAACCACGTAATGCTAATGTATGGCAATTCATCAGCTAGTTCAAGATTTGGTAGAATACCTGCAATGGTCCTCCATCCCTCAAAATATTGTTTTGTTTTGTGTTTCTAACTTTTTAAACCCAGGGCCAGGAGCATCCTAGCCTGGATACAGTATCAAGTGTCTTGGCTATGGTATTTTTATGACAGTAAACAACAATAGCAGCATCTTTATCAGGAGAGGCTGCAAGGATGAAACTCCTCTTTTTTCACATTTCAGGATCTGTCACTCTCTGCAGGACATGTGAGGACACTGAGGGCAGCTCTACAATCATGCCACTTAACTGCAGTACTCAGTGAAGGGCTAGACTGGGCCAAACAAGAGGAAAACAATGAATAAAAGTCTATAGAAAGGGAGCTTAGAGTTCCCTGCAACAACTGTGAAGAAAAATGTCAAGGATGAGGAAATTCAATGATGGCAATTTAAATTCATTTTTAAGGCAGGAGTAGAGAGATCTCCAGGTGGGTGTGATGACAAAGATGACATAAGTTGCTAGAGGAGTTACTCGACAGCAACTATTTATGCATGAAACCCTACCTGATGTGGTTGATGGAACAGAGCACCCATGGGCAAGCAGTAACCCTGAAGATGGACAGGACATGCATGATGGTGTGGAAAAGGAGCAGAAGTGTGGTATCACAAGAAGAAGAAAAACAGCAAGGAAGAAAGAAAACAAATAAAAGAAAAGGTTCATCCAGAAGTACAAAGAGGAAATAAAGCAGTAAAGAGGATGTGGTTTAACTGAAGAACGGAAGAACCACTATCTCCACCAGAAAAAGAGTAGGACAGAAAAGATACAATCTCAAGAAACTGAGCTGAGAACAGGAGACCATCACTGTATGTCTTAGTCACCAATCTGAAGCAGAAAACAAGTTTTTAGGATGCAGTGATGAATGCAGTCACGTGAGCATATTTTAACTTTCCAAGTTCAGCTTGAAGAAAAAAACTCAACAGGAATTTAAGTGTTTCTAGATGTACTAGCCAGGAATCACAAAATCACAGAATATACCAAGTTGGAAGGGACCCACGAGGATTATCAAGTCCAACTCCTGGCCCTTCGCATGACCATCCCCAAGAGTCACACCATGTGCCCAAGAGTGTTGTCCAAATGCTTCTTGACCTCTGTCAGCCTTGGTGCTGTGACCACTTCCCTAGGTAGCCTGTTCCAGTGCCCAACCAACCCCTGGGTGAAGAACTTTTTTCTAATATTCAACCTAAACCTCCCCTGACACAACTTCAGGCCATTCCCTTGGGTTCTGTCACTGGTCACCACAGGGAAGAGATCACTGTCCTCTTCCTCTCACTAGGAACTTGTAACTGCAATGAGGTCTCCCCTCAGTGTCCTCTACTCCAGGCTGAACAGACCAAGTGACCTCAGTCACTCCTTATATGGCTTCACCATCTTCTTTGGACACTCTCTAATAGTTTAATATCTTTCTTACATTGCAGTGACCAAAACTGCACACAATATTCAAGGTGAGGCTGCACCAGTGCAGAGCAGAGTGGGACAATCCCCTCCCTCGACTGGCTGGCAATGCTTTGCCTGATGCCCCCCAGGACATGGTTGGCCCTCCTGGCTGCCAGGGCACTGCTGACTCATATTCAGCTTGCCATCGACCAGGACCCCCAGGTCCCTTTACAGTGCTGCTTTCCAGCATCTCATTCCCCAGTCTGTACAAACATCCCAGGTTGCCCCATCCAGGTGCAGAATCCAGCACTATTCCTTGCTGAACTTCATGTGGTTGGTGATTGCCCAGTCCTCTAACTTGTCAAGATGTCCCTGCAGGGCCTCCGAGTTTTGTTTAATCTGCAAACTTACTGAGTATCCTTTCCAGTCCTGCATTCAAGTAATTTATAAAGATGTTGAAGAGCATAAGGCCCAAGATGGAGCCCTTGTGTTAACCCACTAGTGACAGGTCACAAGTCTGATGTTCCCCCATTCACTATTACCCTCTGTGCTCAATCTGTGAGCCGATTGCTCACCCACCACATGATGTGTTTATCCAGCTGTGCTGGACACTTTGTCCAGAAGGATCCTGTGAGAGACAGTATTGAAAACTTTACTGAAATCCAAATAGATGACATCAACTGACTTCCCTTGATCAACCAGGTGGGTTACCTTGTCATAAAAGGAAATCAGCTTTGATAAGCAGGACTTTCCTCTTGTGAAGCTGCACTGTCTGTGATCAGTTACAACATTGTCATTCAGGTATTTTTCAATACCTCCCAGAATAATCTTCTCCATAACTTTACCAGGCACAGAATGAGACTTACAGGCCTGTAGTTTATGGGGTCCTCCTTCCTTCCCTTCTTGAAAATTGAGACAGCATTTGCCAGTTTCCAGTCAGCTGGGACCTCTCTGGATTCCCAAGATTGCTAAAAATCATTGAGAGAGGTTTTGTGATGACATCAGCCAGCTCTTTGAGGATTCCGGGATGAATCCCATCAGGCCCTATAGACTTGTAAGGATCCAGCTGGAGCTGCAAGTCCCACACAATTTCAGGGTCAAGTGGGAGGAAAAATGGTGAAGCTGGTTGAACTTTAATCCTCACTTGGTTCTTGGAGGTTTTATCTTGGCACTTCTTTAGGTCAAAAATAGAAAAATTCTTCATAGGGAGAGGCAAACTTACAGAGAAGCACTCCAGACTTAATTGACTGAGTATCCTCTTGAAGAAGACATTAGAAATAGTTCTAAAAGATACAAATAATTACGAGTATGTAAATCTGTGGCCCTAAAGAATACAAACAAATTCTTGTGATCAAATAAAACTGTGTTTTGTGCGTCAGGAAGTGCAGATGTCAGGTAAGAATAGGCCAAAAATCAGAATAGTTGTTACAATGGAAATGAAAAATAAAACATTTTTTCAGTAGTATAATAAGGAAAAATAGTAACAGGGAAAGAAGAAATGTAGTCACAACAGAGCAAGGACTAAATAGCTTAAAGATTCAATTCATACTTTGTCTTAGTATTCAAGGAGAAAAATTAAATAAAACATGGAAAGAAGCAAGGCAACTAAAAGAAATTAGCACATTTGAGATGTAAACAGAACTTCAGGAACTCTAATAATGGGCTTCCATCTCCTAAATTCTACAAGATTTAGTTACATGCAACCACAGTTTTGGTAGCCACAGTTTGGTATTAAGTTAAAAATGCTACAGTTATGAGTAAAGAATCACAATTATGATGTTTCAGAAAGGAAAAAATTAGTGTTCTGAGCCAGGACTAGTATTCTCACTTCAGAAGTAGGAATGGCTTTAAAGAACAAGCATAACTGAAAAGAAGGAATAATTAAAGACATGAAAATAATTTCTGAATGGAAACAAAGGGACATGGGTTTACAAAGTTTTATTATCTCAGACTGACAGAAGGATGAATTCCACTCCCTCTACCCCCTTCTCCACCCTCAAAAAAAAAAAAAAGAACTAAAACCCAACAGATCTAATCCCACTGGGTGTCAGCTGGTATTTTGATTCACTGTCCAATGGGAAATGCTTAATATAACTGAGAAAGGTAGAGAATAGAAGTGGGATGAAAAATCATACCAGGCTTTCAGAACGAGAAGGTAAACGAGATCATATTGAAAACAAAACTACTAAGCTGGAGTACATATAAGTTAGAGTTTATCAAATATCAGACTTGGTTTCATTTAATTAAATATTTTCCTTTGAGACTTCAGCAAAGACTGTAATTTTTGCAATGGCATTTGCTAGAGACACGAGTAATCTTTAACTGTCAGCACAATGCAGAACCAGAATATCACAAAGGAATAAAAGGTGACCTTGAGAAATAAGTAATAGGAATGGGTTCAATGTTAACACTGTGAAGGGCACCATTACTTGGGGATCAAAAACAATTTTTGCTGATTTTGAAACCACAGATGGGAATGGCTTGAGGGGAAGCCTATTATATTGGTATGCTGTTGGACGAGCATGAACCACTGCTGCAACACAGCCATGAGAAAAGCAAATATGTGCAGACAGCAAATTATGAGTATTGGTGTCTCACAGTGTGAGATCCCATCTGAAACACTGTGGACATTCCTGGGCATCCCCTGTCAGGAAGGATTATTTGAAACAGGAGCAGATGAGACAATGATCAGATTAATGGACACTATCCTACAGGAGGCACTGGCGCCTGCTTAGCAGGGAAGAGAAAAGGAATACAAAAGGTTTCTAAAAATACATCAGGAAAGAGTAAACACCAGGGGAAGAAAAATAGCTATATAAGGGAAAGTGGCATAAGATGGAAATCTAAACTAGTTACAAACAGCATTAGTGTAGACGATAGAATTTGGCTTTTATGACTCAGAAGAGCAAACCTGTGACACGTCATCCCAATAATAACACTGGAACAAGAGATTTACCCGGTATCAACATGCATTAGGATTCCCACATAGCAGCATTGCACTCAAAAGGTTTGCCTGAGAAGCAGGACACTGCAGCTGATGGTCCCATGTGCTGCTGGAGGAGGAGGAGGAGGAGGCAGGCCCCTGTTCCCGATGGCATAAACACCTGTGATTCCTGCATATGACCTGTCAGCCTGGTTTAACTAGAGCACTGCAGTTGTCCCTAGACTTGAATTAAATGCTGGGTGCATGGAAATCTAAAAGTGCTCATCTTCTGTCAGCAGGGCCTCTCACTCCTATTCTGCTTTAGCAGTACCATTCATTCCTCCCATTTGAATGAGGAGTTCTCCACAACTCTGTTAAGCTTTATGCACTGTCAATATATATATTGTGTGATTATACTATATCACTTCCAGGCATGCACCACTGACATCATTCCATGGTGGAGGAACACATACTGTGCTCCCTTTTTGGGACTACCAGGTCTCTTGACTGCCAGGAACCCCCTATAAACTACACAGTACCACCTTCTTGTGATAGAAGGTTATCTCTAAGATCTACAGAAAAATCATATTTTCTCAGGCCATGCATTACATTATAAAGCTATAACTGTGTGTAGTTTTACAATGTACTTTCCTTATAACACTAAATGTCTTCAGTGAGTACAGTGTATACCAAAACCTGTCTACAGTTAGTGTCTACATGAGACAAAGCAAAAGGGGATTAGATGCAACCATCATTTTATCGTAGACATGTGCTTTGGAGAACCACTGTGTTTAAAAGTTACAAATCTTTTTGAAGTCTGAGCTTGGATGAAGCTAATCTGCACAGGAAGCAAACAATTTCCTTTCTTTGTATGTCATTGCTCTTCCATTTCATCTCCCTAAGAGATTGTGCCTTTTTAAGCAAATAAATAAGCTGCTGGGCTGCTGGGAACTGGACAGCTGTGTATTCCTCATCTTGCACAGTGATGGATATGTCCACAAACCTTGGGTTTATTTGAGTGCTCAGTCCAGACCACAGGGCCTCAAGAGTCAGATGTTCATATTTCATGTTCACTCCAAGAGTGTGAATAACTTGAGATTCACTGGGCCCAGGATTTAGGAAAACAAGAAGAGAAAATCAATGTTTGTGACAGAGAATATAGGACATGAGAGGAAGCAGGGGAATTGCAACTAGCAGGGAAAGCTTGGATAGCAACTAAAGGAAAAGTAGAAAAAAGAAAAGAAGAGGAAGCCAAGCAAAGAGAAAAGAAGAGAGGAAGCCAAGCAAGAAAGACATGTAAGTACAAGGGGAGTTGGTGTAGTTATTGAAGAAGAAAAGTCCTCACCCACCCAGCACTCATCCAGGAGCTGGATGAGAGGAGAAACATAAGGCACAAAACTACAAAAGATTCCAGAAGCAGTTTGCTGACCATGCAAAGCAGGCACTAAACTCAAAGCACATCTAGGTGCATTCAGGAAAACAGAATCATGGTATCATATAGGTTGGAAGGGACCCTTAAGATCATTGAGTCCAACCATTAACCTGGCACTGCCAAGTGCATCACTAAATTGTGCCCCTAAGTGCCACATCTAAGTGTCTTTTAAATACCTCCAGGGATGGTGATTCCACCACTTCCTTGGGCAGCCTGTTCCAATGCCTAAGAACCCTTTCCGTGAAGAAATGTTTCCTAATATGCAGTTTAAACCTCTCAGGTGCAACTTGGGACTGTTTCCTCTTGTCCTATCTTTTGTTACCCGGGAGAAGAGACCAACCTCCACTTCACTACAACCTCCTTTCAGGTAGTTATAGTGATAAGGTCTGACCCTCCTTTATTCCAGGCTAAACAATCCCAGCTCCCTCACCTGCTCCTCATCAGACTTGTGCTCCAGATCCTTCACCAGCTCTGTTGCCTTTCTCAGGACTCACTCCAGCACCTCAGTGTCCTTCTTGTAGTGAGGGGCTCAGAACTGGATGCGGGTCTCGAGGTGTGGCCTCACCTTTCCTAGTCCTTCTGGCTGCACTATTTCTGATACCAGATAACATGCCACTGGCCTTCTTGGCCACCTGGACACACTACTGGATAACAAGTTAAAATTAAGCATGAATCTAATTTTTTTTTTGATCCCATCTTGGAACAGAAGGTAGATTAAGAACCAGGAAAGGGTATTACACCTTCAACTCCCAGATGACCATACGTTTGCAATGGAGTTTTTAACCACAAATGTCTTCAGAGTGGGAGCTCATTTACTCACTCCTTCACTTTTTCACTTTTCATGAGATCAGAAGGAAAAGGCAGTGTTGGGATACCCAGAGCTTCCCGGTGTCCAGGGGCTAAGCAGGCACTTCACACATGCTGAGAATGTGATTCATGATAATGCTTTTACTGCATTTCGGGATTTTCTCCTTCCTTCTAGTCTTTGTGTTTTGGTGCTGGTTCTAGAGCTGTGTGGGATTAAAAATATCTGTTTTGGGGAATTTCTTTTTCTAATTGGAACAGAGCACCATGAAATTTCATAAAGCAAATGATAATGGTAAAAATCTACCATTTTCCATCCATAAGAATATTTCACATTGACTTTTGCATTTTCTATACGAAAAAAGTTCAAATATTTTGAAAAACATTATCCTAAAAGAAAACATTGCACTTTTTAAAACTAAATGTTGAAATTTTAAAATAATAATAATTAAAAACCAGACTGAAATATTCCACCTTCCTTAAAGGCTTATGGTTGTTTTCCTTCTGCAAAATAAAATGCTTTTGACATACCCATATTTCCATGGAAAGTTTCAGTTTTGACATGAATGGCATTGTTTGACTGAAAAAACTGTCTTCCACTGGAAAAAAAATGACTAGTTCTTGTGTGGCCATCCACACCCTTTTCTTTCTTGCCAATATCTTTTTCCAGTCTCGATCAGTTAGCCTCCTGCCAAAAATGCTCTACCCACTAGAAAAAGTTGCAGAGAGAACAAGTCTGCTGCTGTTCTGCTCATTGTTGTGTGTATCCTCTGCTTTTTCATATCAGACCTTTCCCCAACAAGACCCTGCAGAATGCAGGTTTTCAGGACAACCACCACCTTCCTCACTGTAGGACTAGTACAATGGGACGGGACCAAACCACAGACCCCATCCTCCCACTCTGCCAGAGGAGACACTTCGCTGTGGTCAGTGGGAGTACCCCAACTGGGGCAGGCAGGCTCTGGTCCTCAATAAAGACAATACATTTTGTTGTGCTTCACGTTGGCTCTCCTGTTCCCTCAGCTGCCTCAGTGTAGAGTTACCCTGAATAAGTGCTGATTACTGAGAATTAAAGGAGTTCTGCATGAAAACAACACTGTTAACACAGGCCTGAGCTGGGTGCTGACAATTATTTAATTGCCTCTGCAGTGAGGATTTCTAAGAAAAGGAAAAGGTGGTTAAGTGTAAGCTCTGTACAAACGTATGTCAGGAAAAGAGGTGTAGGTCTAGGTTTCCAGTGCTCTAAAGTGTATAATTAATTTCACATCATCCCAAGACAGGTGTGTTCACAGCTCTGGCAGAGCTGGTGCTGGACCCAAGAAAGATTTATTACTGTGACTTGAGTTTGTTAACAGAGCACTTGGGCAGTGATAGAGGACAGGGTCATTCCAGTAAATGCAGTGGAAAAGTCATCCATAGCACAGAACGGTGTGCATTCCAGGGAGCTGAGTGAAGGGGCAGGGAGTGTCCCCATGTGACTCTCAAATGATCTTCAACTCCACATTGAAAACAGGAGCTGGTTTTAAAATGTCTATTATGGAAAGGTTAAACACACCTAAGCAACACCCAGAGCTTGGCTACTATTTGGCTTCAGGTTATGATGACATTAAGAGGGGTGTCAGGATTGGGGTGGGATATCTCACCAGCTCAGTACACAGCTCAGCACAGTGAGTCTTCCCACAGACTGCCCCAGCTCCAGGGTGGGATGGATGGTGGGTGACTGCCCTGACAAGAGGGCCACTCTTGTCAGAAGAGACCTGCACTCTTCCTCGCAAGGAAGGAGTGGCAATCTGCAAATCTCACTGAGTGGAAAGAACAAACACTATGACGTAGCTCCTCACAGGAGCTTGGCTGGAAGGTGTAAACACTGCCCTCGCAAACCTTCATGGAACTGCTTGCTGGTATGGTTGAACAGGGGCTGGACCTGCTGTGGAGATGACAAGCCTTGGCAGAAATATTTATGGGTCTGTAGCTGCTTAAAACCAGAAAAGCTGTTCAGCAATCAACTTGTGGTTCTATCTAACAATGTGAGGAGAAGGGTCTCTTATCCCTCAAATAGTTTAAAATTAGCAGGTGCTATCTTGGCCAAAGGAAAAAAAATCTTTAAAAAACTTTATAATATTTATCCCTTACAATTGGTGTGTTTGTTGTAGCATTTGTCCTTGAGTCCATGTTTTGAAGGGAATCACAGAATCACAATCTAAGAAGCCCATCCGAATAAAGTAAAACTTCATAAAACACCATGTCATGACAAGCAGTGTCACCACTCAAGGACCAGTGTCACACCACAGACACACCTTTGGCTGGCTCAGTGCTGTCTCTTCTCCAAGCACTAGAGGTACCATTCCCACCAGAGCTTTTGATTTCTGTGGAATTCTCAGGGTCACATGTCCTGAAAGTGTCCCTGGTCTGTATCTTGGGGATGCTATAGCCCAATTAGAGTGGGTGGCACATGTCACTGATGGCCTCCTCCAAGATGTGTTGAGCACCTGCAGGGTGGGAAGGGGGTCAGTAGTTTTCCTTAATCAGCCCCAAGGGGGGTAAGAAGAAGTTACTAGGTTTTAAATGGGGCTGTTTCGGAGGCAATATTCCTCTAGCTCCTGATAGGCAATAAATATCACCCCTGAAAGGCACAGCATCAACACCAGGGGGGCAGAGCTTGAGGTGTTACAGACTGACAGGGATAGGGATAGACTACAGGGTTTCTTTGCACCCAGAGCTGCTGGCAGGAACATTCAGCAGAGGTGGGCAAAGAGCCTGCTCTGCAAACCCTTCTCTTTACGCAAGTGTTTCTTTCCTTGTGTCAATGGATATGTTCATCACTGTTTATCCTGGCACTGGCCGGCAACAGCAGCAAAGCCAGAGGTCTCTTTTGTTTGTAATCTCTGCTGAGCAGATGAATCATTGCTGCACACCATCAGATCATTTCTGGTTTGTAACACCCTGTTCATTTCATTACCAAAATCCAGCCTTGAGTGGAGTAAACTAATTTGTCTTTTTCTTGTCCTCACGTCTCCTTCGATATTTAGAATATTACTTCCGCAGAAAAACAGAAATACTACTCTGTGCCTGGGGACAGCTGACATCCAGCCACAGGCTGTGTCCAGGACTGCACTTTCTGGGCACCAGTCACCATTTCACAGATGAGCTCCTTCTAAACAGACCCCTCTTAGTTGTCCAGTTCACGTCCTGTCATCACTGACTTGTTTTCTCCTTCTGCAAAAGCAAGATAGCTCTGAAAAGTTCATTATACCCAATCCTGTTTGTCTAATGTCAAGTTTAAAAGTCCCCTGGCCTTTTTTTGTGGTTTCACCTGGGTACACTGCACCTAAACTGCACTGCAGTGTGCATCAGCTCAGCAGCTTCCCTCAAATCAAGAGATGACTGTGTCACCTTACAAAAGGTGTTCACCTTACAAAAATGTCCAGAAGAAGCATTAAAATGAAAAGCATGTGTAATTATCCATTGTATTGTCCAACCACAGCAACCCAAAAAAGAGCAAAGAAGCTCAGACCCACCAAGGTCAATAGGGATCTTCCCTAGAATTTGGAATGAGACTGAAATTGTATCTGTCCACCATGTATGCAGTGTGTACAGCAGAAAATGCTCTCCATAGGAGCTCCAAACAAAGGGAAACTGTTGCTGGAATTAACTCAACAAGCATAACATTGGTCATGCTTTTGTGTGAGTCTTCTAAGATATCATACTGCAATTTCTGCTCTTTCTAGTTTGCTTTTTTATTCATGGAACTTCTTGTATCATCTGTGATTTTCTTGGACTCCATGTAGTAGTAAGGAATAATCTGCAACATGCAGCTATTGGAAAAATAGCAATGGGAACAATGGTCTGGCCAGAACTGTAATACTGTAAAGCTAAATAGAAAATAGCCAGTAGAATAGAAAACTTCACTAATGCCCAAATACACGTACTGATATTGGCACTAAGTGTTTTTTGTACCCTTGCTCTGAGCTCCCAGGGACTAACAGAGATGGCTGTATGTGCTGGAGCCTACAAGTTATTACTGTACATCTCCCTTGCATCTGTGGCTCCCTCTCACCCATGGGGTCTCAGAACAGCATAAAGGGGCAGCAAGGACCATGGTGAGCTGTGCCGTACCAGCAATCCTAAGTTATCCCAACTGTCAGGGTGGCACTGGAGCTGTACACTTTGAGTACTGATTTCTGTGAGTGTGATATACACTGAAAAGAGGTATCCCAGTTCCTTCTCCATTGACTGCGATGTCCTGTGTCATCTACGATGTCTGGGCTTCACTGGGACTGACACAGAGACCTTTCTTCTTGTAAAATCTTCTGCAAAGCAGTTTGAGTCTCTGGGCAGCACCATGGCCTCTATCCACAGGGCATGGCAGCTTAGAGAGGTTTGCTTGCCAATCTTCATTCAAGGTTGTGACTCTACAATTTTCCATTGAAGAGAAAACAAATATTTTGAGTGTGACTGATTTTTAACAGAAAAAACAAAACCCCAAGAAAATGTTGTATGTAAAGGCTTTTGTAAACAAAATGTGTTTTGAAATTTAATTGAGGCTTTGCATGCATATACTAATGTCAAGCTTAATTTATTAAAATTGTGATTTGTTCTTGAAAAAAACATGTGAAAAGCATATTCCTGCATGCTAGCTATTATTTAAAAGGCAGGACTCCGTTAGTAGGGCATTGCAACTTAGATCACTGCAGGTCATGGGAGGTAAATCCCTTCGCCTGTCTCTCTCTGGTTTTCCTTCTACTTTTCATGTCCACTTAAAATAGGAGCTCATGGGTCATGCAATGCCCAGCTTCATGTTTGCACAGTGCCTATTGCAATGCTGCCTGAACTGGGCCTGGGGATGCTGCTGTACCTAAGTGTTTTATAGTAACATGATTGATAATTCTATACATTTCAGAAGGAGCAATCAAGGTTGAGAAAATTGTTATGATTCATTCACTGCTTTGTCATTATTGGCGAAAGTCACACCTACTCCTGCACCAGACTGGTGCACCTGTTCCTGGTGGAATAGGAACCAGGGAATTTTCTCCCCTGGCTCTCTGGGACCATGGTAGGGCTGTAGGAAGCACAGAACTCCTCCATTCCTGTGTCTCAGACAGCAAAAGATATTAATCTTGGGAAGTGGTGTACGCTACAAGAGGATGCCAGACCTTTCATGCTCTTTGAGTTGAAGCCTTGATTGCACATTGCAAGCAATCACAAGTCAAGCTAGACACTTCAGGCAGTACAATCACCTTTGTCACTCTCTAGCACTTTGTACTACTTTGTGCAAGGAAAGACCAGGAGGGTAGTCAGACTAGTGAAGGACTTTATCTTCCATGTCAGAATCAAGTACCCAAGTCTCCAGCTGAATCAGAAAAAATGATCAATAAATTGTTCTTACAAATTAATCATGGTAGTAACAAGCAGCCCTTATTGCAGCTGTTGCCACCTGATGAGTTTTTACAGATTGACAATCAAGTGTCATATCCTCAGTATGCATTAGTCACTTGGTATGACAGAAGACTTTTCATGGACAGGCTCCTTTTTTCTGAATGGTGCAAGAAAAATGGAGCTACCCAGATGGAGATTTTCAGCTTACTAGCATTGAGCCTCATTGTGCTCTTGATGGCATTTGAGCAAATAGCTGTTAGTGCATGTTGGTGCCAGGATGAAGTTTGGTGAGACAAGGAAATGGTATGGTTGCTTGAAGTACAAGGAAGCTGGATTAGGTGACCTCAGGAATACAAGCCCAGTGTTTCTGCCAAAGTAGATCAGGCAGTCTATTACAAAGCTATTAAAGGGCTCCATCCTGTCATGGGTTAAGATTTGCTTCCATTTGCCTGACTGGCATAAAAAAATTTTTGTAAGATGACCCAAAGCACACGTGCACTTCTATGGAAGAAGAGTCCTTTCAGCTGACTGTCTCATGCCCTGCCATGTATGTTGTCATTTGTGTGTGCTGACATCCCAAAAGTGTTCATGATCAACTGAGGCAGGGAATGGACAGAAGCAGTGCTCTAGCAATCATAGATTTGCTTCAGTTTCCTGAACCCAAGCTTAATTGAGGTGGTTTCATATTTTCGTCCCAGCTTTGTAATACACACATGGCTACCCAGATGTCTGCTGAATTACCAAGACCCTAGAGCAGTTCTCACCACAGACTCGAAAGCTAACATGAAAAGTCTCCTCTTTATCACTCCCTCCTTCCTTACTTCCCTCAGACATTACTCTGACAGGGAGTACAGTACTCATGTCTCTAAACAATGGCAGTGTTGTGATGAAAAAACACTGTGAGGAAACACAGATGATCTATCTTCTGATACAAGAGGTCCCTTTTCAAATTAATGATATATTCCCGAGGCCTCTATATTTAGAACGATTATTATTTTTACCTACATGCAACATTAAAATGAGTGGTAATGTTCTCAACTCATCAGCTGCATCAAAGCTTGTAATTTGCAGTTTTGGAATTAGAATTATCTTACTCATCCCACTGACCTTACTGTGTGAAGCCCTCTAGAAAGGCTTAAACCTAACTTCTAAACTTGTTCATACATTAGATATGATAATAAATCAACTTATTTAACAGATAACAAACTCTGATAGAGTTATTTAATAACACAATTTATTACTCCAATAGGAAATTAACAGCAAAATTGCTAAAAGTATAGACAGAATCCTCATTATAAAATATCAGAACTAACAACAAATATCTTAGCAGTTGGATGCAGAAAATACTGTGAAAGGGCACGGTAATATAAAATAGCTTTTTCCTAGACAAAAAAGTGTTGTGTCAAATTTGAGAAGATCATTTTCTGTGTTAATGGACTTTTTCCACTGTGCTACATAAATTGTCAAGTTTTGAGGATATTAAATTCTAATTGTCATGGGCTATTGTGCATTACAGATTCAGAGCCAAACTCAAAAACATCTTGTCACAGGGGCAACTTTTGTAAAGATATTTTAGATCAATAACATTAATTTTCAAAAATTCATAATATTAACAAAACAGGTAAGCACTACAGAGAAGGCTAGGCTTTGACACAGTCCTAATAGGCAGAATTTCCAGTAATTCCAAGAATTTCCACTGCAGAACTGATGACAATGAGAATTTTGATTGAAATGAGACTATGGGATGTGGACCATGGTAGTTAAAGGAATACTTCTTGGCCTTTTGATCCTGCCTTTCATCTATCTATATTTTTCTAAAATTATGAAAACCACCAAGCAGCACATAACATTTCATAGTCAGGATGTCTGAAAAGCAAATACCTTTTCCTAGCAATCAGGATAGGTTTTTAAATTCTACTTTCTTAGCTATAATTTAATCTGCAAAGTATATCTAAATAATCACAGAATGCAGATATAGCATTGAATTCTGTCAATACATTTCAACAATGTGTTCAATGGCTTTGTAAATTTTTCCTACATTCACTAGTGACACTTTGTTAACTAAAATGGTGTGTTCAAGGAAAACATCGTGAATGGTCAGCATATATCCAACTGTTTATGAGTAGCTGGACACATTGTCACCAAAGTCAGTAGATGTCTTTGACATCCTCTCCTATTTTGATGCCTTTGAGTTTACAGCATCAGACATTACATTAGCAATCTTTCTTGGATGTGCCTAAAGTTAAGTGTTGCCCAAAACTTACAGGTTCTATGATCTAAGGATGGAGTCTACATTACCTTGCAAAAATACTGAGTTGTCTAAAAAAGAGCAATACTTGCAAAATACTGAATTTTGTGAGAATTACAAGTTATACAAGTTATTTTTAGCACAAGCATTTTCTAACTGCTAGGCTTTAAAGGAAAATTCTGTTAGGAAAAAAAAAGTTTCCAAGAGCAGACATTTGACCCATCCTTGTGTTTGTAAATACAGAGATTACCATAAAATGTTCTTGTTTATCAAACAATCACATCTTCCTGAGAGCTGTTTGACTTTCCTTTAATTCTGCAATGGCTCACTGTTCACTAGCTGGGAGAGTTTACTCCCATCTCTTCTGTTTTATAGAACCCGAGGAGCCAAGCTCTGTCAGGTGGTGACAGAAACCTTCTCCAGACCTCCTCAAGCAAATGACATCTCTCCTGCTCCCTCACTTCCACCTTTTGATTTTCCACATGTATAGCTGTAACAAGGAATGTGAAAACAAGAAACAATTCAAAATCCCCAACCCCAACCTCTCTGGCTGAAGCGGAATTTTTCCAAACCACCAGCCACACCTCGTGCGGATCTGCCTGGCCCTGATGGACTCCATTCCAGTAGCATACACAGAACCAGTTAGTTAATTTTCATGAATTCCTCATGCCATTACAATGTCCTTGACCTGTGCTCCTATGAGGTGTACACTAGAGTCGTGACCCACAGGGGGAGCTCCCCAGTACCTTCGAAAAACCACCCCCACCCTCCTTCCATCACACTGTGTTCAAGTGAGTCCCACTGTATAAAACCTACATCTTCTTTTTGCCTGTACACCTAGAGGACAGAATGTGCTGTCTATATTTAGTGAAAAAATAAAATTGCCCACATTGTGCTCCATTTAAAGTCCATGGAGAGCTTGGTTGCTGATTTTAATTTGTAAAGGATAGTGTCACTTCTTTCTCTCTGTGCTGTAGCTGCAACTGCCGAGCTGCTGCCCTTGAAACCCCAGCACTAAGTCCAAGCCTTTAAATCAGAGGGCTCTGTGCACTAGCAAACAAATGCCAATGGGAACTATAGGAAACACTTCTGAGAAGTCAAAGATCAAGGAAAATAAAGATAATATAAATTATTAGCAATTATATCAAATAAAGGGAGTGCATTGTTATGCTGGTGGGCTGTATTTTGGTGCTGATTTATATTTAACCTACTTAAATAAACTGCAATGGCTGTTCCATGAACACAGAAATGGATTGAAAGTTTCCATTTGATTAAATAAGGAGAAGAAATTACCCTGCGGCTAGTCTGCACATTCACTGATCAACAATGAAATCTCAATGGAAATTAGTGACCTGCCAACACTCAACTGATTTGAACTGAGCTTGAAGGGGGCAGTCATGCAAATACCACTTTGGACATTCATTTAGCACTGCTTTAAAGCACAGCTCTCTGTCCAGCTCACAGTATTTTCTGTGTATCATTGGCTGAGAAATGTTGGCTCTGGCTGTACGTGGAGACTGAACATGACCAGGTTATGCCAAGCTGTTGTACAGCCAGCTGGATGCCCTGCACACTGGAACCCTCCAAAGGGGACACCAGGCACATTGGGAATGGTGTGGTTAGGGTCTGTTCCCAGGGTCAGGCAACCTGGATGCTGGGGAGAAAAGGGGTTGGTAGCATAGATGCCAACTGCTCTGAGCCAGTAGGAGCCAGGGAAAGCAGTCTGAGGAACATGTCCTCTGAGTGCAAATTCCTGCAGCCACCCAGCAAGGCAGGGCCCAGCACCCCAATGCCCTGCAGTCCCTCCTCTTTACCAACCATGCCAGAAGGGGTCTTCCCAAGCCACTCCTGTGTCCAACTGCTGTCTTCACTCAAACTTCATCTTCTCTTTTTTCATCCTGTTCAAGCCCCCTGGGAAATATGAAGTTAACTGCACTTCACCCATCTTGGGAAGATCCAGGGGACTTCCATGCTTTCCAGTGGGACTTAGCCTAAAAAGATAAGATTCAGCTTAAGCTCTTCCAAGCTAGAAGAATTCCTGACATGTGTTGTCTTGCATGTTGGAATAAAAAACAGTTAAAAAATTATAACTGCAGATTTAACATCTTGCTAAATTTTGCAACCCTTTTGCAATTTTTTCCCTAAGCAGTGAATGCTGAAAATACAGTTGCAGAAGAATTTACAGTAGAATATTCTGCTCTCAGCCTCCCTCCAGGCAGAGACTGGACTGAGGGACATGCATTTAACCCCTACAAAGAATTTTAACATAAACAGCCAACCATCCTCCCACTGGTTTCTCAGAAAACTAGTCCATGAATTATCCTTTATTTCAAGATTCATTATCTAACATGTGAAAAATGCCCAACACTGCTTGCTTAGTTTAGGAAAAAAGTTGCTGTGGAGTTCTTGTTAGTTCTATGTTTTCTGGAAAGATAAGAGTACTTGCTTTGTCTTTCCAGTATTTATTGGCTCTTTGAATTTGAAGGAAGGCATAAAAGTAAGGCTGCTCCTTGCCTTCTTACAGGACCTGCATGTTTTCCATACTCTGAAATCCATGCTGATTTACCCTGTAGAAACAGAAAATCTTTCTCCTTTGGGAAGTGATCTCTGAGTCTCTCTCAGGCAGTTTTCTACCTGATTAGGAATTGTGATCAAAAACCCCCCTAACAATCTCTTTGATTTCAGATTTCCCCACAGAAAGAAAAATATCAAGTAAGAAAATGCATCTACACGTCCTGTTTAGCAGTAGGGCTCCTTAGCTGATCTGGGGCTTTATTTGACTTGCAGAGACCAAGATCGAATCTTCCTTTCTCCTACAATTTCCAAGGTTACTTAGAGCCCCCATGTTTTTTATGTCTGTCTTCCTCTGTTAAAGGGGAACTGTTCTGCCTCATTTTTTTTTTTTTGGTCTTCAAACCCTTTCTCGTTTTTAGTTTCTTCCCATGACTGACAGCCAGGGAGAGAAGGATTGCCCCCCTCAGCTTGGCGGCTTCTCTGATTCTGCAATTCCTTTGAATTTCTTAATTAACGTGTTTCTGTCAACCTGAGAAAGTCACAAAACTTTCAAAATTATCCTGTTATTTTAGAGCTCATTAGACACTGACAATACTGACATATTTTAAACTCATGCCTCCCAGTTTGCTGTTAGCTTTACAGCACCCACATATGATAAGCTAGGAAAAAGGACTGAAGTCACAGCCAAGATGGCTTTGAGAACATTTTTTCTAAATTACCTTCTTCACCGTGGGAAAGACATTAAACTACTTTGGGGGACTGAGTAATAACTCACAAATTGGCCTGTACATTGTCAGGAGAAGCTTTCAAGACAAATTCAAGGCATACAAGATAGGAACAGTCTGTCTACTTAGAAAAAAAGCAGGGCTGTGTTTGCTAGCAAGTGAAGTGGGAATAGTTTCATGCCATGGAAAATGAGATCTCGACACTGCTGCGTTACTGGAGCAAACTGCACTGTCGATATACTAATAAAAAAGGGAGCATTGGTTGTGAGTACAAGGAGCATGCTGACCACATAAAATGCAAGTCAGCTTGGTCGGGAGAGCTTGAAGGAATGATTAGCTGAAACAAGAACATTTTATTAGACCTTTTCTAACATAATCTGAAAAGACGGGGTGGGGAAGAGTGGGGATTTACATTTCTGGGAGGCACCCATCCTCAGAAAGGATAGTCTTGGTCTTGGTGCTCAGTAGGTTTTGTGCTTTTTTCTCCCATGTTCCACATTTTCTATGAAGTTTTGGTTACTGACATCATTTATTGTACTTAGTACAACTCTTTGTTCTCTGAAGAAAGGGTAAAAAATTATCTGAAGCCTACCTTCAGTGCTCAGAGCTATAGACCACTAATATCTGATTATTGGTGTTCAAAACAAAGGGCAAAGCTAAAGAAGCACCAAACAGAAAAGCTCAGAATCAAATATTGAGAATGATGCTGATACTATAGGAAAAGTAGTAACTTGTGGATTAAAGTTACTTTCCTGAGTTGTTTTCATGGAGTTCAGCCCCCAAAGTATTACTATTCTATTCGGAATTATAAATCCACTTGTAAAATGGCCTCAGGGCATTTTCACTGAGAAAAAATCATTGCCAATGGACTGGGTTTTGGGGAGGAGGCTGGACACAGAGACCCTCTCAGACGCAGGGGTTTGAATTGCCCCATCGTTCTCTTATTGGTTTTGAGTCATCAACATGTGGTAATGCAATTATCATATTACAGGCAGCCTCAGGCAGCTGAACTTTGCTCTCTGGTGGCTGAGATGTAATCCCTGTCCCACTGGTAGCATGTTAGACTATTAGGCTGGCTTGTGTCATGCCAATTACAAATATAACAAGTTATAATAATGTTATAGTGCCGGAAGAAATAACTAAGATCACCAAAGAGAATGCCTTACAAGACTCACACACAGAAGGATCATTTAAAGCTGATGCTTCAAGTTTCAATTTAAAAAGCAAGGGCTTGGGTCTGAGAGCATGAGCATTTCCCTGGAGTTAGTCATATGTCTCACTTCAGGCCTGCATAGATTGGGGGCTGACAAGACTCACATTTCAGAAAAAAAATCCTCAAAAGAATACAGAAGAGAAGGAGATATGAATATGATACTAATTTATGTAAAAACTAGGATTTCTAGATCAGTCCAGACATTTTTCAAGGACATGGTGTTTGCTATAAATATGACAGTAGAATATAAGAGATAAAAAAATCACTGCCAACTGCTCAGAAATATCCACTGTAAAGGACTCTCACTGAAAATTGTTTAAACTCAGAGTAGGAGAAAGAATGCAGGCATAAACTGTAACAAGTGAGAGTTCAACAACATTTGAGAAACACTGTGTAAAAGCCAGCTTTGTGTCTGTCTTTTCTTTCAGATGTCTTCAGTTACAACAAGTAGAGGAGGGTTTTTCAGTAAACTGCTGCCTGTGTGCCATGTCTCCAGCTACTTCACTTTTATCTTCTGCAAGAAAATAGTTACACCGAGAAGTAAAAAGAAGTGGAAATTAAAAGCGAGGCGTATCTCAAAGACACAGCTCTATAAAAGGGAATTACTCAGCATCATTGGAAGTAAATCAGAAAGAAACAAATCCAGGATTTACTGCCCTTGTCAGCTATTTTGGATGAATCAGATCCAAAACCAAATCTGATCTCTCGTCTCTGGAAGAAAGAGTGGTAGTTAGTCACGTAGTTTGGGACAGTAATGCTTAAGACTGGGATGGTAGCGTGCCTCAACTATCTCCTCCTTTTGTGATCAGCTCCTGTTCTGAGTCTGTATATCCTAGAGAAACACATCATCCTCAGTTATTTGTTTTTCAGGGCCTGTTCTGTAGGGTTGTTGACCCTGGCCTGTCATCTGGGTTCCTACAGTGGAGAGGCAGCCACGTGCCTCTGCAGGCACTGCCCTCCCTGAACACGAGGCCCTTATGAATGCCTTATGATTCATGGACCATTTCCTGTGGCCTTGATAATCACCAGTGAGCCACATCATTGGGAATTACCACTGGGGGTGTCTGCAGTTTAATACTCACATATCATCCAGGTTGTGACTTGAATATAAGCAGCCAGTAAGCACATCGTCGTGTTCAGCCTTCGTGCCATGCTGCAGAATAGTGACATTTCCATTTAAATGCCAGGCAGGAAAGCAGTGTACTGAGCACAGTACAGGACACAAATCAATCTAGTTCAGTTCAATATTCTTATTTGAGAGTTGTTGTGGGCTAGGCAGAAAGCAAAATAGCCTGCAGCTTGCAGTACTGTTCTCTTCCTAAATGATCCTGAGTGATTTAACTGATGTAAGCTACTCCCTCCATTTAGTTTGAGGTCTGAATAGCTTATGAACCCAGATTAAGTGTCATGCTATGCATTCAACAACATGATGACATTTTGCAATTGCGCATGATTTGTGAAGATGGACTACTTGAACTAACCAATGCGTGCCCTTGTGGCTGAGAGCTGAGGTCTAGCTGGTGCTTTCTCTGTCCTTGCACACACATCAAAGCCCTTTTTCTAATTTAATGTCTAGATTAAGTTAAAAAATAGATCCATGCACCCATTTTAGGGATCAAGAATGTTTGCAAGTTGAGTCAGCAAGGTAAGACCATGAGTGAGCGCCAGCCAGGTAAAGAGATATTTGAAGCCTGGGGAAACCAGGCAAGTGACTGACAGGGTTGTTGCACAATGGGTTTCCTACACAGATAATATGTAGAGAAATGGTCAACTTATGAGAGGAACTGAGCACCAGAGCGTGCCTTAGGCATCCCACATTAACCTCTGCAAATTTCATCTTTCTCTATTGCCTGAACACCAAATGGTTTAGGTCCCCCTTAAAAGAGCTCTACTCTCCAGAGATTTAGTTGGAACCTGAAGTGCAGGCAGTTTGATCGCCCCTGAAGAGAACAGCAGGATCAAGAGAACAGCAGAAACATACACTGATGTGCTGTGCCTGCTGCCAGGTCAGCAGGGTAAAAGGGGACTTTTCAAGGTCAGAGACAGTTCATAGGTATTTTTGGGCTCCTCTGGTTCAACTGAAGGGAAAACAGCTGCAGATCCAATGCCATACCACTCTTATACTTGCATGCTTTTTCAGAAACCACCTGATATGAAAGCTTTCCGGCTCATCATTTATTTCTGCAAGGACTTACATTTAAGAAGATACCACTTTAGACACCATTGCAGGATATTATTACTTAATTACCTAAGGAAAAAAAAACCAACAAAGAAAAATGGGATTGCAGGAGTAACTCCCCTTCTCATGCTCTCTCCCATCCCCCATTTGCAGTCTGCTTCTGTCCAAGTTGTCAAGGTCCCTTGAATCTGCAAATAGTGACTCTCTTGGCCTCAAGCAGTAAAACTGGCTGAAAGACTAAGAAAGAAACATTTCTTATTCTTTTGTAGCTTTTAAAGCTTGTGGTTTTTCGACAAATTATCAACAATAATAAGCAATCTCAGACTCCAATATCGTGGATAAAAAGTCATTTATTTCTCATACTTTTCTCTCTTGCACCCAGAAATGCATATTCTTATGTAGAAACTAATGGGACCTGGTTATTTCCCTGTTCTGAAGTGCTTTTGTGACTGATATCTCAAACATTCTTCTGTGATTTTTCCCTTATTATTAATATATTGACAATTGTGTAGGGCTTTGCTGTAGAAACATTTCCTGTTATACTTTGGTGACTTAGCAACTGTCTGTGTCAAGCACATATGGGCTTTGTGGATTCTTCTCAAAGCACATACACAGTGCTGGGCTATTCCTTCCACTAAGCGGAGGAATCCATGATTTGATACAGTCAGAAACACTGATTGAGTAGATTTCACTTTTTGTGAGAACATTCATTAAATAGAAGTTCACTGGATTAAGTCTTGCAGTCTTTAATCAAATATTATTCCTGAGAACAATGGAAAGGAGCCCTAGATTAGTGAGAATCAGAGCACTCTTTCATTGTTTTCTTGTTAATATGTCTCCCTTCATTTGGAATGTCTCAACTAATTGCAACAACTGAATAGTGTGGCCCTTATTACCCATGGGATCATGTAAAATGGTGTAATATGACACTGAGAACAAATAACCTAAGAAAAGTGCTGTGGACAACCTTTTAATAAGCTTTATCAGATGATAAAAAAATATAATGTTTTCCTCTACAGGCATGGGGAAAACCATGAATCTTGATCTTGACAGTGGTTCCAAGAGAATGAAGGAAAAAACTGAGAAAGGATAAGGGTTTTCAGTGTCAGTTTTCACTTTTGAAAACCAGAATTGCTCTCTTATTTGGTCTGTACAAAAACTTTGTGTGTCTACAGATATTTCTCATGCTCTTTCTTGTAATATCTAATTCTATAAGAAATTGTAGTTTTGAGCCATACCCACAGACTGAAGCAGCAACTGTATCACAGACATGTATTTATTTATACTACCATGAACTTCAGAAGAAAATCAAAGGTTTCCTAAACACAAATGTAAAAAAAAAAAAAAATCCCTTAGTTATTTACACAAAAAGGTATTTTCTCAGTTAGACATACTCAGTTGCTCAGAGCCCCATCCAGCCTGGCTGTGAATACATCCACAAATTTTCTGGGCAACCTCTGAGTTAAGAATTTCTTCCTAACATCTAATCTAAACCTGCCCTCATTCAGGTTAAAACAACTGCCCCCCGTCCTGTCACTATCTGGCCACACAAAAATCCCTCTGCCTCCTTTTTATAAGCCCCCTTTAGGTACTGGAAGTCTGCTGTAAGGTCTCCTTGGAGCCTCTTCTCCAGGCTGAGCAACCCCAGCTCTCTCAGGTGTGAGGTTTCCACCTCACGCAGGATGTGTCTCTTAGACTGTTTTCATAAGAAAAAGCACAAAATAGTTACTGTAAAAAGAAGATAAATTTCTTTAAATGGACAGCAGATTTCTCTGCCGGTAATTCCCAAAGGACATAAAGCCAGGCAGTGTAGACAGTCCTGTGGGGCAGGGCAGGGCAGGGCAGGGCAGGGAAGAGCAGGGAAGGGAAGGGAAGGTGTACTGCTTCAACCAAATTTTTTCTGAAGGGATATGTTAGTTATGTTACTGTGTTAGTATGTTACTGAGTGCCCCCAATAAGGTACTTAAAATCAATATGTTTTAATGGTAAATAAACAGAAGTTATAATTTCTTATCTAATGACAGAACAATGAACCTTAGACAAAGATGAAATAAACAGGCCATTTATAAGTTAAGACTAATAAAGACAAAGTAATTGTTTATTAACTAGTAACAGTAAAGTCTGCATCTATCAGGATACCTGCTGAAAGATTTATTTTTGATTTTAACTGGGAGAATATATTTTTAGAAAAGGGCAATATATTTTTCTTGTAATTTGAAAGTTCAGCAGGAAGAAATAACTCAGTCTTGCAAAAAAATTCCTACTGCAGTGCTGTAGTTTTATGAGCACAAGATTTTACCAAGATTAGTGTTCAGCAAATGTTAAAAAAAGAGAGCTTTGCCTTTTAAAGAAAGGAATTGCTTTTAAAAATTGTGATTCTATTATAGTCCCTGCAATCAGAATAGCAAAACAAGAGGTCTAGAGGCGTAATGGGAAAGGGGGTTCCCAGAGTAGGAAAGTTTTTAGTATAATTCAAACATCTGCATTCTTCTGTGATGTTAAGATCCCTTATCAAAAACATGCTTTGGTTTTGTGTGATGCTTAGCAAATACGGAAAGGTCCAAACTTTAGCTTTTCAGCTAAAATGTTTTTTATAGTGAGGAAATAAGATCCTGGCCCGTGGATGCACACTGGGGCTGACTGGCTGATATCTCCATGGTAGAGGGTGACTGTCTTGTCAGCAGCCCATGGTCTATCACAGCTTTTGTGCCGAGTGGATGCGGCTGGAGAGACCTGATGGGAACATGGTAGCTTTCACCCAAGCAGGGAATTAAATTCAAAATTTGAAGGCCAAATATTTCATCCTTACATTTGACAGAGAGAACTACTGCAGTCCATAGTAAAAAAATACAGCGTGGTTTGGAATTGGTCTCCCATCTCCAAAAACTTACTGAGAATATTAGAGGTTTGAGTAAACAAATTTCATCACAAAAAAATAGGTGACCACCATGGAAAATGTTCATGCCATTAGACAAGCAACAAAAACACATTTTGACCATAAATATTTTCTATTTTGAAATACTGTTACAATATTCCATTAGTTGCAGGAGCTGATATTCAGCTGTTTTCCATCCAAGCTCCTCTGTGGTCTGGAGTTCTTCATCACAGAACATCACACTAAATGCACTGTAGAGCTCCGTGAGGGAAGAGGTACCACATCATGCAAGATGGGATGTGGTGAGAGAGTCTGCCCAGGGGAGGAATTGGATGGTGATGGAAGGATCCTGCTCTGCCAATGGGCTTTAAGCAGAGGCAATCCAGAATTTATGATCTGGCTGAAAAGATTCTGATTGACTAGTTAAGTTTTTTGATACACTGCAAGATCTCCTTCTCTTTAACAGAGTTGGTAGATACACCCTGAAAACAGAACAGTTTTGCTGGACTAGCAGGAGGCTGAGACTGTGCATCCTTTGGGACTTAGGGGAGGGATAGGGCAGTGAATCTGGAAAAACATCACAAATAACCTTCAACTTCTCTGATGCCTGTGTCTTGAAACAAGACCTGAGAGTGTGGTCCAGCAGACCAGCAAGCTGGTAGACCTGGGATGTCAGGACCTTGTGCTGCCATTCACAACAATGGTTATACGAGTTGTAAGATACTTTAAAAGCTAGCAAGGATCAGTTATAAGTGCTGTTTCTATACATTGTTGGATGCTTATTTTCTATTTCAGGCAGAGGAGAGATGGAGGCAGCTGGGATTAGGAATGGCATTACAATATTCTTTGTGTTTATGTTATGATTAAATTTTTCAACTATTTAACAAGAGGAATCATACTTTAATCTTAAAAGCAAAGGACAAAAGTGTGTTTTGAATGTCTTTGTATATTCAAGTAGAGTAACAAAGATTTTATTGAAATGAAGACATTAAACTGTGAGGGACAAAAGGCCTAAGTTCAGATCTAGATGTAGCTAAGTGTTGCGTAATCCTCCTCTACATGACTTAGGCACTGTAATATATCTCTTACCTACTCGTAACATAAATCCTATGAACTTCAAGTCATCCTGAAGTAAACTTACTTCTCAGGATAATGTCATGTATATTTCTTACATATTATAGTTTGACTGGTTTTAATTACTACCCACTGGAAAATTCCATGGATTTGAAATAACATCTTTGCCTTTAAAAAATGTACTCACATTCTAGTAAAAAATTCAGTGTATCTACTCAGTGACGTGAGACTTCCAATTGCACTAAGGTCACTGCTGTTGCAGAAAAGCTTATTTGTTCCTATTCTCTTTCCCTTCATCTCCTCACTACCGATCTTCTCCTATGTCAGATTTTGACCTTCAAGCAGCGAAGGAGGTTTTCAAGGTCAGGTTGGATGGAGCTCTGAGTAACCTGGTCTAATGAAAGGGGCCATGGCAGGGGCATTGGAACTGGATGATCTTTAAGGTCTCTTCCAACCCAAACTATTCTATGATTCTATGAATCTGTATTTCAGTTCTTTGAGAACAAATTTTCTCCTTCTGTAGAGCCCATAGTTGCCTGAGATTTCTGCTCAGTCTCTGAAGTTCAAAAGGCCATATATGCTTGAGAAAGGCCAATTCAAACATAATCTTTGGTTCAGTTTGATTCAAGAGTTGCAAATTTACTACAAATTATATTGATATTCCTAAAACTTTTTTTTTTGGAGGAGGGGGGTAGTGGGAAATATTCACCAAATGTCCTACTTTAAACTGGTTGCCCATGTATGTATGAGCTGCTTACACCTTACTTGTCCTGGGTATGGAAACATTCATGTTTATCACAACCAAACCATCTTCCTCACCTATAAAAAGAACTAGGAGGAAGAGAAAGGGGTTGTTTGCTGAAGGGACTGCTGGTTGTACTTAGTCCTTGGAAAGGCAGGAAAAAAAATTTAAAAAAAGGAGGAGAGAATGAAGCAGAAGTAGAATAAAGTGAAGGAAAAGAAATAAAAAAGAAGGAAATGATCCATCCCCAATGATGCAGCTCCATAACCTGGCCTGAGTGTCAGCCTTTGGAGTAGCATTTGAGGATTATTTGTCCCTACTGAGAGCTGGGAGGATGATACAACAATAGGAAAACAACAAGCAGACACTCACCAGAGAAATTTTTTCCATTTGTAGTGAGGTTAGAAACAAATAATCAAAACAAGACCCAGTGTAACTTTTGCTTTTTCCACAAAGTTTTCCCTGCCAAAAGATGTAATGTCACATGGATCTGGTAAAGCTGCCAGCCTGGAGCCTTCACCAGGCTGCTGTTATGGCTCCCATCAGAGGAGACCCATGCTGTGAATGCACAGGGGCTGCGTTCACAACATGATGTCTTCTCCTTGGCTTCCTGCTGCTCCCCACACCTGCCACAAAGTTACTTTCCCTGTTCATTGTGACACCTTGCTGTCACCACCTACCACTGCTGTCAGTGTCCCGAGACCTTGCATCTAGGCTGTGCTCGTTCCTGTACTGACACTCAGCCCACCCACAGCAACTCCCCAAACACCTTTGTTAAGGAACTTTACGAGGGTTACAAACCCTTAAGCTAGCACAAGACAAGTGCAGATCTAGAGAAAAGAGGAAACACCCACACGATGGTCCCTGCTCCCAGGATCACAGCAGATGCCCCATCTACCTGCCACAATCCCTGTGTCCTCCTGAACGGAGAAGGGCATGCTCCCAACAGATAAGAGTTATCCCCAAGACTTTAGTGTAACTGCTAGATTAAAGGACAAATCTAGAAAGTAAGAAAGTAACCTTTTAAACCACAGTATTTACATTGTAAAATCACTTGTATATATCACAAGACAAACATCTCAGAGCAAAGGCATGATCCTGATTGCAGACCAAAACTAAACAGACCACGTCTTAGCTCTGGGTATCTTACAGGCTGCAGACTCCATCGTGCTTCATTGTGTAGGCAGCAAAATTTTGCAAAAGACATAGTCTGTGACAGTCTGAATCTGGAGGTGATCATACACTGGATCAGCATATTTAGCCATGAGAAGGACGCAGCTATGGTTTGTTTGTGGAAGGCAACCACTCCATGACAGTGATGCTTAGAGAAAACAGCAGCCCTGATCCTACAGTGCATTAAGTGTAAATCCAGGTATTCCCAAGTTGTGGGTTTCCACAATTCAGTTGCACTGTCAGAGATAAATAGAGAGAAAGAGAGAGAGAAGCAGAGGGCACAATTACAGGGTCTCTGTTAGAGACTGGAAGCATCTTCATCACCAACATTATGGTGAAAAAGCTAATTATCACAACAGGATTTTTCTTTTAACAAGTGAGGTTAACATTAACATTTCCTGGGTATTTAGGCAAACTCAGATGTTCAAAAGCTATTGTAAATTAAATTAAACCATTGCAAATGTGATTCAGTCAATGTCTTATTTCAAATCAGATGAACATGTTTGCAGTGTTTTCCTGCTCATTTACTATTCTAGAAAATAAAGCGGAGAAAAGCCTTCAATAAGTACGTGCATATAATGCATTTATCTTGATATCATTCCTCATTGAACCCTCTGCAATGCGAAATAATTAGTTTTATTAATGCTTGTATTGAACACAAATACAAACAGCTAGCTTTCAGATGACTTTCCCACCAGGGAACATGAAAAAAAAGTAGGTTGATTTGACTGATTGCTCTTAAAGATGTGGAACTGAGCTTACTTATCAACTTTGATAAGCAAGATTTCACACTGAAAGTTTTTCTCCTTCATAACTGGTATGAACTCAGAGAGACAACAAAGATATTAATAAAAATATGCAACATAATCCATACAACATTCTTTTTTGGTCTCCTGCAGGAGAACATGGTATGTCTCCAGCCTAGGAGTTTTTGTAAATCAAATGATTCTTGTAACTCTGAGCAATGTTTTGCTTAATTCGTTGTCAGTGTGATCTGCAAGGTGTAGGACAGAAAGCAGAAATGTAGCTGTACTGTATTTGCAATGCACTCCAAATTGAGAGAGAATGGAAAAATTAAGAGCAGACTGGAAAAATAAAATCCCTGTTTCTAAACAATAAGAGCTGTGAGATATGCACTGTTTTGGTTAATATTTTTTCCGTGTTAAAAAAAAAAAGCCTCTTTGTTTAAAGGTGTATTTATAGAAGGCATTCTCTTATTTTGCATTTTACTATGCCTCTAAATTTAATTGATGCACTTCTGCGGTTGCAGTCTGGGAGAAGCAACAGTTCAGAGAGGGATTTGTGCTGAAGACTGTTGGGTAGGTGACCAGCCCACTTCCCACACAGACCTCCAAGCTGTGGCAAGGCTGGAGACAGGCTGTGCATGGGTGTCTGGCACTGCAGACTGCTTCTCTCCCAGAAATCTGTACATTAAAGGTTGAGCTTTCATTGAGCAGGAATAGCCCCCAGCTATAGATTGAGAGACTCTCTTGAATTTGTGAGATGTCACACATTCATTGCCTCAAAAATCTGCACCAACAGATGGAAAATGTGGAAAATCTTCCTAACCTAATCAGCCCTGTCTTACTTCTTCTCCAGGAAAGCTGGCTGTTTCCTTGCAGGGAGGACTGAGGGTATAACACTCCAGTTTTAAAAGAACATCTTTTTCCATCTTCAAAATTATTGAACTCCCATGAGGCCTCAGGATGTTTTCATAATTATTTCCAGTTTCTAAAATTTCTTGTAAATACAACGTCCTCAGCCCCACCAATATGAACAGACTAAACAGGGCTAGAACACTGACACGCATCTGTTCCCCTTCCCCAGCCTGGCTGCCTGGCACCATTTCAGCCCCAGCCATTAGGTCCCCTCATGGCCCAGGTACCTTAATGGGATAATTCCTGGGATAACATACATGGATAACACCACTTTGCTCAGGGGGGACACTTTGGCTCTGCCTGCCATGCTCTGTAGCCTGCCCAGGGACTGGAGGGGCAATGCCTGGGGATCTCACTTATCAACACAGACAGAGCCCATTGAGCCAGTGTGATTCCCAATTATTAAATAAACTTTTTAAACTGAAATGAAAAAGCCCATAAATGTGCAAAAGACTTCTGCTGCCAGGGATGCAGCCCAGCAATATGTAGACTGTTTTTATAGCATGTAATGAAAAGTAAATGCTACTTGTCCTGGGCTGCACAAGAGAGCAGGTGAGGCTGATTGAGGGTGCAGAGGCTGCCAGAGGGCTATGCAAGGGCAGGCAGTGAAACTTATCCTTCCTGGCTAAGGGGGGGGGGGGTCTCAGGAGGGAGGAGAGACCTCCAGAACCATATGCACAGTGTGTTTCACAGGGAACCAGTTCCTGCAAAAGAGGGTCTAGGAGCAAACAGGTGCCATGTGGATAGCCAGGAAGCAAGGAGATAGATATGAACTACAGAGCTAAGCTGTTCGAAGTGTAGATGCCATCCTCAAGTGCAAGAGGCAATACTGCTAACCGATACTAGGAGTGTTATTTAATCCATTGAATAAAATATTCAATAAAAATGCTGAATTCATACTGATTAATTGAATGCTGTCTATAAAACTGGCTACTTACAGAGCTTGTCATGACCTCTCTTCCACATGTTCATTTAAAGACAAGAAATGCCTCAATAGCCTTATGTGGCAGGGACTGAGTATTTGATAAAAATACCTGTGTGAGACAAATATCTTTTGATTGCATTATAAAAACTGGGAAAAAGATCCAGGGAGAGCTAGATGATTGGGTAAAGGGGTTTCAAAGGAAAGGGAAGCAGTCTGAAAAAAAAAAAAATAGGAAAAAACTGAGAAGCTAGGGAAAACCCATTCTGCACAAAGCTGACCATCTGGAACACGTTACTGAAGAAGAGATGTGGGATCACATAGATTGTTTCTGGAAAAGGAGGGGCTTGAGGGGCATGGAAAAAACCCAACATGGTTGAATTAAGAGCCAGCCACAAACACTGAGCCAGATGGCTTTTTCGCTTCTTAAAATGATGTATGTTCCCATCTTTCTATATCTCCGATAATCGCTTTAACACAGGAGAAGTATATGGAGCAAGATGTTAAGGAGGAAGCAGAGGCACCTGGGTAAGAGGAAAAGAACTTTACTTCTCTTGTGTGCCTCTCTGTGCCATAAACTGAAATTCAAAACAGGGATGTCTCTCTTACGCAATAGCACATCTGTTGCTGTTCTGAAGCCTTTGGGCACAGAAACTCTTTCCAGACAGTGCAGAGCAATCATTTGGGTGTTTTGACAGGTTTCCAGCTGTAAGCCATATATTTGTTTTATAGCAAATTTTAGGTTAGTTCCTAGAGTTTAAAACATATTCAATCTGCTTTTGTTTTACAATCTGTAAACACTTTTAGAGCTCTATTCTTTATTTAATGATAGATAGGCACAACACAGCTGTTCTCCAGTGGCCTGTATTTCCAGCATAACTTTTTTGTTTCCTACGCACATCATTCAGAGTTTCAAATATGCTAGAAGAACACGGGCCAGAACATTGGGAGGCCAAAAGTGCTCTGAAATAGACAGAGAAGGTAAATGATTTTTATTTTATATCTGCAAGACTGTACACTGACTGTCTCTCACAGTACCCGGGGCCATAGAGGATGGCTTGGATACATCTGCTACAGGAATATGTTTCTGTGGCTCAGCAGAAGATACTCAAGGGTACAAACAGAACAGGGATGTCAACACAGAGCCTGTTAAACGACAGCACGTAGTTTCTCAGAAAGGGCAAGCATTGCATCACCACGATTATAAATGCTCCCAGTAGCCAAGGCAGTTCATTCAGGGCTGGTGTCTCAGCATGGCACTGCCCTGTGTCACATAATCCCACTGTGAGAAGGGGCAAGAGGAGCAAGAGCCCTGGGTGGTACAGTGACTGTGCAGAAAGCAGCAGTGCAATTGCCCAGCGTAAGTTAAATGCTGCTGCCTGCACAGCCATGTCAGAGGGCTGGATCGGTAACTCTGTTTAAGGATGCCCTCTGCTGTGCCCTGAACGCTCATTCAGCAGGGTACATTATGACCTTCCCACCAGCAATAAAAAAGCTGGTTTCTACTTTGACTTCAGTTTGTACTTTGAATGCTGTGATAAAATGATCTCCCAGCAATAAGGAATGCTATGTGCCATTATAATGAACACTACAGGCCCCCAGAATTGGGTTGGCACCCAAGCTACATTACAAATGTTTGCATATTATCTTCCTTTTAGAGAAACTACACTGACAAACTGTAACTCTCTGGATGTCCCCAGTTCACATTCCCCTCTCTAAACACTGCACATTCACAAATCAATCCCACGTTACAGCAGGATAAGCAACAGCAGTGAGTCCAAATTCACCTTCTGACAAATTGATGCAAACATAGTGAATTCTTTCCTTGGTACAGAGTCATTCTTCAAAGAAAAGAATTTGTTTCCAAAAAGCTTTAAAACCTTAAGACAGGAAATCCTGTCATCAGGAGACTTGACAAGATTTTGTTTTTCACTTACTCACATTAATAACTCAATGCTTCTCAGAGACCATTGGTCTGTTCCAAACGAGATGCCCACATGCACAGGAACAGTTCTGCAGATGCTAGCTGCGACCTTTCCCTCTTTCCTCTTGGGAATCCTGAATTTCTGTCCCCATACCTAAATCAGGTGACTCAGCCTTTTGTGAGCTTTAGTTGGGAAAGAAATAGTCAGATACACTATTTCAGGTCATTCCCTTTCTGCTGTCAACTTCCCTTATCCCTTTGGCACCTTCCAATTCTTTTTTGGGATATATGGGGCTGGAAACAGCCATCCCATAAACTCTTTTGCAGCTGTAAACTCACTTGAAATAGGATTACCCAAGTAGTACTGGGTGGAGGGGGTGGTGGGCAGAGTAGTAAGAAACTGGGAGTACCTTGTTTTGATTGTTATTATTATTGTAGTTGTCGTCCTCAGGGTGGATGAAGAGACTACAGATGTATAAACACAGAACACAAAATGGTCACTTCCCCCAGAAACTTGCATTTTAAATATAAATATCCAGGACAAATGGAGTCTGAACAGAAGGTGTTAAGTAGGGAAACAGTCTCTCATAGGAGGAACTGTGAGCACGGATCTAATTTATAGTGGAATATAAAGCAAACAGACTGTACAAGAGAGTGCTGCACGGTCATACAACAGCTGCATTGTGGGCAAGCAAGAGAGTGCATTTGTTGAAAGACAGAGAGATGATTTTGCAAGAAGGTTTTGGTGCTAGAAGCAAAAGGTTAGTAACCTTCTTGATCCCAGCTGTGCTCTGAGGAAAAAAAGAGCTATTTACATTATTCACAAATAAACAGGGCTGCATCAGATAAAATACTAGCCCTACCACCAGTTTCTTCTCCTCGCCTCCAAGAGCCCAAATTTTAGCTTGAGACGATGACCTTAATCCTCTGAGCAGCCCTAGAAAAAAAATGAAGTAAAGAATGGCTTTGTATCAAAACACGTTGTAGTAAGTTATAAGAACTGTGGGCATTATTAGACTGCTCAAGGCAAGCTGGGATTTATAAAATATCTTCCCATAGACACTGATCCAAGGCCTGTTAAAGTTAACAGGAGTCCTTCCTCTGACTTCAGTGGGATTAATAGAAGGCCTCTCACCCATCCCACTAAGGCTCTTATACAACTGACAAGAAGTTTAAAGGATCCACTCTGTACAGTTGATCAACTTTCATCATGGAGTAGATTCCATCACAAGCTCCCTTCAAAGGCCTGAAGACAAGGGCTGATGTATTGGATGCTTGGCACGTGTAAACACAGGAGGCCACCTACTGAAATATAAACACTCAGAAGAGAAAGCTTTTTATGCATCTAACAGGATATTTCTAGAACTTCAAGAGTTAAGAGTTTCTATGAATTTGCATGAAACTCATTTTGACTCCTTGACAAAGAGAGTTCATTCTCACAAAAAAATCAGCAACTAAAGAAGCTGCCACTTAACTGCACTTTTTTCTGTGTGTTGCACTAAAGACACTTGTACTAATGAGAAGTGACTTCTGTCATGTCTTCTCCTCCTCCCTGCAGAATACCCATCAGCCACATGGAAATTTTTGTGTACTTTGGCACTGTCCGCATGCTAGTAAGCTGTGCTGGAAAAAAAACCAACCAAACAAAAAACCAAACCAAACCAAAAAACAAACAAACCCAAACCAAACCAAAGAAAAACAAACAAAAACCCCCAAACAAACCAGGCAGAATGAGAGGAGTTACCTTGCAAAACAGTAGAGGGTGTCAGCAGCAACCAAGGTAGAAGAGCCACCCAGACAATCCTGCATACAAGACAATTTGAGAAAAATAAAACTGATCCGCTGGTGAAGCAGTTTACAATGAAATGTTTAATGTTTAGCATGGTAATAGTCCAATTTGTAAATTAACTGGGAAAAGACAGAACAGTCATGGTCACAAGGAATTATTCCAGAGACTCTAGCACTAATCAATAAATAACAAGAGCTTGAAGTAGAAGGACACGGGACTGTGCTGTTCTCTGGAATAGCAACATTTTCTTCTGGTACATACTTAGGAAAAAGCATAAATTCTGTAAATTCTTTTAAGGAAGATCAAGAAAAGCCTTAGGTTAATTATTAATGCCTTAGGTTGGCAATAAAACATTCCCATAAGGATTGAAGCAAAAGATAATCTGGCAGCTCACTCCACTGCATAGGTAAACAACCATACCAGAGAACGTGGTGAGGGCAGTCTGTTTTTTCCAAACTGTTTCAACTCACATCAACATACATCCTTTTTATTGTTTGTTTTAATGTACAGCATCATTGTGTATTATGTGTGTGACCACTGTAGGAGTGTGGATAGACTCATGTTGGGCAATGGCTGATGACATTCCTCTGGGCAGAAATGGGGCAGTGTGTCCCCACCGTGCAATGGAGAGATTCCCAGAGCTAACTTGGGGTTCTTACTTCCATTTTAGCAACTGTAGATGGGAAGTGCCAGTCTTCTTCTAGCAGGCACTTTCATAGCAAGGGAAGAGACCTCCCTGTCTTTTTTTTTGTCTAGATCTCCATGTTGCATCTAAGTAAGAACTTGGAAGGAGAGATATCAAACATTTCACTTCAGTTGTTCTCTTACATACCTATTAGCCACAAAATTGTCATGCCTGAATAAAAACGATGTGTTTGTTTTAATAAGCAACAAAGACAAGTTTGCTTTCTGAGGAGTATATTTGTATATTGCTAATTATCTTTTCCATGAGTATGTCAGCTAAAGTTTGCATGGAAAAAAACAAACGACAGGATGTCGTTAAAATGGGTCCCAAGAACCTTTCAAACGAATCACAGTGGTCTTGTCCTAATTAAAACTGAATGTGAAAACAAACATGCTTGCAATTTGCTGTGTATTTATGCATTTTGTCAACCTGGCCCATATGTGAAAAAAATGAAGCACATACAGTTGAAGTTAAAGATCCTAGTCATGCAGAGTAAGTGCTTGAATCGAATTAACTTAACAGAGAATGATACAAGCATTTGATCTTACAAATCCTTACAGTACTTTTAAGTACTGTAGCTTGTTAACTCATTGGAAAAAAAATTCTATTTGAGAGTTTCACCATTTGCCCATTACTGGAATAGGAAATAATGTACAAAAACTTGAGCCTCAAGTAAATCATAACAATGCTTAGGGTCCCACTTCATCTGCTCCCAGTGCTAGTATGCACATGTCCAAATTTATGCAAGGAAAAAAGACTGGAAAGAGATATTTCTTGATAATGTAGTGCATTTTTCTGTCTATTTGAATATGAGTATGGACTAACTGGAGGGCACTAAAAATCTAGAGATAGGTGATGGGCCATGAGGATGGTTAGAGAAAGTAAGTCATTGCCTCTGTGGTAGTTTGGCCTAGGCCTTCCTTGGTGACCAGTTTGTAACCAAGGAAGGGTCCAGATTTACCCAGTATTCCCTACGATTTTTACTTAAGCTGGGCTATAAGAAGAAAGGAGGAGAGGCCTTCGCTCTCTTTCCTTCCGGCGGCTTGGAGGTGCAGGTTCCCTGCTGTTGAGTCTGCCGTGTTGGGGAGCGAGGCCTGGTTGGGCCTTGTCGACCTTGGGAGACAGAGGTTGCCGGCGATCGTTCCAGAGCGACTCTCGGTTGTCCCAAGGAGAGTAGTGAGATATTTCTTCGCTAACTCTTTTAGTTGTTCGATATTGGGCTACTAATCGGGATATATTTTATTTTGGTTTTGTTCCTTTTCCCTTCCCCCTTCCCTTTCCCTTGTGAAATTGTATATATATTTCAATTGTATATACCTGTAACATAAGTGTAAATATATATACATGTTGCTTTAGCTGTCTCTCTCTCTCTCGTTTCGGTTTTTCTTGGTTGTTTTTCTCCCTCTTCTCCCTGAGGTATGGGGGGGGACACGGGACACTTCTCGTGGTAAGGTTTGGAGACTTGGCAGGGAGCCAGCTTCAAACCATATCAGCCTCCCTGGTATAAAACCATTGTCTTCACTTGGCCTAACCCCATAAGATGTTTAGAAGACGTAAACTGGATCTACAACTAAGAAACCATTTAAAATAGACAACTTATGGGGACAAAAATGAAAGACAAAGACCCAAATCCCTGGGAAACCAGTAAGGCATTTAGGCAATACTGAATTTGTTGAGTAGAGCACAGCATTCCCTGTTACAAAATGGATGTCTATGAACCCCATGGGTTGGGGTCAGGAATCTCTGAGTAAGGGGTTTCTGGGTATTTCTTCAGGGATAGATTTTGTCTGACTCCATCCCATGAAGTGTATGGACATCTAACTTCTTGAAAAATAATAAACAAGGTGGAGGGAGCAGGCTGCAATTCTGAGGATCTGAGGGGATTAATTCAGGACTGCAGATAGGTGCTTGAACCCTGGGGGACCCAAAGCCAGGAATCCTTCAGATGATTCACTTCTTTCAAGGAACAGAGCAAGAGTCACCATTTTCTTTTGAAGTGGCACCCACTGTTTACTTCTTTGACTTGTGATGAGTATGCCTTAGCAAATCAAGAGACCAGAGCTCCAAACAGCTGCCAGATCCCAGGAAGCTGCAATAAACTGCTAAAGCAGGGGAATAAAAGAGAGACAGGAGCAAAAGCCCTTCTGTCAAAACTATGTCCCATTTCAGGGTCGTATGGGAGAGATGCAGGACTTCAGAGAGAAAGGGTCTGAGAAGACAGAAAAAATGTTTTGGGTAAGGATGTTTGACAAGGATGAGGGAACACTGTGGCTCCCTCTTGTGAGATTATGACTGTTGTTTATAGGAGTCACAGATATGAGGCAGAAACAGACCTGCAGCAGTGAGAAGAAGGCAGTAGCCTTGACAGCACTTTTTGCTGTCATGTACTTTGCCACAGAAATGTATATTCTGTATCTTCTCAACTGGGTGCCTCAGTGAACTTGGCACCACTCTGGCTAATTCCCCTAATCTGACCTGACTGTGAGGGAAGCCCTATACCTCCTGACCTGGACTGAGAATATCTCAGCAGGCAGCATAAGAGCTCCAGGGAAATGTCTAGGAAAAGTAAGTACTAAATTACTTCTGGACTAGATACATCCAGTCTATCTGAATTCATTTCTGAATATAGCCCTCAAGGACAAATCTTGTTCCAATTTTAAGAAAAGACAAACCTCCCCTGCACTCCAGTGGGCTGTGGAAGGGATGGTATCTGCTGTTTAACCCTGGCTGAGGAATCAGTTAGGCTATAATTGTGTACTACATTATGAATCTCAGTGTGCTAACACAGGGAGGAGAATTAGCAGGCACAAGGCTGTCATCTTAGAAAGCTACTGACACTGTCCTTGCTACAACCTCATCAACACCAGCCTAGCAGGCTATCCTGGCTTCCCAGGAATCCCCTATATCTCCTTCTGAAGATGTCCATGGGGCAGACCAGAACCACAACACACCACACAAAGACGGAGACTGCACCTGACCTCTATTTCTTTTTGGACAATGCAAATCTTTCCGCAGCAGGCAATTACTTTAATACTGCAGGCAGCAACCCGTCAAGTTTCTTGACACCTGGCAGTCAGATGGATTAAGATGTGCCCAAAGCCCCAGGGGCTGGCCAGGGTGGGTGGAGAGCTCACTTGGGTTCAAGACTGGGTCTCTAGCCAGCACTTGGATCTGCCACAGTGTCTCTGCCAGGAAGATGAAGGTTGTTGCAGAGATAATTTTTAACTTCACATCCATAAAAAGGCCACAGAAGACATGTCCATGTCCTGTGACTCACTAGTAAGGAGAGCTGGGGCCTTAGAGCTAAGCCTTGCCCAGTGATACAGAGTGCCACATCTAGTGGGAGGAGGTGATCAAAGCCTGACATTCTCAAGGACCAAACATCTCACAAATATTTTGCTGCTTGCATAGTTTTCATAGGAATAAGGTGGAAGAAAGAACAAACTACATATGACAGGTGTTAATTGCTTTGCACAGGCTCAACTCCACAAAGGTTCCTAGGATTGGTGATACTGACTGTTAGCTGCTCATTTTTAGGTACTCATGGTCTAAAAAGGAGTTGTCACTGTTTCCTTTTGCATAGTCTGTTTCCTTTTGCATAGTATCCATTGCAGGAGGGTCAGGAACTGATTCAATTAATTTTGCAATTCATACCCTTATCTGTGACTTCCAATGTCAGCTGTGGAAGAAAATAACTGTACAGGTATTCTATTATTCAAAGTGCCACCACAATCTGCAGCTCTTTGTGTCCCTACAAAAATAACCCTATCACCCGGAAAAAAGAGCCTATACATACATATATTAGAAGAAGTAACTGTCAGATTAGCAGTAAACTGGAATAGTTGTCACTTTTTGATCTACTTCAGCTGAAATCAGCACTCTAGATAAGATACTACAGAAGTCCACAGTCAGACGTTCCATTTACTGTCCCCACTACTTTTTTTAGCACTCAGTTCTCTAGCCACACCAATTACATCGCAGTAGATTTCAGAACATTCTGATATCCGTATATATAACTTCACCAATGAGACTGTCACTGTTTTGATCCTCCGCCATAACAAAATCTACTGCAGTTTATCAAAGGGATTAAAAACTTCTTGCCTGTGCTCGCAAAACTTCCGAAGCGGCTGCACCCACTGCGGCCGGTGCGGGGCCGGAGCGGGGCCGGGGAAGGGCCGGAGCGGGGCCGGGGAAGGGCCGGAGCGGGGTTGGGGAAGGGCCGGAGCGGGGCCGCTGGCTGATCAGATGCTGCCCCCTGCCTGGCTTCTCGTTTCCCGGCCCCGGCTGAGCTCTCCTCAAGGCAAGCCGCTTTTGCCGCTCCTGGCATAGAATCATAATACCACAAAATCACTAAGGTTGGAAAAGACCTGTAAGATCATTGAGTGCAACTACGAACCCAGCACTGTCAGGTCCACTGCTAAAACGTGTCCCTAAGCACGATGTCTACGTGTTTTTTGGACACTTCCAGGGATTGTGATTCCATTACTTTCGGGGAAGCCTGTTCCAATGCCTGACCACCTTTTCAGTGAATATTTTTTTCCTAATATTTAATCTGAATGTTCCCTGGTGCAACTTGAGGCTTTTTCCTTTCATCCTACCACTTGTTACCTGGAAGAAGAGACCAACCCCACCTGTTTACAGCTCCTTTCAGGTTTCTTCAGACTAAACAACCCCAGTTTCCTCAGCCACTCCATGATCACAACTTCACCCCAAGCTGGCAGGCATGCTACAGGAGGAACTCCAACAATAAGCTAGTGGCGAAAGATGGGGAAAAAACCATTTATTTCCCTGGTAAAATAATAGGCATCAGATAGCCACTTTGAATAAACTTTTGTCCAAATTGCTCAGCATCATTTAAAAGGGAGAGGAAGGACCTAAGTCCATGCCACAAGACAGTGGTAACTTCAGATTATCTCAGATCTTTTGGGATTGCACTATAGTGATTTTTATGATATTTTATTTTTTTTTTAGGGGGGTTATGTGCTGTTCTGAATTACAACCAACCCTGTAGCATCCTGTGACACTCATTACTGTAGTCTACTCCTTGTGGGTGAAATTGTATCCAAGTACCTGAACTGTAATTAAGTTCCTTCACTGTTTTGCTCCTTCCAGCTGTAAAAATCAACAATCAAATCTCCCACTGCTTTCCTTCCAAGGGCAGCTCAATTTCCAAAAGGAATGAAGCCTCTTTTTCCAAAAATGCCAGTCAAAGTGAATCTTAACTTCTGTAGAGAGACCTTGGACACTGTGGCGGCATGTTCCCCCACCCTCCCCACACCCACACTTAGGCCATAACCACCAGTGGGAGTTTTGATGGCTGCATCCAGCTTATTCTGAACTTTGAGCAACAGATGCCAACATGGTAGCCAAGGGCTGTCTGGAAAGGGGACTTAGACATCTTGCTCCTGTGCAAATGTAAGTGAATCATCTTACTTCATAAATAGTGGCAGCCTTCAGATCATGTTTGTGACACTCCTCTGGACCTGCTCCAAACTCCAACAGGTCCATGTCTTTCTTGTGCTAGGAACCCCAGATCTGGATGCAGCACTTCAGGAGAGGTCTCACCAGCACGGAGTAGAGGGATGGAATCACCTCCCTCAACCTGCTGGCCATACCTATTTTGGTGCAGCCCAGGACCCATTTGGCTTTCTGGGCTGTGAATTCACACTGCTGATTCATGTCCAGCCTCTCATCCCCAAGTCCTTCGCAGCAGGGCTGCTTGCAATCCCTTAATCCCCAGGCTATGTTGACACTGTGGGTTGCCCCCGCTCAGGTGCAGCACCTTACACTTGACCTTGTTGAACACCATGACACTCCCATGGGCCCACTTCTTGAACTTCTCCACATCCCTCTGGGTGGCATCCTGTCCCTCATGTGTGTCAACTACACCACTCAGCTCGGTGTCATCAGCAAACTTGATGAGGGTGCACTTGATCACTCTGTCTATGGCATTGATGAAGACATCAAATACACTGGTCCCAACACAGACTCCTGAGGACACCACTTATCACTGGTCTGTATTGGAACACTGAGCCATTGACCCTGGATGTGACCATACAACCAATTCCTCATCCACCAAACAGTCCACACAAATATATTTCTCTCCAGTTTAGAGAGAAGGATGTTGTGGGGCCATGTCATTACACAGGTCCAGATAGATGACATCTGTAGCCATTCCCTTAGCCACTGATCTTGTCATTTCATCACAGAAGGCCACTATTTTGGTCAAGCAGGACTTACCTTTGGTGAAGCCATGCTGGCTGTCTCAAATCACCTCCCTGTCCTCCATGTGCCTTAGGAGAGCTTCTAAGAGGATCTGTTCAATGATCTTCCCAGGCACAGAGATGAGACTGACAGGGCAGTAGTCTCCAAAGCCTTTCTTTCTTCCCTTTTTAAAAATGGGTGCAATGTTTCCCTTTTTCCAGTCACCAAGGAATTCACCTGACTGCCATGACTTTCCAATATCACCTGTTGCAGCACAAGCATGGACTGTAATTTGTCTGCTTCCTGCAATGAACAGTCCAAGTGTCACACTGGTGAACTGACCTCTCTTAGTCAGCCCTACAGCCGTTCATACATGTAGCCACCATGCTTACAGCTGTGTTCATGCTTACCTGTGAATTTTCATACCCAGGTCTCTCTGCCAGAATGCAATTTCAGGTTCTGTGTAGATGAAAGCCAAGGATTGGAAGAAGGCAAATTGAAGAAACATGAGTAGTTCTAAGGACTGGGGAGATTTGCCATCCATTTCTGGACCAGGGGAGGGTAACTGAGGGTGTGATAATGGAAGGGAAAATGAGGACCATCTAACCGTGCAGCCAAAAAGTTAAAAATGGGAAAGTACCTGGAAAGATCCAGCTTCCTGAGTAAATAGCTGCACCAAAGCATCATCTTGTGGCTTGGAAATGCTGTTGTCACCTTGCCACTGTAGGGCAAGAATACTCTCAAACTTATTTTTCTCATTGCACTGACAAAACAAGCAATATCTCAGAGGAACTGAAAGAACATAACTTTTAAGTATAATTGTATAGGCATATAAAGACATCTTAGTGATCTAAAAACTGTAGGGAAGCATTTTACTTAGAGACAGGGTAAAATTGTGACACACATCAAAATGCCAGACATGTTGTCATTGCCTTCACCAATGAGTCAAGATCTGATCAGTTGTCTTCAGTTGAATATATACAATTATCTCATTTTGTAAGATGGGCATTCTGGATGAATAGTGAAAAAAAGAAGAAACCACCTTGCCATGGAGTGCCTGTTCATCATCTACATGATGAGATGGGCAGGCAGATCATAATTTCATGCTTATCCACTCAAATATCAATTTCTCTCCTAAATCAGATATTTTTAGTTCATATATTTTTCAATTTTTGTCTTATTAGTTTTTTTCAAGTTGTTCAAGCTAGTATATTCTTCCTCTGAGGAACAATTTGTATATATTGAATTTTAAAAGGTGTACCTCTGTCAGTCTTTTAGGAAAAGAAATTTGCATTAATTACAATATAGTGACAATAGTTTCTGCAGGAAAGACTTGTTTGGATTATTGACTGAGCCAGAAATACAACTGTCAATAAGTCCATACATCATATTTATATATTTACTAAACAATTCCTCTCACATTCCATTATCCTCCATCTTCTATACCATCTCCAAAGCCAACATAATAGTTTTTAGAGAAAGGTACAAGAAACCCATAGTTTGCAGTCAAAAAATAACTTACTGCTAAAACAACTAGTTTGTTTAGTGTGCTCAAAATAGCTTTTATCTTGAAGGTAGGAAGTCATTCTAAATTCCAAATGCATTTATAAAATCTTGCAACTACTTCAGCTGTTTATGATCTCATGACCTCTGTGACAATCACACAAAGATTGTTTCATTTCTTCTTGACAAGACTATTGTAGACTGATTTTAAGAAAATATTTCTTTTATAATTCTTACTTTCCTTTCATGGCTGTTGAATATTCTTTTTCCATTCTAAAATGAGCAAACAAATTGGCTTATTTTCTTAAGGACCTATATAGAAAAAGCTTCACATAACTGTATAGGATTTTTTTTCTGCAATCAGTAGCATGAATAGCAGATAATGATTTAGTCAGATAACTTAAATGGGTTTTTTAATTATTATTCTCATAGTATATTTCTACTGCTATAACTCTAATCCAGATGGAAAATCACACCAGCACTGTGATCATCATCATGTCTCAAGCATATCCTCAGTTAAATCCCCATGAGAAATTAAACTTACTGGTTTGGTGACTCCTCTGGTTGCTCTGGTGGCACTTCACAACTCAGTAGAGTGACACTACAGGACGAGGAAAGGGACATGAGAAGTCCCTGGACCATGTTCCTGCTGCCAAGCGAGCTCATAGCAGCTGACAAACGTACATACAACTCTGCAGCACGTGGAGGCTGAGGGCCAGACCTGGCACTTGTGACTGCTCACACTTAGACACACAAATGCATGTCTGGTCACAGAAATGTCATTGCTTGTGCCTGTCTACAGTGGAAATGTGACTGAGAGCACATCAAAGGAGGACTGTGGGGTCTATTAGATCTTGTCTAATCAACTGCATATCTCTTTCATTGAGATTTTGTGACAAATCTCTGGTTTATGTGTTTGCTAGACAATAAAGACAATGGATAGAGATACAATTTTGCTTCCCCTTCTCCTTCTATCTTTAAAGTTAAAAGAAAGCAGTACTAAAGTGAAATAAAGTTGAATGACTGATTTTTTCCCCTCTTTTCCAAGTGAGTATGGATGTTATCCTTGCCATTTGCCAAAGCTTGGAGCCAAAAAAACACCCCCATCAGGACCAGAACCATCCTCCACTGCTCTTCCTGCCCAGGCAATCTACATGTTAAGTACAAAGGAAGCAGTACTTCCAAAAGGCACCATAAAACCCTCTGTTAATATAAAAGAATGGGAGATTTCTTTTTATATAATTTCTATAAAGAATGTGTCAGTTTCCTTTTGAGAGTGTTTGCCTTTCATAAATACTCAATTTTAAATTAAAAAAAAATCCTAAAGGGTTGTATTGAGAAAATCATAAGATAGAACATCAAAGATAAACTGCATATAAAAACTATCTATAAATTCTAGTAAGGTAAAAATTTGAATTTTTCCAACTTGAATGGACAGAGTTTCAACTTCAAAAGGATCCTTCATTTCAGCATAACATTCTGCTGTGACACAGTACATTATTTCAGCTTTACTAAAAGAATATTTGACTAAAAATCACCATGAAATTAAACTGTGGGCAGACTGAGTCAGTGCCATTTCGCATTAATTCAGGACACAGGGAAGTGTTTCCTCTCAGGATTCTTCCCGTTGCCAAGCCTGCTGCTCTTGGCAGCAGCATCTCCAGCCAATGTGAAATTAATTTTAAAATAATTTAAGAGTGGTGGGCAAACTTGGTGGTATCAGCCATTGCACCTTGCAGCCATTGAGACAGAGGCTGCTGCTTATTTTCTCACATGGCAGCTGTGAATAAAGGCCAGCTGGCCCTGGGAGAGCGTCTCCCTTACCACCACCTTGGCCTGGCTCTTTACAAAACACCTCCAGAGCTCATAACCATCAACCGCCCTTCAGGCTTGCACATGAACCTCTGGTGTGAAGTGTTGGCACATGACTGAAATGGTTTTTGCATAATAATTACCAATGATTTGCTGTGCCTAAACCCAGACAGCTGCAGGGACCGGCCCGCCTCTGCCCAGCCCTGTGCTGCAAGCATCACCCACAAGGAGGAGCCCCATCTACAAATAATTCATGAAGAGAAAAGACCAGAGTTCTTTGTTAGTGGTACCCAGGCTGAACAGATTAGCAGAGAATCACTGCTTGATAAAAGAATCAGTGTTGTTTTTTTTTTCAGCTAAACTCCCATCAGGAAGAAGATTCAGCAGCTAGAGGATGTTTGCCTAATTACATTATCCCAACTTTTCCCAATTACATGGAGAACAGATGTTTTGTGACTGAAAACAAACCCAAAGGGAAGGAACATCAAAGACCAACTGCCTACAACAAGAGCCTACAAAATCAATTTTTTTTTCTTAAACTCACTTACTTACAATGCCAAACACGTTTTGCCCAGGCAGGAAGGTGTGATTAAGTGAAACTGCTTCCTTGGGGACTGCAGGATGATGCTGAAAGAAAACAACAAGGGTTAGTAGAACATTTCGTACAGTCAAATAAAGTTACTATATGAATGTTCAACTATATCAATGTTACTATATGACTGTTCAAGCCTGAATTTTGAATTTACTGTGCTAATTTTAGTATAACTCACAAAGCTTAGTTTAACTTAGCAGTGTCTTTGTGAATAACCTCATTATTTTCTTACAGCTATAACAATCTGGAGAAGAGCAGAAAGTGCAAGTGTGCGAAGCACTTGTTCAGTTGTGACTTCTCTTGCTTGGTTTGCAGACATGCTAAGCATTCAGAGAGCCATTTGAGGCCAATATGGTACAGGTGCACTCTCAGCCTGTATGGCCACAGGCTTTGAAAATGCAATCCAAAGTCTGAGGTTTGCAAATTAAGTGACCATATTTCAAAACTTGATGTTGAGCAACTTGCCTACAATAACCCAGTCATACCTGGCAGAATAAGGAACAAAATCCATATCTGTCAAAGATCAATAAAATGTTGCCAGATGCTGTGCCACAACCAAGGATTTCCCTCGATTTCACTTGATTTCATTCAAGAATTCTTTCATGTAAGCAGGTTTTAGCTCAATTTTAAGCTCACTCACTTTCTTAAAAGGCAGTGCAGTTTTTCCTCTTTATACATTTATTTTATGTACCCAGAATTCCCAGTAATGTAAATGGTTTCTCTCTTTATCTGTCTGATTCCTTCTCTGTTTGCTTCAATTACTGCCTACTTTGCAAAATTACCTGAGCTGTTTATTAGGACTCCAGAAAAAAACTCACGGCAATATATTTTTTTTTTTTTGCATTATCCAGACACAAGTACCTTCAACAGATTGTTTTAATAAAGTTGATGAAATTCTGAATTTCTACATTCTAATGAAACTGCCCTGCTATGATACTGGCTGGGAGGTCAACCAGGACACAAGCAACCTGGGTGTGAAGAACACGATTCAGGATGGGAACAGTTCCGGGCGTGGAGAGAGGCGTGCAGCAATTGGTGGGACTTTGTTGTGTGGACTTTGCTGTTATTATGTGGTTTCATTGTATTCACACTACACAGTGCACAGCCTGGACAAGCCCAGGCTTGCCATGAGTTTGCCTGCTCCCCGCTTCCCCCACTCCTCCCCCTTTTGCCGGTGTCCCTATCCTGGTTTGTCCCCCTGCTTGTCTGTCTCATGCTCCGCCCTATGTTCTGGCCCATTCTGCTCCCGAGTGGACAGAAAGAGAGTGTGCATGCCTGAATAAAGGATTCTGCTTGCACCCTTCCTCGTATCCCGTCCCCCCTTTGGACCGTGGCACCTGGGGGTTACTGGAGTGCATTGATGAGAATTTGCTAACGAAGATGATCACAGAGCCAATGTGGGCAAGCACTCTGTTGGACCCCACACTTACAACCAAGGAAGAACTCTTCAGGGATGCGGAGGTCAAGGGCAGCAGTGGCCATGAAATGGTGGAGGACCCCAAAAAGAGGGAGCAAGGGAAATAACAGGATCAAACCTGGACTTAGGGAGAGCAGACTGTGGCCTCCTAGGGTATCTACTCGGAAAAATCCTGTGCAATGCATCTATAGAGAGAAGAGGGGAAGAGGCGATCATTTAATTTTTGTCTCACCTCCTCCCACTCCAGAATGATCCATCCCAACGTGCAGGAAATCAAGCAAAGGCAGGAGGTAGCTGCAAAGATGAGCAAGGAGGCCCTGACAAAGCTCAAATATAAAAAGGAAGCATACGAGAGGCAGAAGCAAGGACAGGTGAACTGCAAGGGATAGAGAGATACTATCCAAGCATGTAGGGATAGGGATAGGAAAGCCGACACCTATCTGGAGTTAAATCTGGTAAAGAACTGTGGAGAGCACCAAGAAGAATATCTACTATATATCAGCTGCAAAAGAAAGAAAAGGGAAAATGTGGGCCTGCTGCTGAATGGGGTAGGGGACCTGGCAAGAAGGGATATGGTGAAAGCTGCGGTACCTGTGTTTTACTGGCAAGGCCATCTTCAGGAGCCCCATGCTCCTGAAATCTGGGAGAAAGCCTGGAGCAAAAGGAAAAAGATCAAATTAAGGAAAACAAAACAAAAAGCAAACAAACCAACAAAAGGACATATTAAAGTCCACAGGCCCTCATGGGAGGCATCCATGCCTCCTAAGAGTGCTCGCTGATGTTATTGAGGCCACTCTCTATTATCTGTGAAAGGTTATGGTGATCAGGAGAGGCTCCTGAACAGTCAAAAAGAGTGAATGTCATTCCTGTCTTCAAGAAGGGCAAGTAGGAGGACACAGGACATAGGCTGATCAGTCTCATCTCTGTTCCCTGGAGCATGATGAAGCAAGTATTCCTGGAAAGAATCTCCAAATAATTGAAGAACAAGGCGACTGGGAGTAACCAGCATGGAGTTTGTAATTACATAGTCCTGTAATACAGCCCAGCCATTGCTAGCAATGGGCCATAAGCTTTGTACTGAGTTTGCAAGGCCTCAGGATAGAGAGTCTTCAGGCTTGGTCTATCCAAACTTCTTCTGACCTTTCTGAGGCTTTATTTAATTTGGTTTATCTGTGACAGCAGTTTTGCTGACTGACCAGGGGCTTAAGCAGGAGAGTTGTACTAGATGATCTCCAGAGGTTCTTGCCAACCTCCACCACTCCATGAAAATAAAACCTGAAGAAATTAATCCAGAATTTGCCTCCTATTTAAGAAATGCATAGTGCATTTTTTAAGTTGACTTCTTAATAAAATTTCAAACCGCAATTTCCTCTTTATTCTGACCCTCTCTTGTTTTGACTCAAGTGACTAATTACAGCTCATGAAAAAATGAACAGAAAAGAGCTTATGCAAAGTGTTTGGGAGGAGTTTACAGATATAGAATGTTTTATTCAAAATCTTAGGTAAAATACTGGGTTAGATTAACTGAAATTTTAAGAAAGACAGAAAACTAGCAAAAAAAGAATTTGTAGTATTGCTTTCATTCACTGCTTCTTTGAAGAGTAATTAATCAAATTCATTTGTGTTAATCCTTGGAAACGTAATGAAGCATATGAAAATTAATACACATTTTCAATCCAAGATGTCTTTTGCAGCCGTTGTAACTTATGCTGCTTCTTAGTTTCTTCTTACAAATACATCAGCAAAGACCTGTTTCTTGGATAGGTCTATCGATTTTTTAAAATCAGGAGTAGATCAAAACTGGTATCAGTGTGATCAAACATTACTTCTGTCCTTATTATTAATCACTAACTTTTTCTTTTACAAGAAAACTTTGAACTTACAGTGAAAATGATTTGTTTGTTCTTGATTTGTAGGTTTTGTTTGTTTCTTTGTTTGTTTGGTTTTTTCAGCTGGAACACATTTTACAACCTGTCATCCAGACCAATAATGCTTTTATTTTCATAGTTTATATAAGATTGCCCATTAAAATATTATGCTTAACATCCAGTCAAATTTGTTATTTACTTTGGGTTTTACTTTCCGTTATGTTTTCCTGTCAGGTCTGGATGTATTATTGTCCCTGCTAGTTGAATACTCTAGAATGTCAATTTTTGCTTAGTTCAGTCAATAACTGATCAATTCACTATTGCAAAGTCCAAATGTATGTTGGACTTATATTCCTGGCTGGTTCTGCCAAAACAGTCACATCATCAATACAGACATTATTCTACTTAACTCCCACCAGTGAAATATTCTGGGAACTAAATTTATCTTGGAGGAAGTTTCTGAAAATGAAACACCACCAAAAGTCATCTTATGATAAAAATTTTAGTTCTTTGCCTGTGAAGCTGCCAGGCATCATGTGATGCTCCCAGTTTTGCAAACAGTTCCAATTATTTACTCCCCACTTGGTAATAGTTGACCCAGTTGTCTCTGATGGACTGGCAGGATCTCTGAATGCCTTGAGGACATTCTATTCAAGGAATGCACATGGACACTCGTGCATGCATGCAGCATGTTCTTCTCTTGGGTGGGGGTGATTTAAGATAGACAAAATGAACTGTTGGTCTTCAAGACAGCAGCATTCACCTGAAGTATGGAGAACAAGAAAAACTTGTTGAACAAGGGAAGGCCACAATGATTAGTATTCATTTGGGCAGCAACTGTCGGAATGCATGAGTAAAACTTCCAGTTTTGCATTTTAACACCCATGAAAATGTCAGCATATAGTTGCTTTTAACTACATTCTAAGCCAAACGTAACTTTTTATAGTCTAAAAGCTTGGGGCTCAAAAACCTACAAAAAAACTCCCACACAGGCATCATCCAAATTTGAAGACTTTGACAGAAAAAGAAAATGAAGTGACAAGTGCTCCTCAGCTCTGATTTTAATTTCTTTCCTCTACTTAGTTTTCCTGATCTTTTTTCTTTCTTCCTAACTCACAGCTTCTTTTCTGTCTTCTGTACTGAGGTGCCATTGTAATGTAAAAATCAGAAAGGTACTGTTTTTTAATGTGCACTGTCCTTGGTTTTTAAAATTCCCTTTACCCATACATTTGTTTTGATGACTTGTGTCTCTGTTTTCATGTTTGCACAAAAGCAGTAAACTTAATTTAAAAAATCAAAACAGCAGCAGCTGTACTTTGTTCAGCTTTCCCTTTTTTTTGTTTGGTCATCAGCTTAGACATGCAGCCATTTCTATCTCTTGGTCTGTTGTTTGTTTTTCTGAGCAGGACAGTGTCACCAACCATAACTGATGCAAGATTCTTTCTCTTCATAACTCTCTCTGACATCATTGTAGTTTACTGTGCTGCCTTCTATATCTGTTTTATGACACACATCTAGGTTTTCTTTCATGTGTACAATTTCAGATCTAAAGACACATTAAGACAGGTTTTTTTCTCCGTTACATTTTCCTACTTTATACCGATTTTTTTTAGGATTCACATTCATTGTATTTCCATGTACTACTGAAAAATTCCACATTCTGTTGCTTTTCTGAAGCTGTCTCCTAATTCCACATTGCCAATTCAGTTATTGTCTCACAGCTTATGATGTGCTTTTTATGTCTCTTCATTAGCTAGACAGATCTTGTTACTTTTTTAATTTTTAAGAGTTAGCTGCTGTGGCAAGTGAGTTTCCAAACCTCTTTCCTGCGGGTGCCCTGGGAACACTTGATCTCATATCAAAGGGACTCTTATGATTCCCTGACTTCGAACTGATCTTTTAATATCACTGCTGTGGCATGTTTCAAAGGCTCCTTTGAGCTGCTGCATTGAGAAATAGGACCCATAGCATTCCGATATTTCTATTTTAATACAGGTTACCAAATAAAGCAGGCATCAAAATTGTCTGAATTGAGTCTTTTACCAAATTCAGTAATGATATATTTCTCTTTGAATGCTTGTCATAGCTCAGGCAATTTTAATTCCCAAAATGTTGTTTGCTACAGTGCCTTTAAAATGCAGTAATACCAGCTTGAATGCTTGCCAGCTACCAACCTGGAGGGTCTGTTATTTTTGGGGCCTTGTCTTGCATTACTTTTCTCCTCACATTTTTCTGTCAGCTGGATTTTCACAACTGTTCCTTACAGACTCTTGACAAAGTACGAGTAGTCATCAGCTGTAAGAAGCATCTCTTGCACATCACTTCTACAGAATATAGATTCTTTTCACCTGTTTGAAGATGATTTGGCGTGAAGTTACATAAACATGGTCCAAATGTAAAAAAAAGAAACCAGAATACCAAGAAGACAAAGGGTCTGTCAAACATCTACACATTTTTTATGCTCATCTATCTTTCTGACACTAAGCTAGACAGCTTCTCAGACTCTTTTGTGTCAGTGTTTGCTAAGCAGTGAATGGCTAAGCAGTGAATGGCACTTCAGTGTTCATTTCTACATCAGATTCGCTGACTCAGCATCGCAGAAGTCTATGGCCACATTACAGTGCTGCCAAGCTTCCTGATAGAAGACTCTTCTTCTCCCTTCTATACTATCAACTATAAGTTCAGGCTGTGTTTTCCCCTTAATTATTAATATTTTACCTTTTACAAGGTGGACTATTTTGACAAAAAGACATTGTGTCCTCAGTTTAGGATTTTTTATTTCGTTTTTCAGATAAAGGGGAACTATGTAAAGGCTGGATCATCTTTTTTATAGAGCCATTCTCACAACTGAGCTTTGTAGTAGAATGAATAGAAGAACACAGATTTCTCTCATCAGCTGTGTTGTGAGCTTTTTAGATTACTGCTCAGGAAAGCTAGAAGGAATGCTGAACACTGTTGCAAGTGCAGGCTTCAGAGGTTATGCCAAAGAAACCATGTTGCTCACTTAACTCATAAACAGTGGCAGGGCTCTATAACAGGTAAAATAAAGGGTGTAATAGCAACGCATCATAGTGCACTGCAGCAACACCCTACACACTACCTGGGTAGGTCAACACAAAAGATGACACTGGAGTTTGAAATGCACTTCCATATACCTTAAAAACAAAAGGGCAAGAGCAGGCCCTTAGAATAGGGCTAGTTACAGGTACACTAGGTACAACACAATTAAAAAATATATAGTCATTATGCAGAAGTGGCAGATGCAATGTGGCCATGGGAGTCCTTGTACAGGACTGCTGTACCTTTGAAGACACTGGAAGGAATGGTTAAGACTTGCCTCCAGGAAACACCTAAATGGAGCTGCCTGTGTGGACAAGGTGACTAAGCTTCTATCGTGCTCAATGGAGTTTAATGTAGGCATGGAGTAGGCTGAAGAGCTACTCAGACTCCACAGTAGGATCTGAATACAGCTCCATCACCTGTGACAGGAGCTTCAACACCCAGTACATACAGAGGTATCCAAGTTTAGGTGTCTTAAGATAAAGCTGGTAAGGGATCTGCTCACAACAGTGACTGTGTGTATACACAGGAAAACATCGAGTTTTGCAGGGACATTTGAGCTTGTTCCAGAGTAGCAGGGTGGTAGTTGTACTAATGTAGCATCCTGTACAAATGAATACATCTGGCTTTTTAGTAGGAGTAATAAATCCCTACCAAGCACTGCTGTGCTATAGCTTCTGTACAGGTCTTCTGTACAGCAGACAGCTTTTGTTAAGAGATAATAGAGATTTACCTTTTCCCCCTCTAGAAGAGGCTGCTATTAGGGAAGCAACATTCACTCCTCTCCCAGCTGCCTAAAACTGGGAACACTAACCAATTACCATTAGTCATTTTAATCAACTTGCATATAATCCACAAAACTTTGGAAAATGCTATTTTCATATTAGCTCAGCTGTTAAGCCACCACAGTGGGCAAGGAATTACTAGGGAAGAACAACAGGGAAGACTACATAATTAATTATTATAACCTTGCTGCAAGTCCGAGATTCATTTCATTAATATAGAGAGCTTTTGAAAAAAACTATGCTTAATACGTGGCTGTGTGTCAGCTCATGGGGTGCTTTCCTGCTAAGGTCAATGATTTCCCTATTTATTAGGCATTTTTCCTGTCTTTCAGCATCATGTGACATGGCAGTTAGACAGCTCTAACTGGATTATTTTTGCAATTAAGATGTGAGGCAATACATTAAAGGCTACACTAAGTACAGATATAGGATATTAAAACTGACCAGTTTGTTTGTGATGCTACAAAAAATAGTTTGGTGTTGACAAGTTTTGTTCAATAGGATTTCCTAGCTAGGAAATGTCATAAAAAGTCTGTAAATCATGGATAATTTTTCTGTTCAAAAAAGATTCACCATGATGATAGTGAACAGTCTGCTGCATGATACATCCCCTGCAATCTGTAAAACTGATTACTTACTTATCCAGATTGGAATAGTTGGATACTTATCCAATCTAGGATAGACTGTTCTGCTGTTCTTTTTACCCTTTTTTTCCCTTTCAACACAGAAAGAGATGAAAGAATATAGGGAGGACAATCCCAAAATAATCTCGTACTGTGCCATGCTGATTTTTTGAGGGGTGAGAATTTTTAGTCTATTCCTCTTACTTAAGTCCTAGGAAAAGAAAAAATCTTGTTCCCTGTTAATTGCCACATGCAAAATAAAGTACCCAGTTATCATGGCATACTGAATGGTGCCTGTATTTTCTTATGCTGTTTTATGTAATCCTGGAAAGCTTCATGACTGATTAAGTGGGTCACTTGCAATAAATGCAGTTTCAGAAGACTTACACGTTGATCAATACATGAGATAAGTTATTTGGGTTTGGTTTTTTACCCTCAGACCCTGCAGAACAGATGAGAACATACCATTTACCCATCTCAGATTGCTTTTGTTTTTGCCACACAGTGCTCCTACTGACTTCCACTGCATTTGTGAGCCACTTGTGAAAGTTGGGTTATCTTTTGCCACTATCCAGAAATTTATTATTAAAACACGTATGAGCAGCAAACAAAACAGAAAGTGTAACCAGCATAACAAGCTTATCTATTGCATTGCAAATACATCCCTAGATCTGCCATCATGTCAATGGGGTTGTTGCCATGGAATTTTGGTGCTGAAAAAATCTCTAGAGCATTTAATTAGGGGTGAGATATTTTGCCAAGGCTAAGATGCTACAAGATGCGCGCTGGCCCTGCCTGAGATGTTACATTTTATAATACCATCCATCCAATCCCAGATGTGTCCACCCTGTGGCCTTTACTCTGGTCTGCCCCGGGTCCACCCCCTGAGAATTGAGTCGGGGGGCTTTCGGGCCCCCCCGTTCATCCCATCTTCCTCTCCCTCAGAGCACAAAGGGTACATAGTCACCCAATTTTTGACCGTGTTCTGTGGCTTAGGCCCTGATATGCTGTTTTGCCAACAATCTAGGCCTTGCCTTGACAAAAGACTAAACATTTCTGCTATATTCAGGGGTATGAGTGATATAGGGAACATAGAATGGGGTAAGAGGGTTAAGGAATGTGTAAACAAGGGTGCTAGAGAGAAAGGGAAAGGGACAAGGGACAAAGGAGGGAAGGTTGCTGCTTTTAAAATCTACTTCCACAGATTTTGTTTCTATTTATATATTCCCGAACAACAATCAGAAGCTGCATGTGTTTCTTCCCTAGGATCAAGTGTATCAACTAAAAGATGCCAATTACCTTGGCATCTCAAAATGCCTTGTGCTAGCACTGTTCTTGGACTGTCATGCAGCAGCACTTACGAGTAATCAGCAGTCTTTGCTACAACAGTCATTGGTGCAAATCAGAAAGCACATATTTGTTTGTCATGAAACCTCATGAACTGCCTGTATCAGGGAGCTTAGGTCACCACAGATGCTTAGAATCAGAAACCTGAATTATCCATCTACATCAGGTAATCTCATTACAAATATGCTTCCGCTGTGAGGAAGAACAGAGCAGCCTAAGCCTTCTGCAGAGTATTTATCAGAACGTTACCAGAAACATCTCACTCCAGAATTGTTCCAAGCAGAGAGACATAAGTTTAAGAGACTAACTTCAAACAGCATCTCATGTTGAGACTACACTCTTGCGTTTCACAAGTCTGCTATATGCAAAACTCTGCCCTACAACGAGGAAATGAGTGGAAAGGGAAAATACTTTATTAAGTATTTTATTAAGTTCTGTGCTCACTAAGTCACGCACATAGATTGCACATGGACATTGGAGCACAAGTCTTAGGAGAAGCAGCTAAGGGAGTAGGGGTTGATTAGTCTGGAGAGAAGGAGGCTCAGTGGAGGGATCTTAACTGCTCTTTACAACTACCTGAAAGGAGACTGTAAACAGGTGAGAGTCAGACTTTTTTCCCAGGTACCAAGTGATCGGACAAGAGGAGACTGACTCAAGTTGTGGCAGGGGAGGTTTAGATTAGATATTATGAAAAATTCATTCATCAAATGATTTAGTGGCAGACCTGGCAACAGTAGGTTAACAGTTTGATTCAATGACCTTAGAGGTCTTCTCCAACCTTCGTGATTCTACAGCAAACTGAGAATACAGAAGTTATCACAGCAATAGTTGTAAAATGCTGTCCAAAGAAAACACAATGCACATACCACTATGTGCAGACTAACAGGAGATCTCCCATTCCTCTCTTACCTAATATCACTTAAACAATTCTGTTGATATTTATCAAGAACAGTTTTAAAGATTAAGGTGAATTTGAGGTCTCATGGTGACTATCAAGATTCAGCCACCCTCTTCAGTTGAGCCATGTATTTGCAGCTGTGAAATCCTTATCTGGAAAAGTAATCACAGCATCCCCCTTACATACACAAAAACTGTACTTTCTGCAATGCAACAATTCTGGTAGACAATGCAAACAACATGTCCACAGCCTGTGACAGAAGAGCTGTTTCCATTTAGTTCATGATCAGTTCATTCTTATGCCAATTTAATCCACACACGTTTTAGATTGTTTATGAAATGCTGTATTGCTCTATACACAGTACAGTACACAGCTCTGTGATCTCAAATTATGCTGCTTCATCAGCAGCACTGGATCCAGAGGTATTCCTGAGGTGCTGGGCACTGAGACATGCAGCGATACTGATGGAAGGATTTGAGTTCTGCTGCCTGGGGGAGGCAGCACCAGCATGCCTGATGTAGGTGTTCAAGCCTCACAGTGGCATTTAAGAGTTCAGACGTTCAACTCTCAGTCTGTTTCTATTTATACTTCACTTTGTTTGGCCATCTGCTCTATTCATAACAGGGACAACACAAAGGAACAAAGTCTTGAAATATAAGCAGTTCATAAGCTCGGTCCTAGCAGAATAGAAATCACATTCTACATCAATTCAACACACGTGGATTTTTGCATAATTGATCGTTTTATTGGAATCTGTTAAAAGATGTTTGTTCAGACCACCTGTTCAGCAGGCAGTTATGCTGCTTCTGTTCACTGCATACATACCGAGCAAGTCTCCAAGCAATACATAAATATTCTTTTGTCTGACCCTATATATATATATATATGCATCTTTACTACAAAAAGCAGCGTTTCTTCAATAAAAGTTGTATCCATGGGACCAATGTGCATTTGTTTCAGCTATGACTTGTACCAAACCCATACTAACAATCATAGGGTAAGTACATCAATACATGTAATAGACCTTTAACAGTAAAAAAAGAAAGTTAAATACTGCAACAGCTGAGATTACATACTGCATTTGAATGCTAGAACAAAATCTATTGACCTAGTTAATGACACAGTCACCAAAACACAAGATACAGAAGCAATGTCAACAGCCAGTAATTGTCTAAGCATTTTAGAGTTCCCCTTTTCCCTTCAAATAAAGAAGGGTTGTGCATATCTTGAATGTGAACTTAGATATCATTAACCTTACAGCAATACTGATGCTGATACTTAGGTCAGGTAAAGAAACAGCCATACTCAAGCTGCAGGCCACTGAGTACACATAGCATTTGTGAGTTTGAGGAGCCAATGTTCACTATAGGACAAGTTTGTTGTCCAAAACAAGTGTATCCTATGGAACAGCAGCATTAATTGGCAAGATTTATATGTAGTGAAAATGCCACTTTAGAAACCTAGCATATTTTGGTTAATTGATAAGAGTGTTGATTTAACTAGCTATGATGAAGGCTAGGGAGGTATTTTAACTGAAACACCTTGGTAAAGTGAAATAAGCTGACCTATCATTGTTCTCTGCAACACAGGAATCAAACTGCATGTGTTCTCTCAGTCATCAAGTATTTCAGTCAGCATTTGAGTTTTTAATCTAACGCCAGGTTAAAATACATCAACATGCCTAAATTAGATACAATGATGACCAATTAGCTGTCAGTCCCTACTTTCTATAATTACAAGCCCAACAACTTCAGCACATAAGTATAGCCAATCTTTTTAAGTTCAAATTAAACCATTACAAGACAGAGAGACCCATTTCAGAGATTGCTGTGTGATAGCATTCTGGACTGTGAGAACATGCATAAAGCAGCTGTCCAGAAACACACAAGTAAAAGAAGTTGCTAGAAATAGCCACTGAACATACACATGCATGCCAGTTAGTTTCCCAATTAAAATGCTATTTACAAGCTGTACTTCAATTTTTTGTAATTTGTAGTTTTTAACCCAAAGTGAGGGACTTCCGATGTGACCATTTGAAATAGCCAAAATGAAAATGAGTGCAAATTACAAAGCCACAAAGAGGTTAGCAATGATTTCCTGATCTTTTCAGGTAAAAACTTATTTACTAGACAAGCAACACCAGACAGTGGTGGAGTCCATGAAGGACATAACCTCTAGGAAAGCAAACACAGCCTTAAACAACAACACTGACTTTCTGAAAAGTCTGAAGGAGTGCAAATTGAAGTCCTCCACGAAGGTATCTGGTATCTTGCTGTATGTTGTAATGTATTATTGCCCTACGGGTTGATCAGAAACCCACAGCCAAATATTAATGCACAAGAAATTTAGAAGTTACTGTGCATAAGATTATGATTAAGCTGTAACAATCTCAGGTACTGATTATGGCTTAGACCTGCACTGAAAGTTAACACTTAGACAAACATCCTTATGTGAATGACATTGTCCATATGAAAGTGAGACAACTTTGTTACACTGAAGACTTACTTGGTTAAAGTGGCCTTTGAAGAAACAATAGACAATACATTTATACATAACCATAGCAAGAATTAGCCCCATAAAAAAATTCAGCAACATTTTTACTCATCTCTTCTTATAGATATTTGCAGATATTTTATAAACAGGTTTTGTTTCTAGCCAGATCTTTGATAGTTAATTCTTCATCCTACTTCCCTCCCTCACCCAAATCTGCCAAATTCAAGACATTGTTCTAGCAGCATTCATGAAACCAACAGTGCAAAGCTGTTATAAAAGCCTCTTTTCCCAAACTGTGACATCCTCTTCAAGTTTTTTATTAGGTCAATAGCACTTCCCATGTATTTAGAGCTCTGGGGAAAGGCAGGAACAATGGATATGCTGAATCTAGCAAACAAACAATTTGTTTGCCAAAGGCTTTTTTGGGGTTTTATTGTTGGGTGGATGTTTTTAATTTGCTGCTCATACTGGCCATTGTTACAACTTTCGTAATTAGTTCATTACATTAAATTCACAGTTCCTCATTTTGACACGCACCTATAACATGTGAATTGAACTGCACCACAATAATTGTAATGTCATCCCTATACATTCGAGCCAGCTCTTCTGGAAGACTAAGCATCTTGGACAGTCGCTCATGATCCACAGTTCCAAACTCATTGTTACCCACTGCATGTCGGATCAGGTGAGTCGCTGCATTCTGATCTTCAAATACTGAAGAGATTCTTGCTCTCCTTTCTGTTAAGAGACCATGCATCTGTCCCAAAGTTACCTTATACCCACCAACAGCTATTGGCTGTTGGTGGTGAACACCAGTGAGGTACTCCCCTACAATTCTAGCCACATCTTGCCTGTGCATCGTCTCCCACAGTCCATCTGTAGCCAAAACCAGGAACTTATCCTGTGGCCGTAATTTGTGATATATGACTTCTGGTTCAGCTGTGAGGTATGGGGGAGTGTGATAGTTTGGAGGAATGAACTTTGTATATTCATTGTCATTCAGCTGATCTGGGCCTGATTCTATTACTCTCTTCTGCAGTTCGATACTCCATTTAAACTTCACATCACCAAAAGCTCTGAAAGGCATTAGGAGACCCAAGAGACGATCTTGTTTCACAAGAGTTTTCTCTTCAGATTTTGGATGCTCCGTTTTCACACGTTCCACTTCATGTTCATTTTGTGCATTGTGGTCATAGGACAAAGTAACTGCAGACCAAGATCCATCTTCTTCCTGAACCCCAAGCATTGCTCTACTGTCACCTGTGTTTGCAATGTGCAAGTCAACACCATCTACATGAGCTACACAGGCAGTTGCACCAGAAAATGCCACTCGCAGTACTAGATAGTTGAGAAAAGAATTTGGATCTCCTACTTGAGCTTCCAAAGAAATATCGTTATCAAGCCTCTTAAAAGCATTAATTAAAGCTTCTCTCACATCAGTAGTCTCTCCACTGTTGAGATCAATCAGCTCCTGCCAGTAAGTTCTTAGACTGTTGAAATAAAGCTTGGAAGCTTCTTTGCTAAAATAATCATTGGGATGCTTGTGCCACTGTAAAATGGGCAACAGAGCTCTGCCACTTTCCACAGCATTTTCTATTTCAAGTAAAGTCTCATGAGGTAACAAAGAGACAGCAATGTAGTAAAACAGTCTTTCACTTACAGCTTGAGCACAAGCACAGCCTGCGTGGCCATCAAACACACCCAGAAGCATCCCTCTTGTCTGTAAACATGTGGCAGCGCTCCTCCGGTCCTCTATCGGAGCATTAGCAGGCAATTGGTTGCTATCAAATCCAAGAACAGAACTTACATTTTTACCATCAAATTCTGGGACTTTGAAACTGTACTCATTTGCCTTCAGGATGCTGTTGACCTGTGGAGGAGTGAGGTAAAACCTCTGTGACGCAGAAGCATGATCCCTTGTGTGAATGAAGTGATTAAAGTTCTCCTTTGGCCTATAAAGTGCTGCAAATTTCTTCTGTGGTGCATATCTGAAGTGACTGTGAGCAAAATGAGATGACAAACAACACAGATGTCTATGGTGGCAGTAACACGCAGTGCTGCCTATTCTGCTAATCTCACAGTTACGAATCAATGGGAACAGATGAGCTGGTGCTGGCATGGCATCAGACAACAATGGTAGCCTGGAGCTTCGGACTGGAATTGCTGAAAGACAAGAGAACAACTGTGCTTATGGGGACAGCCAACAGATTCTTACCCCGCCCCCCAAGGTCTGTGTTAAGATGTTTACAGCCCCTAACCGAGTTCCTTATATCGACTTCATAGCTTCAGAGGGCTTGACAAAGAAAGGCATTAAGAGGTGTTTGTTTATAGACACTACATTGGGCTGTAACAAAAAAGCTATACCACACTTCAGTTCAGAATAGATATTTTAGCTCTTATACCCACTCAGGTAGCAGGCAGGAAGTGAAAACATCAGCCAGACAGACAAAAAGCTTCAAAGAACTTAGGACAACAGTCATCATGGACCACTCTACAGTATTGTCACCTTCTACAGGGCTTTCATAGGTATTTGCTTTCCTGGTGATTTCACAGATGTCAGAGTCAGATGTCAGGGCACACAGGGAGGAAAACTCTGTCTTTCTATAAGGCTAAAGAAGAGAAAGCATCTAACAGTAAGACTCAAGAACAACTTAAAGACGACATACAACTGGGTTTAAAATGAAGATGGTTTAGATGACAGAAGCAAGCAGTAGGTCATAAAGAGCAGATATTCTTTTTGTAACCACATCTTACTAACAGCTCATCTACTCCAGTGAGTTTTAGAACTATAAAACACTTTAGGAAGCTATTCAATTGAAGAACTACATCCAAACTGTGTTTGCTTCCATGACTAGAATAAAACCCTGCTCAATAGACTAATGCTAGTTCAGTATTAAGATAAACTATTAAGTTCAATATCAAAAAAAATTATACTACTTGCCACATCTAAAATGTTTCCTTATTTTTCATTCCCCTGAAGAAAGATCATTCTAATATACGCTTCCTTTTTCCCATTTACATACCAAATCACAACATTAGTGTATCTCTCAAAAGTCTTATTCACTATGCTTCATTATCAGGAAGTCTTCTACAGTGTCATACTTGAGGAAACAATTCCAGAATGGAAATGGAATTGAACTGTGCCTCGTGCGAAGTACATGCAGTTAAGGAGAATTCAATTTTCTCTAACTTTTATGATCAAGTTCCATCATAAAAGCTTCTTCTCAGAAAAGACCATTAAAAGGCTTACTGCAGTCATAAGTACTAATCTATCAGCACCATTCTCAGATTTGTTTTACTGAAAAAAATGAATATTGCTGTGTTATGCAAGGTGCTTCAGTCACTAAATTGATTTTTTTTTAGCCAAGTACTACAGTATTTCAGATGAGACACTGCTATAAAATATGCAGCAAGCCCCAATACTCAATCTAAAGGATCGTGCAATACAGACAGAACTGCATTCTGTAATCACTCTATTCCCTGAGCTTTCCATAGCTTCAGCCATAGGATTCTGATCACTCAGACCAGCTGAGAAGTGTCTAGAAATATATGAAACTTCACCCCATTCACTCTGTTTCAAGAGAGGCAAGCAAGTCACATTCTTCCCTCCAAGCTTGCTTCTTTTCCTTATGTAACCTGGAGTGGAGTCCATTTCTCTGTTGCAAGATACATAACTGCCAAAAGCAAAGCAGAATTCATGTTGCTATTACTCCACCGGCTTCCCAGTCTTAATGAGTGACTGTCACTCTTGACTTAGATTGACAAAAAATCTTGTCCATTGACCTCTCCATGTCTCCCACTGACAGCTGTGAAGAGTGAACTGGTCAGTTTTCTGTTATGCAGCTACAAGAAGAGCTCTGGTTGTAGTCCAGATGCTCAGCAGCAGCATATTGGCTCAAACTTCCAGATGAATACTAAATTTCTGTTACCCATTTGCTTTTCAAAGTCTTTTTCTCCAGTCCAAGTTTCACATGCACAGAGCATGACAGCAGTAGACTGCAACTCCAAATATTCACTGCCTTCTAATTATAAAGGATCTATTTTGGTAACAGTTATGTATATTTCTTCAGGTGACATTTAAAAGCAACAATTTTGCTTACAGAACGGTAACCTCAAGGTTCTATGGATGTGCCTGGCCTACAGCAGCACCTTGGATTCAGCACTGGTCTCCCATTAGAGTCTAACTGAGTCAGGTTCTCCTGACTGCTCAGCATTTGTGTTCAGTGCTGACCCTCAGTGGTGCCACAACTGTTCTGACAGTTTTGTTGTTGGTCCATGATGAAGCAAAAATACCAATATACCACTGTTGTAATGGCTCTGCATCACCACTGGAGGATATTTTGCTGATTTTTAATCATTAGTTTATTAAATATTACAGGAAATCCAAGAGGAAGTAGTAGAAAGTTGGCCTCAAATAATCCATGGTCTGTATCATTTACACTAGATCTACATTAGCTTAAGAGATCAGTTTGTTTCACATACTAGATTTAATAAATCCTATGAAGTTGATGAAGCAAATGCAAAATTTCAAGTTTCCCAACCTGAACTGAAATTCTAAGTCTCTCCCATTTATCCCCACAACACAGATGTCCCAAATATAACCAGACACCCCATCTAGCCTTTAAATAATTACTTTAAGATCCCAAGTTCATTATGATTGATCAAAAGATGGCAGAGAAGAAAAAGAGGTGAAGTAGAAATTTTACAGTTCAATGAAGATTTGTCAAGAGATTAGAACTGATGCAGTGTAAACATCTCTCCAAGCTCTGAACAGGGTACAAATGTTACTTTTCAAGCTGCAAACATAGTACAGCCAATAATGAGTCAGGTGGTCAATGTATGGCTTTTATACTACTATACTAAAAAAAAACAGAAAAATATCCCCTCGTTTAATAAAGGGATGTTCTAGCTGTACCAGTAAGGTCAACTGACACAGCACAGACAGGTTCCTCCATAACACTGTGCCAAAGACACCTATGGCTTCAGCTAATAAGACTTCCCCTGGGTGCCCTTCCTACACCTTACAGACCTGAACGAGCCTGTTGTAGAGGATGGAGGTGGGGAGGAGGAACAAGAAGCACTGAACCCAAGCAGCACCGCTAATCCTCCCCCCACGCCTCAGCCCTCGGACACAGCCCAGCCCGGTAGCCCCTTCCCCGGATCCCATCTGACCCCCGAGCCCGTCGTTCCACGCAGGGACATACATACCGATCCGCCTGGGCCCAGGACACACACACATTCTCCTGTCACAACATGAAGCCGCCAACATCCACAAAGCAGAAGCCCGGGGGGCGGGGGGAGAAGCAAGGCAGAGAGTTTGTTAGAGAAGGCGCAGAGCTCCGGCACGGAGGCAGGACGGCAGACAGGAGGAGACACGCACACAGCCCTTCTGCGGGCGCCCGGCGCCGCCGCCCGCTCGGCGATGGGACCGAGCCAGCGTGCGCCGCAGCGATCGCCCCGCACCGAGCCCCGCCGCCGCCGCTGTCCCTTCCGGCAGGGCGAAGCGAGCCCGCCCGCCCGGCCGCCGCCGCGGGACAGCGCTGCGCGCTCAGAGCGCTGCGCCGGTCCCGAACATGCCGCACCCTCCCACAGCCGCCCGCCCGCCTCCGGCACGACGACCACCTCCTCTCCCTCCGCCCCGTCCGGGCACAGACCTGGCCCCTTCAGGCAGCACAAGGAGGCGGGTGGAAGGACCATGCGGCACAGGGAAGAGAGGCGGGTGAAAAGGCGCGACAAACCCCGCACGCGCCACCAACCTCCCGCGACCCCCAGCAGCCCCTCTCAAACGCCCGCGGCTCTTGCGCCGCCGCTTGAGTAAAGAGCTGCGCGCGCGGCGCGCCGTCCCAATTGGCTTTGCCGAGAAGGGCCAAGCGGGTCTACGTTAAAAGCGGAGGCTGCGGAAGCGCGCGTGGGGTGCGGGAGGCAGCATGGGGCGCTGCGTGCGCGCGGCATCCGCGCAGTAGCGGGAAGGCGCGGAACTGCGGTAGGCGGCGGCGCGCGGCACATCCGCCGCACCCCCACGCACCCCCACGCCCAGCGCGCGGGGAGGGCGAGCCCGGCCGGGCCCTCGTTTTCCAGGGGGAAATGTGTGAGGGGGTTCCCCCTTGAAATCTTCGTGAAGTTCCTTTTAACAGTCACAAAGCACGTTAACTCCGCAAGAGACCACTGTGAAGCCTGTCCCCTAAACCGGGGAACTCTGCCCCGAGAAAGCCCCCCACGCTGGTCAGGAGCTAGAGTCACACAGCTTCGGTCTGTTAGGGAGACTGAATATGGGAAAATGTCTAAAAATCGTCTGTAAGGCGTATTGACATTTACTTTGAATTAATCTTAAAGAGTGGGAAATGTGGGCTGGGTTGTTTTTTCCACTTGAAATATTCACGACGTGAACAGTAACAAAACACGTTATCTCCTCAAGAGTTGACTGAAGTCTGTAGTGCAACGTGCTTTTTCTGTTTGTTGGGTTTTTGGTTTTTTGGTTGTTTGTTTTTTTTCATTTGCCCTGTGGTGTTTCATCTTCGCCAGAATCCCTCCAGAAAAAGCTGCCATGGAGTGCCAACATCCAGGGACCTCTGCCCTGACAAAGCCACCCTGGCTGCTGCCTCCGCCAGCAAGGAATGGTTTGAGGGCAGTGGTTACAAAGCCCTTCCCCAGAAGAGCAGCACCTATCATTCCCACCAGTGCGGCAGGAGCAGCAGCCTCGCCTACTCCCTTTCTCTCCCCGCTGTTAGTTATGGTCCTGTCCTCACTGATGTATCTAGGGCAATGCTAAATTTTGCACGTGCTTCTGAGATACTCTGATCCAGCCTTATTCTTCCTGTAAATTTCTGAATATGGAAAGTATATAACTTCAATAGTCAATGATGTCTTTCTCTGTTGATAGATACCTGTGCTCTCATGCCTTTCTATTTTCAGGATGGCCGGGATGCCCACTTTGCTGTGTGTTGTTGGCAGCAGATGTTCAGCGAGCCTCAGAGTGTTGCAATTAGCGTTCCCTTAGGAGCTCTAACAAAACATGGATTTTGACTATACTTGCATTTTACCCAGTTGGTAGGGTGTGTATAGCTGTATACCAAAACCAGAGGTTTTGGAAACAAAAAAAAATCTGCACTTAGTGAGCTGTACTTGAGATGTAAGAGTGTGGAAAGTACTGGCCTGTGACCTTCTGTGTGAAAACCAGCTAGAAAGATAAAATGATGCCATCCTTAAAAATATAAGTCTTCTCCAGCAGTAGTTGGAAATGCAGAGTATTATCATGTTAATTCATCAATGTTCTGGGTGACTTTTGGGACATTTGTTTATCAAGAATTGTACTCCATCATCTTCTCTTTGAAGTTTATTTTAGAATTAAAACCAGAAAAAGGCATTTGACAGACACCATTGTACATTAAAGACTTCATTAAACAGGCATGGAAGATGAATAATTTGCATTCCTTTCTAATGGCAGCACATGGTTAGAAATAGATTGGCGGAATACGCTGAAACAACAACCATTTACATAATTTTCTACTTGCAGCAAGAGTGACTGTAAAGCCCCCAAGTTTAGAAATGTTCTTATAGATTACGTCCAGTGGCACAGTTAAGGCATCATCTTACCCTGTCAGAGGGTAGAAGGCTGTGGGAAGACAGACCTCTGCCTGGGTGAATTTGAGTAGTAGTTATATGAGTAGGTATACAGAAATGGATTGGGATGAAGTCGCCACCCATCACCTCGTATTCCTGACTATAAGTACAATAAGTACAAAGTTTGTAGAATGGATTCATATATGAATTCTGCAGAGACTGTTGGTCTCTAGAGTTGTCTACTGAGAAAAAAAAAAAATCTCAAAATAGTTAGCATTTAGTACTTTTGGTCTCCAGAAAACTTGTACCCATTAGTTTGATTCTCCATAATTTGCTGTGAAATCGGAAGTGTAGTTATAGGTCTCTGCTCATTTATTTATTTATTTATCCTTTTTTCTTCCTGATTTCCTGATGAGGCCAGGAGAAGAGCTACTCTTAGAGCTTGTGTTGGAAGTTGTGGCTCCTTCTCCTACAGTATCCTATTGATACCACTTATCTCTGAACAATAGACAAAATCTGAATTTTAAAATACTGAATGAGAAGAGAATTTGGCCTTAGCAACCACATATAAATCCTACAAATGAAAGACAAAATACTAAAAGTTGGCTGATATTTTGCTCCTCAAGCTGATGCGAGTTTGCTGGTCTTCCAGAAGCTGGATGTTGCAATCTAACTGGAAAATTAAGTTTTCCTTCTCTTCATCTTGCTGCTGCCAAAACCTTTTTGTGCACTTTGAGGAACAGTCCATTTTTGCTGATTCTAAAGAATAAAAATTATTTTAATGAATAAAAACCTGTTGTTCCACATTTTACATCAGAGACTGATGGAGAAGCAATCACTTGTAACTGCTTCATGATATGCAAAGTCTCCCTGTTTCCCTGGATGAAAGGATTATCAGCTGAGTGTGACAAAAGACATCAGTTCTTGTCCACCGTGCCTGTTGCTGGCAGTGGGTAATTCTGCACTGCAGAACCAATAGGCAGCTATGCATTATCACTGGAGCTAAGGTGCTGCAGTAGTTACCCTAACACACATTTCCAGAGAAACTCCATTACAGAGCATCAAACCCCATTTTCATTTGAAATCAAGTGTTTCTAATAACTTTCTAGTTTAAATATGTTCTTGTGCCTAACATATGAATATTTTATTTATTCAATTTTATTGATTCATTTTACTGAAAGCTAGCTCAGAAGCATAGGGTAACACTTTACTTGTTTTTATGTCCACTGACTCCTTAACATTCTTATGATATCTTTGCACACAATGTTTCAGAAATGCTGTTTTTTCCAGAAATGCTTGTTGAAAAGAGCAGTTGCTCCTAAAACCTGCCTTGAAGCTGAGTGCACAGATCAAACACTTCCACCTGGCATGCTGCCATACCAACCTAGAGCAGGACAAAAAGACAGAGGGGTCATACAAGTTTTGAAAGCATAAAAAAGAAAAGCCTAGAAAGGGGGGAAATAAGGGAGAAAAACATACAATGTACTGGATAAACAGGAAGAATAGGACAAGACTAAACTATCTTCTTTCCTTTCCTGAGAGCATTACAGAAGCACTGACACCAATCCAAGTCTGCAGTTGCACAGAGCAGTAATTTATTTTTGGTGGAGGCATTATGTGGCAAATATAAATGTGTCAGTAGAGTTCAGAGCAACTGGAGTACCTGCAAACAGCGGTAGCCTGTGGTCTTCAGTTTGCTTCAAAGGGAAGGTTTGGTTGTACATTCAAGTGTTCTGCTGCCCTCTCAGGGAGTGTTTGCTGCAGGTGGGACATTCATCCTCCCTCAACACAGCTGGATTCCCAAGTATGGTGAATGTTTCTGAAATTTTACATTGAGCCCTGCAAAAGGTGTTTTTTAAAAAACATCTCTTAAGAGTATCAACTTTAGAGTAAACCAGTGGTACACGATTGATGTCTCCCACTGCCCTTTCTAAAGGCAAGTCCAATGGGGAATCGTAGTCAATTGCTTTCAGTGGGTATTTCGCTATCACTGTGAGACTCAGGGATAGTGTAATTTATTTTATCTCCCCTGGAGGCCCTTTGTCCCTTCACTCTCAGTTGCTTTCTGAAATGAAGCAATGGTTCTGAGTCATTCAACCATTCAAATCCAGCTTCCCAGAATCATAGAATAGTTGAGGTCAAACAGGACCTGCTCAGAGCAAGGCCACCTTCAAAGCTAGGTCAGGTTGTTCAGGGAGTTGGCCGGTCCTGTTTTGGACATCTCTGAGGACTGAGGTGCTCCAATCTGCCTGAGCCCCAGTTCCAGTGGTTCACCACTTTCATTGTGAAGATTTTTAACTTGTAGTTAATCAGAATTTTCCTTGTTCAGCTTGTATCTGTTGACTCTTGCCCCTCAGGACTTCTTTGCTCCATACTATGTGTTGATCCCCATCTCATTAGCAGAGAACTAAATGCATTTTTTGCATTTGGTAGTAGTTGTGCACTAGCTTGCACCCTTCACTTGGGTTCATCTTTCAGGGTCTGTATCCAGTTTGGGGAATACAGCATTCTGACAACTTGGTGAAGTAAAGGAAATTCTGGAAAATAATTTTTTGGCCAGCCTCAAGAATTATACTTATGACATTATCAGTGTCTGTGTTATGAGGAAGCAGTTTTGGGATATCAGGAGGTTGAATCTGGGAATTATCTTGTCTCTGAAGGGTCTGATCCCTTTTCCAGCTGTAGTTCATGATGTGCATTTTTCAAATGTCTTTGTTACAGTCATTTAAAAAAGTAACTACATTTGCAGTTATAATGGATGCCATGCAAAAGATTCAATAGACTCCAGGGGAACTAGCAGAGATTAAAACTCGGAGGGGAATTTGCCAGCATTTTTTTTCATACAGAGAATAGCCTACACTTTTCAACAGCCAAAATATGACTTACCTAATACTGCTGAAACAATGATATCCTGGGTTCATTTTATCAGGTATGATACTTCTGAAATCAAAGATGATTTAGAGACTGGTAATTGCATACAGCCTTTTGTCTTTACTTGAGGTCACTGGAGTTGAAAGATGGTCTTTAGACACAGCTGGCTCATTTGAGCTGAGATCTTTCTAGGCAAATGTGGATGTTAAAGACTAATAACTTTTCCAGCAATGAGGAAGAGCAACAAGTGCCAATTACTAGAAGTACCAGTGTTACCTTCTTAGCATGAGGGTATACTTTGGAGTGGAAAGTAGTTATGGAAGATAAAATTAGAAATTTCAATTTAGAACCAAGAGTAGACTCTGAACCAATCTCTTAGATGTCTTGTAGCCCAGGCTTAGATCAGGTCTCATTTCCACTTGAAACAAGGAAGTTTAGAAAGAATACGAGACAAAAGTGACCTCTTTGTCACTCTTATTTATCTTTCTGAAGATCAGCCTTGCCTAAATGCTGGAAAAATAAGACTGAGCTGTATCTTTTGGGGTTCGAAATTTGTATTTGATGAAAAAACATAAGCATTTAGGTTTTTTTAGTGGAAGAAAGATAAGTTAGGTTACTGTTTTCCTTGGTTGATAAATAGACATGATCTCAAGTGACCCCATCTACATAAATATTTACTATTTGCTTTACACTATGTGTTTAATTTAAATTTTTAAACAACAAATCAAAAATGTATTTGTTCTATCCTCTTACCTTTGGTCTGGTTTGTCTGCCCACCCCTAAACAGTGTGCTTCTCAAAAGGAAAATAATTTCCTGATGTCTTGGAAAGGAGTTAGCTCAAGTCTAGCCACAAATAACTGAGAATATAGTCCAAGAAATATGTAACCAATATAATAATTGAAAAAGATATGGAGCCTTATGGTTGGATCCAGTAAATTACTCTGTTTTTCCAGGCAAGTGCCTAGGCAGAAGGTTACAGAATCCCAGCTGCTGCCTCTGAGCCAAGGAGTGGTTGGACTCCTGGGTGAGTCAGGGACTCACCCAGCTAAGGGATTGCCCTCACCTCAGCTGACCTACAGCCAGACAGTAACAGGACTTGTCTGGAAAAACAGGCCGTGTGGAATGAAGGTGACAATTCTATCAGTGTTTTACAGTTACAACCTTTAGCCACTAGGCTATTACAGAAAGATAGAGACCAGCAGAAAGAGCAACACTGTGTCTTACAAGGAAAGCCAGAGCTTTGTTTATTGTGTCCAGGAACTGGAGGCAGCCAACTCCCTCTGAGAAATCCTCTCCATCTCAGCAGAACAAAGCTGTGCTCCTGTGCCAGGCTTTTAACCAAAAGAGAAGGCCTGACTGACTATTTCCAGCAGGCCTGATATTAGGGTGCTCTTCTTGTCCTCGGGAGTTTTTTATAAGGTCATTTAGGGATCCCCACTCTAATTTTGCCCTGCATTGGCACCTGGGTGCTTTCCTTGGATCTAGATTCCAGCCCAGGGCTGGATCTGGCTTGTAAGTCTGAATAATCTGCATATTCAGTTGCACAGCTCAATGATATTCCTGTGGCACAGGCTGGGGAGGTGGTGCAAGATCACAGGTTTCCTTACAGATGGGCTGTGCCTGGGAGGAACCTCCATAAAGATCTAGGAGCATTGGGAAGACATTTTGTAAGAACAAGATGACTGCCACCTTGCTGCTTGTCAGGAGCTCACGTCACATGTTTCCTGTGGATCATTTTGGGCTTGTACGTCCAGGCACCTTGCTCCTTCTCCATGATCATTTTACTTCATGTGTTTCAAATGTCCTGGAGCATATCCAGATTGCAAGCTAAGTGTTTTAGAGCAGTATTTTAAGAGGAAGGATTATTTATTTTACTAGTGTTGACACTAAACACTAGGGCTAAACACCAGGGCTAAACGCCAGCCACATCAGGTTGTTTCTGTAAAATTTCTTTGAACTTCGGATACATCTCTGCAGCCTGCAGCCTTGTGTAACTGCAGAGGTTTGTCCAATTTGGCTGGATGTTACATAAGCTGTCTTTTATTTTCCTTTTGCTTGTGATCATGTTACGTAGGCTGCCTTCTTAAATTTCAGCAACCCTAAGGCAGCCTGAGTCATGTGTATGAAGCTCGTTTTTGCACAGTTGTATAAGGTAGTGAATTGCAAAGGTCATGGGAATGAGTTATTTAAAACTGAAACATGCTGGGCTCTATCCAGCTTAGAACAGATGAGCTCAAAAAGGCATTTATGTTTTAAATTACATTTTGGGTTATCAAGAACTGATTTATTTCAGTCACTATTTCAGCTACCTTAGCAAACTCCTGTAGCACACAATATTCCTGTTTCTTTTAAATGTGTTGTTGACATAATCCTGCAGTCACACATGAGACAAAAAAAAATATTTACTTCCAATCCTCAGGAAACAAATGCATTCAAAAATATTGTCATCATAGGCACAGACTCCATGCTCATTTGTTTTCAGTGCTCACAGCAATTAATGTCCTTTACTGTTTATTCCCAATGGAAAAAGTAAAATTCATGGTCGAAGTGCACAGAGTGCTTTGCTCGACCCAGTGGACGACCAGGTTGTGATGTGTCACTGTGCTCATGTGTAATCTGGCTCAGTCATACCGATGCCATGCAGGTTAAAGGCGCAAGAACAAATAACTGTGGAGTCTCATTCTCTGTCTAGTTTAAGCCATCCAGCTGTAACCTCATTTATAGAAAGCTCCTTCTTGCTTCATCTTTCATGTCCCCTCCCAGGCACTCCGAGTCACCACTCATACAAGAGCGTGTCCAGCCGTACTTTAAAGTGCTCCCAAAAGCACTTTTAATTTTGGATCGTTTCACAGAGCAGTTCAGGACCCGACTCCACCGACGGCTCACTACACAGAGCAGGGCAGACAGCAGTCTCTGGCAGCAGGGAGGGGCATTGCAGCGGGGCCGGGGAGCAGGAGGGAGTACAGAGCGACACCCTGGGAGTGATTTTTGTTCTCTCCATCAGCCCGTGCAGCTATCCCAACATCACTTTGGCCATTTGCCAAATTCCACGTGTGCAATTCCAATTTACTTCCGTTTTCATGAAGCAAAATGTAATCAACTTGTGATCGCATCGTCTTGTTGAAAATAGAAAGGAACAGTTATGGGATGAGAAAAAAATAAAATAAATTTGTTTGGCATGAGAAAGCAGTGAAATTACTCTGATTACTAAAAACCAAAACAGTACAATCCACCTCCCAAAATATTGCACCAGCATCAGAAAATTAGGTAACAGCATGTTCTCAGACAGACTCGCTATGCAGTGTACTGGTAAATGATACAGACAAAAAGTGGCTAAGCTAGAAGTTGTGAAGTCATGTGTGAGCATGTAAGAAAGGAAAAGAATTTAAAAAAGGATAGAAATGCAAAGGCACAGTAAACTGAGGTCAGGGACATGACACTGAAAGGAAGGAGAACACTGGGGCAAAGAACTTCCTGGAAAGGGCTTGAATGTGAGCACAGGTGGGCTCTTACTGTTTGCCTGCCTGCTTTTTGCTGTGTTCAGGAAAACAAGAACTTTTCAAATAAAGGAATTGTACACATGGGTCTATTACACTATACTCAGTACCAACATCATGACTCATAGTGATTGCTAGGATCAAATAGAAAAGGCTAAAAGAAGAGCTGGACTAAGGAAGAATAGGGTCTATGAAGCTGTAAGGGTTTAAAACCACCAGCAAAAAAAAAAAATAAAAAAAAATCCCAGTGATTTTCCTGTATTCAAGTTGTTCTGATTTGTATTTGCATGTGTCAATGGGTAAAATATATGAGTCACGGGTGGGGCTTTTTTCTCATATGTTGATAATGAAGGGATGCCTTATCCTGAGTCAAAAAGCAGTGCCTTAAGTTAATCTAGAAACCAGTTCTTAAATCTGCCATCATCTGGAGACTGGCAACAAGCTCTCTATCCCCCAGAGGACAGCAGTAAAACCAAGCAAGAGAAATCTGCAAAGAGAAAGTCTGTTCAGTTCTGTAACACTGCTCTTATCCTCTTGAACTATCTTGGGTTGAGCAACTGGAAGACAGCATGTCCTGTAGGCAGACAGCTCCTGGCAGGCAGTCAGTACAGCTGCGGATATGACACTCTGTGCCAAACATGAGTCTGTAATTTCTACTGCTCTCCAATGGTCAGCTTTTTGAGGATACCATTTAGTCATTTCCTGGGAAGACAAAGGATGCCCATCAGAGCTAATGATACTTTACTTGCTCACATGTTGCCATGTGGGAGGTGGCTGTAAAACACACTTGAAAAATAAGCACAACTGATTCAAAATTACAGCAACAGTGTTGATACAGGAATGTGCTGCCCGGCAGTTCTCAGAGTCCCTGAACTCTTTGTCAAACAAGTAGGAATTTTCTTCTGACTTCCCCTTCTCAGCTGTTTGAATAGGAGAGCAAATGCACCTCAGGAGAAATTAAAAGTGTGTTAGTTTTCATTAACTTTTAATTTGAAGTCTGCATAACTGAATGAAAGCACTGTAGTAATCTGGAAAGAATATTTGAAAGCCCTGTTGAATCAGAGATAATTCCTCCCCTCTCTCTGAAAAGTACATATTAAAAAGGTGCTTTGTTCAGAGGCATAGTATCCCCACCAGTATTGCCAAAGAATCTTTTCCAACTCAAGCAGTGGGAGCGGCTCTACAAAGTCATTTCAGGCTGCTGCAACATTCCCAGGACTGTAGTAAAGGTCAGTATATGTGTCCTTCAGCCATGGAGTTTTGATTAGCAAATCTGCGTTGTCGACAACTCTGAACTGTTTCCAGATGGTGACATATCAGGGCTCTCATGTGCACGAGAAGTGCACTCCCTGTGCCCAGCTTGTCCTCAAAGGCACTGGGCTTGCTGCACAGCATTCAGGCTGTAACACATACTGCAGCAAGGCTCACACCCAAACATTCCAACCATGTCAGAAAAGTTTAAAAATGTTGTTTTGCTGCCAGATCTTTCTGGGAAAAAAGAAAAAAAAAAGGCTGGTTAATATCCAAATAAGGATGACCTATGACAATAGACAAACTGGGTCTTGAGCGCCTCCCTGCATGCTTATAAACAGTAATGCTTGTGAACAGGGATTTTGTACATGAAACAAGGCAAACTTGACTTAAGGAAATGGGACTATGGTGTGATTGAATATCTTCTCACACTGTACCATTTTCCAGGGTCATTCCTTAAGGCCATCTTTACAGTACTCACAGTGCCAGACCCTCGTGTTTTCATGATTTTAGCACACCTGCAGCAATCATAATTCTGCCAGGTGCCTTGCCACCTTTACCTTGTGTTCTATGACTGTGCTCAAGCCTGTTTGATCTTGCTACCAAGGCCAAGTCATCAGGTGTAGTAGTGTAATGTTGGGAAGCCACATCTCTGACCCCATTAAAGATGCAGTGATGAGTCCTGTCAGAAATCTGCCCATCCCTGTTGAACTAGAAATTTCTTGTTTGTTGCATACAAGCACCACTAACCAAGCTTGTGTGGCTATGGATTAGTGTGTCAAATATACTTCTGCTGCAGTTGCTCCACATGATGCATTGATATAACGAATGTTGAAGTAAATACAGCATCTGGAGCATTCTTTGGCTTCTTTTGGACATCAATAAACAGTGTTCAATAAAAACTTGTTCACTAGCTGTCTCAAATCAAACACCTTTACAAAGAAGAAAGATTTGGTTTTGATGTTTGAAAATTATTATTTTTAATGCTTTTGCTTTATCTTCTGTCAGCTACAGCCAGTTTCTGTACCAGCGGAATAGAGAAAAATGCTGTATGATGCAGAGATGAACAACAGGCTTGTTTGTGGCCACATACCAGGGAGCAGCTGTGAAGCGCCTCCGTGGCAGCCAGGAACATCAGAGGAGCTGGATGCAGAGAGGAAATGTCACTATATTGATCTATTGCTTCTGTTTTGTTTTGTTTTCTGTTAATACCACACTACTGCTTTATTTAAGCTTAAGTATGGGGAGCAACTGGAGACTGTGACAATGCAGCAAGCTGAACCTGCCAACGCCAACGAAAGTGGGAGGGAAAAACATACATTTCAGTGAGAGAAGAACTTGGCCGTGTCACCTTTTGATTTTAGACAATCAAGGCAAACTAAAATGCTGTTGCTGACAGTGCCAGATTTTAACAGTAACTGCACAGTTACAGGACATTGTATTAGAATTTATGTTAATACTTAATTTTGTATTTCACTTCTTTTTTTTTTTTTTTTTTTTTTTTTGCCTGTCCTCCTGAAATGTATCTCCCTTAATGCTTGGCCACTCCACAAAGACAGATCCCTGTAGTCAATATAAACAGGCAATGGAGAGGTAATGTCAAATGCTTTCTGCAAATACAAATACAAAGTTTAATTTTTGTGAAAGCTCATGTGTTTGAAATCTTTGTAAGCCAATGATGTAGTAACTTATTTATTCAGGCTTGCTAAGTGCACTGTTTTTCTATAGTCTCACTTAAATACTGTGAATGAAGGTTGCCATAGTTACAGCTGAATTCCAAAATTAGCTCTATTGTATTGTAATTCTAGTTTCTTATCTTGCTTCTCTTGCTCTGCTACAATGAAAGACACATTTCCATCTCTGTAATTAACCATGGTGTGAAAGATCTTGCTCATTCATTTAAAAATGCTTGTGGAAATGTGAGATGAGGGACATTTTCCATTGTCTTGTTTTCCCAAAAAACAGTGAGTGACATGGTACTTCCTGCACCCAGTCTGCATATCTTCTGTGCATAACTTCAGCCTAATCCTTGAAATTTAGATTAGCATTTTAATTCATTGCAAAATTATACACCATCAAGTAAACAGGTATGCCCATGACTTCCTTTTATAAAGGATATGTGGCGTGTAAAGACCTGCATTACATTCGCGTTTATTTTGACAAAAACCCAAAGGTCCCAATGTGACTGGAGTCGGAAGGTCTTAACACTGACTTCTCTGTGGTTTGGATGAGGTCTCAGGGTGGTGGCTGGTAAACAGGAATCGTCAAGGACTTCATGTAATATCTACTGAGAAGCAAATGCCTTCTCCTCTAGCTGAACAACAACAAGGTATCTGTCTTATCATCAGAACAACTTGTCTCCAGGAGCTGCTTGTTAACACTTCAAAAATGACACAGGAATAATTGGCAGTGATTCAGAAGTTGTGTCAGGCTCCTGAATCCTTACAGAGCAGACTGGGAGCTGAGTCTTACTTCCCTGCATGTGAGGTCTTGGCACATCTGGGTCTGCCCTGTGCTTACCACTGAGAGCAAGACCTGCTCCAGGCTGCCACTGCTGCTGGATCTGGGCAGGGAACGGGGGCAGCAGCTCAGTGATACAGCTGAGGTCATACCTGCTTACCACACTCCTGTTTTCTGCTACCTGCATTTCTCACCTGCAGTCCAGTCCCCTTCCTTGTGCCAGCTGTCATGCTCCACAGACCCTTTGCCAGGACAATGCAACTCCTAAACTGGAAATAGATGACTACTCATTTTTTTCTCATTGTGTTGGATACTGCTGGTTCAGTGAGTTGAATCTGCCCAGAGAAGAGGCAGAGGGGCTGTTGGGCTGGGCTGATGGGATACGTTGACTCCTGGGGAGAAACAAAGGGGAGCAAGGAAGGCAGGTCTCCTCTTGTCTCTGCTCTATCATCAAGCTGTTCCTTTGGATCTTAACGGTGTGTGTTGCCAAGGATTTGTTAAATCAGCATTGCTTCCTTAATACAGTAGTATATTATGGAATTATAGGAATTTATCATGTGTGTACCTTACAGAAGGGATCCCCTGGCCATTTGGGAGGAACCACCATAAACTGACATGAACTGGGCTTTGTTTTGAAAGAGATATTTGATGCAATACTGGTAGAACTTTAAAGAAAACCAGCATTCACCATGCTTTAATATCAAATTTCCTTAGATTATATACACAGCACATCTGCATAGTGGACGTAATGAAATAGGAATTTCATACCCATAGTGAAATAAATCTTCAGTTTGCTTGCAGCCTGTGAATGTGATGCCATATGCTTGGCTGAGCGTTGCTCCTGATGGATCACTCTGCAAGGATACCTTACGCTGGGGGCTGAGCTGCTTGGTGAGTCACTGCAGTAGAATGCATGGTGGAAAAGCTCATTTCCCCAGTTACTCAGAGGTAAAATATTTTTGGATCCATTCCTGGTTTGTGCTAGGAATATTAAGGATGTTTTTGTTTTTCTGATAAAGTTCCATTAAGAGAGACAGAGTGATCATGGCTGCAGTTAGCACTGAATTCTCCCAGAATGAGAGATGACTTTTCCTTTCCAAATCAGTTCACACGGCTTTGTCTAAAACATGCCTTGAAACAGTACACTTGGCTTCTGTATCAAACACACGGGACTGCATTTACTCTTTCATCTTTGCTTTATCTTTAATCCCCGAGAGCAAACTGGCATTGAGCCTTCATCTGAAACATGGACTGTAGCAAATATGTAATTTTTCAAGCCTTGATACAGTAATTAGAAGATGAAAAATAATACAAATTTTTTTTAAGCACTGTTAAAGCCATCCAAGTTCTTCAAAATAACAAGTGGAATTAAACCGACGCTTTTAATCAGAACCAACGCAGTGGAAGGAGTGTCCAAATTTTCCTGTGGTGAAAAACTAATGGGGCTAAGAGTGCTGGAGCTGGAAGTCAGTCTGTAAAGCAGAGCATATTGTGCGCTCGGGTGTCTGTGCACAGTGTTGATCAGCTCTCATGACATCTGGATGTGAGTGACTGAGTGCAGAACTTGCTCTGCCAGCAGTAAACATGGCTAAAGCAGACAACCAAAGAGAAAGTGGTGAAGGACTGAGCAGTCGTGTTTCTCTGAGTTCTGTAGATTATGCTCATTGGGGTGGGAAAAGCACAGGCCTTTCTCCAAATCAAAGTGTATGTCTCACCATTTATTGAATCCTAACCTTTTCTAAACATTCTCCTTTTTGCATCTGTTCTGTTTCTGAGGGGGTGGCCACCTGCTTACAGAGGGCAGCAATGTCATCTGAGCTACCTAAGGTTCTAATGTTTTTTTGACCAAAAAGGGCACTGTGCTGAGCATGGTGAGGATTTCTGCCTGTTTCTGCTGGAAGCACAATACTATAACCTTGTTGGCAGGTGTTTTTAATGCACTATAGCAACAAGGTGGTCTGGTAATCAAGTAATTGTAGGGAAAATAGGGTGATACATCAGGCCATGATTTATTTGACGTCAGAAGTCATCTCATAACCCCTCCTGTAGGCACCAAAACTCAGTGGTGATAATGGGAAACCTTTTCTCTCTCCATCATCTTTCCTCATCTTCTCTTCTTCATTGTTCCCTATGTCACTCATTCCTTTTTCTTTCTGCAGACAAAAGAAATGAGATGTATTTAGTGCCTTTGGAGCTATGGGACACCTACTCTGTTCTCAGCTTGGGGTCTGACGCCCTTTGCCACTGGAACTCCTTTGCTCGCAGCAGCACCATGTGATGCTGAACCAAAGCTCTGGAGAAGCGTGTGAATATCTGACATGGTTGTTAATGAGGAATTCAAGCCAGTGCTTATTACTAAGCAGATGGTTACCCACAGGTAATCAACCAGCAACAGCACTTCAGGTTATAGGGGAGGTTGCAAGTGTATGCCTTGACCCTTTGGGGTCCGGAAACTCTGTATGACAGAGCTAGGCACCTGCAAGTCTTCAAAATGCCCCTGAAGATCACCTTTGGTGTGAGTCCTGGAGACCATGTTTCTATGAGCTACGAGTGCTCAGTGTTGGAAAGGCATCCAAATATCTTGGCATGGGTAAGACGATGAGGGCTGTGGGCTTGTTACCTTGCATGGAAAGCCCTTGGAGTGTGCAGAGTAGTCTTTGCTCCCTCCAGCAGCATTAAATGACCCACCCAACTGGGCATCCAGTCTTGCCCTGGGTGGTAGAAGGAATGGTCTATCCAGAAGAAGAGACTAGCATAGCCAGAGCAGTATGTCTCTTATTTCCCTATCTCTGATTCTCATATAGGCAATTTCACTCTGGCATACATAAAGGAAGCAATGCCTACTATGAAAACATCTTGGAAATCATTGTCAAATAGCTCTTACAAACATCAAACACAGGAGAGATAAGCACCTGGATAAAAAGACAAATTATGTACCTTCAATACCATGAAGGCAGCACTGAAGGAAATGCATTTTTCCATAAGAAATCCACAGGAAAACCTGCAGTTCCTGCAAGAAGTGAGAAGAAAGGATGGAGAATTAGAAAGCCCGAATATTATCCTCTCCCGAGTGTGGGAGGACAGGTGGTGAGCCTGTTCCTCACAGACCACAAAGTAGATGTTCAATTTCAAAACGAAGTTTGGACAGTATGAGACCTGAATGGAGATCCTGGGGTTTAAGTTTGTAGCTTAAGGTTTGGTGTTCCTATAATCCTCCTTTATTCTGGGAATTTCATTTTGTGTTATCCACGTTGTCTTCAATGCGTCCAGGCTTCTTGTTCCCTGGGCATGAGAACCCTTATGTCCTTGGTGTGAGATGATATCCTCCAGGGTACCATGCTCTATCCTGTGCTGCAGGGAGCTATAAGCTCCATTCCTGCTAGGTTTTTCCAGGCATCTCAGCCCTAGAAAATGAAAAGTCAGAAAGATTGGGAGGCCTGCAGAGTTGTCGAAGTTGTGGACAACTGTGCAGCTCAAGGAACCAGGAAGGAATGAAGCAGGTCCTGAAAAAAATCTTTCTTTTTTTCTCAGAAGTTCATTAGAAACTGCTCAGCTAGTTCAAAACCTGCTGATTTTGATGAACTGGCATTTTCTAATGAAAACCTGTTGTTTTGGTGAAAAGTTGTGCCAGCTGAGGGACAGACTTTACTGGCTGGTGGAGCTGCATGACCAGTGTCAGCCAGGCCAGCAAGCTCTGAGCCACCATGCTCAGGGAGCATAGCCCTGCTCAGCCCATACCTGTCTAGGGTCCATAAGCTGCCTTCAAACCAGGCCAGGAATGGAGAGGAGCAGTGTTAGAGGCAGGCAGGTCCTCCTTAACATCTCCTGCAGCCAGCTGATGGAAAGACCTGGCCCTCCCCTTCTTTGGCTGTTGATGCAATGGGGTTACCAGAGCTCCTGCGTCTCTAGAGCAGTTTCTAATTTGTTTATTGATGTTGACAAAAGCCCATTTGTACTTCTGTCAGCAGAGGTGATGTGGCTGTAAACAAGCAGGCCGCTCTGCCTCCTACATTATCAGCAAAATTGCCAGCTAAGCACTAACTCCTGGACCCTCTGTGGCTGATACATAGAGCAGAGCGGCAAAACAGGTGGCCTATTTACATTTTGCTATGCTGGGGGTGAGAAAAAATGAGATTTTAACCATGGATTGCCTGAATTCACAAATAGGAAATGTATGTGTATGCAGGTGGGTGTATGGCCCCATGATTTCATGGAAGTGTGTTTCTGATCATAATTGATCTAAAATAACTGGGGGTTTAGTACTGTCTAGCTAATTTGGTGCAATTCATGCTTTCTGAGTAAAACTCATAAGATATAGATAGGAGCGATAAGAAGCTAATGGCCCTGAAATGATTGGCATGTTGTTCCATATAATAATATATATAACGTATACATATAAAAGTGTTAACTGAGATTATCGTAGGCATGGCATTACAAAACCAGCATTAACTTGAGATATGACAGCCGAGCAACTCCCAGCAACACGTCCACGACCAGCGTGACAAATGCTCCTTAACCCTTGGTCAGGGATAAGGCCAGCAGCACAGAGACTCTGCTGCTCCTCGTTCTGCAGCTGTGAGGAGTTTCCTGCTGATCAGAGGTTGGCCTGATAGCAGAGCTGCTGCTGCACAGTGGACTTGATCCTAACATGACACCTAGATGTAAAAAGGGCCGTTTTGGAAGTGGGTGGGCAGCACATGGGTGTGGGAGTGCTGATGAGGCTGCACTGGGAGCAGCAGCTGGAGAGAGGAAGGGATGCCAGAAAACACCCTTCCTCCCTCAGCCTCCACAGCTTACACAAGTTTGTCTTTTATCCCACTTTTTTTACATCCTTCCAAAGATGCCAGCCACGGTGAAATCGCCCCTGCCAGCTCTCTGCTGCATTTTGGGAGTGCAGCCCCCTGAGCCAGGAGCCAGCCCACCTCTGCAGGGCTCAAGCACTGCACAGCCTTCCAAAACCCCTTCCCTGAAGCTGTATCTCATTTATCTGCATGCTTAGGTATAGGCAAAAGGGGGATTATCAGCTGCTTTACCTTGTCCTTTTCCAGAGCCCTCTTGTTTTGCCTATGACAGGCCAGTGCAGCCTTACAGCAGAATTAAGGGATACATCTGGCTCTCTGGAGAGCAGGGCTGTGGTGAGTCTGACACTGCCAGGAAGGGCTTTCACTGAGAGGCCCCCTTTTCTCTCCAGGTTGCAAAAGAAATTTAAATTTTTCTAACAGGTCACCATCAAGACAATATTCTTAAATCAGTATTGCTGCAGGACTGAGCAAACAAAAGGGAGGTTGTTTGAAACATTTCTGTTCCACGTTTGGCTCAAGCACAGCCTTTGTTACATGTGTGTAAACCCAGAGGAAAATTGCATTTGATAAACAGCATAGTTTGCTGGGAGCATGAGTACCTTCCCTGCTCAGAAATTAACCCTAAAAATAAATACTTTGGGAGCAAACTGTGCAACAGCCTGTGCTATGATGCAGCAAGGGGGATCAGGGCACCGGTGCGGTTTCAGCATGTGCTTGGGTTTTTTTGAGAAAAGCATTTACAGCACCAGCATCACCAACCAAAGCAAACAGGGTGATTTCTCCTTTCCTTCAGCTAAATCAGTCCTTGGCAACAAAGGAGACAGAGAGCTGCACCATCCCCAGACTTTGGACAGGGATGTGAGCTCTGGGGCATTTTATCAATGCTTACAGCCTACCTTTAAGCTCTTAAGCAATGCCTTGGGGTGAGGAAGGGCACTGGACCCTATTGGCTCTTGGGCTAAGTGTTACAAGCACTGAGGGCTGGGGGAACCATCTTTTACCTGCCAGTGTGGCCACGCTGCTGGGAAACATCAGGTTCGTTTGCAGAGGTGACCTGGGGGAGGAAAGTGCACTTTGGGGTTACCCAGACCTGCTGTAGAGCGCAAGAAGTTGTGCTCTACTGCTCCCCTTGCTGATGGCTCTAGTTCTGCAGAGTTTAGTTTGTGTGTCCCAGCAACTCCCAGTGCCTTTACTGATCCTGGCAGCAGGAACTGATAGGGAAGCAGGGGAGGGGTGGCTCCCAGAGGGTCTCTAGGAGTGAAAAGGAGCCTTTCTCTCACAGCATGCAGCTTTTCTTAAGGGACCAGGCTTTGTCCTTGGCCATCTCCAAAGTTTCTGACATCTCTTCTGGAAAAATATCCCAACAGCTAGGAATGTGGAGTGAGGACTGGGGTTGGCCTGAGACTATGAGGGTACATGCTGACGGTCTGCCTCTCATCTGAGCTGGCCTGAGCTAAAACCATGAGCCTGGTGTTAAAGAGACAAGTCCTTGGTACATCTCAGGGGTAGGTTTTAGGCTCATCAGTGGCAAACCCACACAGCAGGCTGGGCAGAGCTGGATGATTTTGATGCACATACCCTCTAGTGGCTTCAGTCCTCAAATTATAACTAACACCTTCTCTCAATAAATAAGTGTTTCCTTAAACTCTGCTTTAGAGTGTTTGAAATTAAGATGAGTTGGCCTGTTAAGATGTCCCATGGAGAGGCAGTCAAGTTTTCCTGTTTATCAGGGAGACCGCAGGTACATGGTCTTCTCCACAGCCCAACACGCACACACACTTTCTATTGCTGTTTTCCACATCCTGGAGGAGTTTTCACTTGGTGCATACAGTTTCATGCAGCCATCATTGGACATGTTCACTGGCAAGTTGTATGGGGCTTTGAGGTGGTGGCCCTGAGCTGATGCTGTGCTTTGTTCCAGTGCCTGGTGGCAAGGCTGAGTCCTGCTGCCCCAGCTACCTCTTCCTAGGCTTGGTTTCTCCACTTGTTCCTCTCCTCACCTGGTACCACCAGCATCATCCCAGCCCTGCAGGACCTTCAGGGCTCCTTGCTCATCAACAAGCCACTTGCCCGGACAGATCCATTTCCCTGCTGCTGCACAGACAATGTCAGAGGCTGAGACTTGTTTCCAACTGTGAGCCGGGTTTTAGAGTTGTTTATTTCCAAGCACATGCATTCAGAGAGCTGGCTTGCGCTCCTTGCAGACTCATGCCATCCTTGAGCTGAGAGACTGACAAGGGGTGTGAAGAACATCCAGGATTTTGCACTCCAGCATACACGCAGGCACAGAATGTGAAAACATACACTGTGGTTTCTAGTACAGCTTTTAGAGCTACCGGTCGTATGGCAATGACTGGGGGGAGGTTAACTTTCCCGAATTCTCTAATCCTGCCTTTACCTACTGCACCCCTTTCAGGCTCTCCCTCAAGCTTGCAGTTAAAGCAGCTGCAACCCAACAGTTCTGGAGAGAAAGGGGAAGCTCAGAAAGCTAAAAGCCTAGGGAAACAAAAACCATTCCCCAGAGGAGATCAACTCCTTTCTGTTCCTCCATCTAGATACATTTAAATGTGTCTACTGCTTAATTGTGTCTTAAAGGATCCCAGCCCTTCTGTGGTAATGGCTGCTGAGCAGGCAGTGCTTCCCTTGATGACAAAGGGTGGGGAATCAGTGTGACTGGGTCAAAGTAGCCAAGAGCCCTGAGCGACCACCAAGAGAGGCTCCATTACCTCATGGTCTCTTCTGGCTGGACATTTGGTGAGCATGGGCAATGAATATTATTATTTCCAAGAAGCGTGTCATCGCTCTGCGTAACAACTGACCCTCCCCTACACCAAACTGTGTAATGGGGCTGTCACCATTTCACATCTGTGCAAACCAGACAGCATCGCTGTAGGGTCCTGCTCTTCCCGCGGACAGACCCAATGGTCCTGATCCACACGTCTCCGATCCAGTGCCTCCCCATCACCATGCTCACAAATCCCTGAGACCCATCACAGCATCTGCAGCCTTCAAAGGAATTCAGTGTTTTGCCTTTCCAACAGCATAGTGCTGGGCTTTCTGCAGATGCAAAGGCAGGCTGTCACCTAAGAGAAATAACATTCAGTGAGATTGGAGTTGGTCAGCAGTGAGAGCTGCAGCTGCCTATGCAAGCCAGGCAGCCATATCCTTTTATTTTTAAAAAAGAACTTTAATGATGTCTACACTGAGAAATTTGTCAGATTTTGCCTCTGTCCCTATGGAGAGGTATGTCTCCCTGTCCCTGCTGGTTTAGGATGCAGGGAGAACCCAGAGTCTCATCGAGTCCATCAAGTTCTGCACTGAACTTTGCAGGACACGACCCCCCTCTGCACTGCAGCTTCCACAGAAAAGAGTCACCATGTCCTGTCATGTGCCTGACCATGCAGTAAAATTTTACAGTGTTTGTAGAGAGAACTACTTGTACTACAAGGTACAGGAGAGCAACTTTGGTCTTTTCAACAGTGAAGCTCAGATCTTAATATCCACATACACGAAAAGAAAGAAAATGCTGGAAATGGGAAATGCAGCCTTTTCCTCCCCAGTAAAAAGTGCACTCTGTCTCAAACTGTCCAACAAAGTGAAAGTGGTTTCTGACTGTATGCTCTTAGGAGAAATGAACACCTGAGAGGTCCCTCTCACGGCATCATTGCTGCTCTGATCTTCCAGGATAACACAATAAATACCGAGCTTTCAGCACAGCTGTTATTAAACATAAAGTCTTCAGCATAACTCCTGCATCCCCTTGCCAGGGTTTCTGGGATTTGGGTCTCTGCAGGCCCAGGTGACCCTGGGAAGGAAGAGGTGAGAGGATGGATTGGTGCAGGTGGGGCTGCAGCCTCGGGATGTGCCCCAAAGCCAGTGCCCGGATCCATCATCCGAGAGCCTGCAGAGGGAGGATGCTGCCCCCCATTGCGGCCCAGCAGCTCCATGGAGAGTGGGAAGGAGTCAGGGGAAACTGTAGTAAATGAAAAGTGCAAAATCCATTCACCCCAGCTTGGCTGCTTATGACAGGGCATGGATGGGAATGGGAATCAGGCCAGGCTTTGGGAGATAACAAGCTGTTTGCTCTGTAGGTCTGTTGGTGCCACTCTTCTTGTCCCAGGGATCAGGCAAAGCCAGAAGCAAATATCGCCATTCAGCATTTGCAGGAAGAACTGGAGATTTATTTTTTTGTATGATTTGAAGGGGATTATTTTCCTGGAGTTATAAACCAAGGTGAGAAGAGACCATGGTCGTTTTTTTCATTCCTATTTCTTTCATACTGCATGAGCCTTTCTGCCACCCTGACAGAGAGCTGTTAAATGGAAATTTGATAATTCTGTAATAGCATGGACTTACGTAAAAAACCCAAACCCAATGACAGAAATAAATCATCTAGATCTGTCTCTTAAGTGCTGTGTGTTTTCTAGGAATAACTGCTTTAGTGCTAGGGCAAGTACATTTCCTTCTCTCCGCTCAGATACAGCCTCTGTGTTTGATTCCATGAACAACCACAGTTGTGAGGAGGTTGTCAGGTGTGGGCTCAGCTTTTGCAGACTAACAAAAGAACAATTCTGAATATTCAAAGGGAAATTCTCAGTATCAGCTAATGCAGTGCTGCCTCCTGATCTCTGCAGAGCTATTCCACAGGTAAGCTTTGAACATCACATATTTCCTCTTTAACCCCAAAGGCTGCCTCACCTCTCTCCAGCTGCCAGGCTTAGACCTACTCCTGCTGAGAAGGAAGTCACAAGGGAAAACTAATGGAGTGACAAGTCTCACGTGCAACAGTAGCCTGGTAAAGCAGTCTGGATCAGAGAGGGATACAGCTGGTCAGGGCTTGAGACCATCAAAGCTTACTGAAGCTCTACTAGGATAAGATAGAAACACTCAACTTATAGAGAGGCAAATGCATCTCCCATGGAGTTTCCTGGACATTGTTCCTCAGGCTCCACAATCCCCAGCCCAGACTGTGGATCCAGGTCCTCCCTGTGGGCACTGGAGCACAGAACTGGCAGCAGCTTGGCCACCCTGCCTGCAGGTCCTGTTCACTTTGGCAGCCGGTGGCAGACCAGCAAGGACGGTGGCCTTTCCAAGCCACCCATGGCAGGTGTCATCTGTCTGCTGTGGTGTAGTAGGAGTCACACGAGAAAGCTGGGTGTGCTGGGGTGGAGATGGAATGTAGGCAATAGAAGAGGCAAAGCTGGAGGAAGCCAGTGCTCAAAAGCAGGGTTTTTTGGAGATGTCTTGCTTTCATTCCTTCTTCCCTTTACACATACATGAAAGTTGGGACTTCAAGGTTTTGACTCATTTTTAATACTATCTTTGGATTTTCATTCTTCTCACCAAAGAACCTTGCTGCTACCTCGAGGCACACCTTGGCATGCAGTGCTGCCCAGCTTGGCAGCGTTCTCCTGACAAGGCCACCTCTCTGCTCATTTGCCCAGGGAAGCAGAGAAAGGCAGTAACTGCCCCGGCTGAGAGCCCTGCTGCCAGACCTGCAGGAAGGGAGGGGCAGGATCTGCACCTCAGCTGACAGTGGTGGGGTGAAGTAGGAGGCTGTGCCAGGCACTGCCTGGAGGCACTGGCTTGGGGTACAGGAGAGTCAGACAGGGGATTAGTGCTTTTAACTGGTGAAAAGGCACAGGAGAAAAGGGTGTGGTACTGGGTAGAGAAAAAAAGGTAAGGCAAAGCAGGTGGTGTTGAGGGAGACCAGTTTTGAGAGGTTTGGTAGTTACCTCCCTTCCACCATTCCAGTCTACTTGTGATTTTCACAGGATCATGTCACAATGTCACCCTCCCCCTGTCACCCACTCCTCATATGCTCCCACTCTGAAAACCAACACAAACCCCTCGAGCTCAGCTTGGCTGGCATCGCCTGCTGCCCGCACTGCAGAAAGCTGATGGGCAGGGTGTAATCTGAGCATCCTGCTGGCTGCACTTCTCACCTCTGGCAGGATTTACCTCAGTCACACCCATCTCTACCATTTAAATGAATGCTATAGTAAAATGGCAAGTCTTTCACTAGTAAATGAAACCTGTAAATTTTAAACATATTCTTGAAATTACTGTACCTTGTCTGTACATACAAGTTATAATTATTTGTGGAAATAATTTGTTTGGTATCTAACCTCCAGGATGCTTGGCAAGAAACAACCATTCATTCCATTAGTTGTGGCTATCCAAAATTATACTCTCTGTTGTTGCACTGCCTGCAAACCCCCTTTCTTACACTTGTCTTGACAGAGCTTCTTTGGACTGCAGAGCCAGCAGCAGCCTCTGGCCCTACTGTCATGATCATGGAAGGAAAAATATGTTGCAGACTTGGGTCCACTCGTTTGACAAGTGCAAAAAAAGGTCTCCAATCTTTGAAAATTATTTTATTGCTCAGAGAAACAGACAGCATAGTCTGAAATGCCACATGGCCAAATAAAACATTCAGAAACCTGAAAGACACTCATCATATGAACAACATGGTGTAGATGCATACTAATTTTAAAAAAGAAAAAAAAATTGTTGGAAATACAATCACAAGAGATATTTCTTGAACAAATACCAAGCTTGATATTTCTTGAACAAATATCAAGCAATGGGGAACAAAGCTCAGTCAACCTGTTCCAAGCGTTCACTGGGCAGCAAGAATTAAGAAAAGCTTCTACGAATTCATGGAGCTTTTGCCTTCTCTAATTATTTCCTAAATCATGTAGAGTGTCTATGTTAGCTATATTAACATTTTAGACAAATGACCTGGAAAAATAAAACAAAATAGAGTAATGTGTACACTAAGAAGAAAGTGGGGGCCAAGCGACCGAACTGTTTTGACAGGACATTTTTAGATAATTTTATCATTTATCTTGCTTTTAGCAGTATTTCTTGCAAAATGCAAGGTCATTAAAGCTTCCACATACCCTTTTGAGAAGCAGATAGTTAAAGGCGTATCTAAAGCAAACTCAAGCAAGGTTTTTGTACTGCAAGTTAGCACAAGCACTGAGAACAGGGTATAGCATGAGAGCCCACAGGCTGAAAGGTCTCCATTTCTGCTGGCATCGAACTAAAAACCACGTCTGCGTCTACAGATGGCACAACTGCATCTTCACTTTGCTTGCAGTCATTTGCTGGTTTACTCAGGTCTAGTTACTTTGTTTTAGTTATTCTGACTGCAGTGGGTCATAAATGAGACCATTCTGGAAGAAGTCTGTTTGAGGTGTGGTTCTGTTCCCTGGAGTAAATCCATGCCCATGAACACGTCACCAGAATTCAGAGAGGAAAAGCCTGTCCCTTTGACCCTTGACACTGACTCACAGTTCTATTGCTGGGAGGTGCAGTAAGCAAAGACCAGCATTAGGGCAATTCACTGGGATCACCTGTGCTCAGTTATGGACCACAGCAACCTTCTACACCCCTTTAGTCACATCCACCAGCTTAAATAAATACGGTCACATGAGAAAGATTCTATTTCCTGTAGTACACTGACTTAGTAGTAGAACTTGTAAGGACTTTAGTTAAGCTATGCAAAGATACCGACCAAAGAAACACAAGGACACCATGTGAGCCTAACTTTGCCTTGTGAATGTCTTACTGCAGACTTTTCAGATGGCCCCTTAGCTTAATTTTGGCACTCAGTAGATCACTAACAAGGAAATTCACAACTATTGAGGTTCTACAGCCATGGCAGCCAGTGGAAATATGATTTTTGGCTGTTTAAACAGATCCAGAACCTAATGGACAATTCAATTACTACATTCACTATAAAAGCAACAACCCTAATTTTACTTATAGTGGACATTTCACTCTGTTAGAAGTCTTGTATTCACACCTTTTCTGAGGCGTAGCGTGCACCAACAAACAAAGAGTTGTGTGCATAAGCAGACAAAAGCAAGGAAAGCATGACATGGAAAGCCCGTGCTAAACTGCACACTAATAAATGGATGTCCCACTGTAAATCAACTCTTCAGTTATCTGTCTGGTCACAGCCTTACTGGCAGACACATTCTATCAGTCAATGGCAACTGTATTGGACTAGCAGGTTACACAGGCTTTGCAACAACAAAAGCAAATGCTTTAAAGCAATAGTGAGATTCATGTCCATGGTGCTCTAGGTTTAATATAATATGACATGGTACCAACATGAAAACACCTTCTTCATGAGGCCAAAAACCATCTGAAATGCAATGCTGCTTCAACTCAGATAAGAATGTCTGCATCAGAAACCTGCTAAGTCCAACTAATCTTGAGTCTCTGTTTTAGAATAAGCATGAGATGATGTTGACTTACATTTTTATGGTATTTTTGCTGGTGCAAGTCCCTTGTTGAACCATCTAAAGGCAAGTAACAGCTATAAAAACAGCAAACACTATTCATGTTTAACCATTTATTGAAAAAATTTGAAGTATAAAAAAGGTAGGGAGACTTTTCAGTGGTAAAAATGGGAAGTAGTCATCTCATTTTAAGGTGATTTGAAAGCCATTCATAATCTCCCTTAACACTGAATAAGTGGCACTTGAATAATTATTAACTTGACTAAATGCCAAAAATATGATGACTGTAAAACAATTATGGTCTTTGTGTTATATCCAAAGATAATAAAATTAAGAGAGACGAAGGTACATGAGCACATGTGCAAACACTTCTAAAATGATCGAACAATTGCTTCCACTTCACTTGTGCAGAAAAACTGAAGAGAATAATCACTGTTTTTTCCCTGAGCATCTTGCATCAGACGACAGAAGATCAGGAACAAACCCCAAATGCAGATAACTATCTCCTCTGCTCTATCATAACTGGCCTGTTTTTCTCCATCACTATAACACCACTGTATCTCAAACACATGGGATGTCATGTGTAGGCCACACCCAAGAAAAACAATGGTAAACTCCAAGAGAAGACACAGAAGCATACAATACTATGACACAATAAGAAAAAGTTAAAATTTTAAACTGGAGTCACCACAAATAAGTGATCTTTAAAATGTCCTCCTGAAAGATTAACTTAATTCAGAACAAATCCTGTGCTGTGTAAAACTGGAAATATGTTTGCTCAATTACACCTCAAAATAAATTTTAAAAAAATAAAAAAAAAAGATTTAAGGTATTTTCAGACAACTTCAGAGTTGACAACCTCTCCAGTCAACCGATGCTCAAATTATTGCCTCAAAGTGACTGGTCCATATATTATCAAAAGCCAATAAATAATTGTTATCTTATTCTAAAAATAACTACAGTAAGTTTACTTCTGTCTTATTTGCATGTACATTTCCTTTTAAAGGCCTATGTCTCAGTGTTCACAAATTAAAAATACATTTGTAAATACAGAAAAATAAAGCTTACTACTACACAATATAAAACCCAACACATTTCAAACCCATTACATTATTATTATTGAAAAGTGCTCTACAATTAATCTGCAGATCAGAGATGCTTCGATCATGGACATCATTTCCACAATTAACTCCTCAACGAAATTTTTCATCTTCTTAATTAAATGAGAAATCTTTCATCCACCAAGGTTTTGGATGCCAAATTCTTCTGCCCAAGTGTATTACGGATAAACCTAAATATCTAAGAACATTTTAGAAAACATGTATGAATGAGGAAATACTTAAAACAGTATGTTTCAGTATCAAACATAAAATAATAACCTCGTATTATCTTTAAATTGTAAATAATATGAGTGAACTAGGTGTTTAACTTTAGCATTTTTGAAACATTTTCTTCTACCCTTCCACCCTAAAGTATGATAGAATTATGTGTGATTAATTTTAACAGATATTTGTGTTTTCTATTGAAAATTATTTGTAACCTCTTTATTCATGACAGCCATGTGAACAAAATTAGTTTCTCACAAGCCTATTTGACAAAAAAAATCAAAAAACTATTTTATAAGTTCTCAGTATAATCTTCTGTCACTGCATACTGCTAATTTACTGCTTAAATTATCTAGTTAACTGTATAAACTGCCAAGGTGACCCATATTTAAAAAAATATTACTTTGTTCTTAAGCTGAAATTTACCTCTTGTTGCAAATATGTCAGAATAGCTGCTAAAACAAAACTTTGGGAAGCCAGATCCACAACGGAGAAAAACAGGATATCGAAAATGAGCAGCGTTGTTTCATTTCCATAGTAGAGAACATCAATGAAAGTGTGTCCTTCATCTACAAAACAAAAATATTTTTTGAAAAATTACTATTGCTGTGAGTTGCAAGTTTGTGAAGTTCTTCAGTCCATGCTGAGAAAGCTGGTAAGAAAAAGGGAACTCAGAGCCATAGCTAGTTTATGACATTCTGTGGCAACATAAAGCTAATTGTGTCCTTCTATTGAACAATAACACAAACCTTTTCACTTATAAAATGGTGCAATACTGGTGGAAAACAACAGGAAAAACCTGCCTACCACACGCAACTCTATTCCCTCCTGAAATCTCAGATTGTTTAAAAAGGTAGTTTTAAACAACAAACAGAGGTAACTGTCTTGTCCCTGAAACTTCTAGCAACTGTTAGCTCTGGCCCCAACTCAACAAAATAATAAAAACATATGCTTAAAGCCTTACTTAGGAGGAGGTTCAGAGCTTAGCATTATCTTTATTTATTGGTTAACAGTGCCCCAAAAAATAGGTCTTTTAAGCTTAAAATACCTTTTTCATAGCCAAAGTGCTCTAGACCATTTATCCACTTCTTTATCTTATCAAAAAGCACCATTTCTAAAAACGAACACTTAAGCAATTATAGAAAACATATTCTTTCCCCTCTTAGTACTTTTTCAGAAAAATGTCCAATACAAGTTTGATTGGAAACAGTGTATTTTCATTAAAAATTGCATATGTCCTACTGCCATGAAATCCTGATTTATATCTGAACTTCTGGGAACCATGAGAGTCTGAACAAACAATATATCAAACAATATATTTCTATCAGTGTTTATGATTATGAACTGTATCCTTTCAGTTGCCTAAAAGAAAAAACATTGCAGATAAACAGCAAATTATAAATAGGATTTCTGTAACCTAAAGAACTTCTCTTAAATATAGAGACCCCTCACAACGGGTCATTTAATGATCCCTCCTGCTGTAAAGTCCAGTTCAGATTGTAAATCCTGAGAAAGAAATCTACACAGAAACCTAGACACTTAAAACAGTACAAATACCACAAATCTTTTTACCATTATAAAAAATACTTTTCTCTATTGGTTCCATGAACTCCATGCCAAGAATCCGTTCAAGCAGCAACTTATCTTTAACAATATAATCCATTTCTTTATGAACCTATAAGAAAAAGAAAAACGATACTTCTTGTTTCATGATTTCAAAGAAAAAGTGCTTTCTACAAAGTGAGGCACAGCTACTTAGACCTTTATGAATGAACTGGTCTATTCCAAGACAAAAATAAATACATAACAAAAAAGGGTTTGTTGTTTTTAAGAGCAGTCTTACTGTCTTTCAGATTTACAGTTTTTAGTCTCTACTTAGTATAACGATATCTTCCTTAATATAGGAATGTCAATATACATACGTGATCAATAAAAGAACCGAGAAATTTGTTCATGGTGTTGTATGCCCTTGTGCTCTGTTCGAAGGTATTTGCAGATGACTCCAAAAGCCTTGCAGGACCACGTTTCTGAAATATAACATGACTGTGACTTCAGCAGAAAAATTACATATTTTAAATAACATTTAAAGAATACCAGTATTTCACTCACTCTTGTTAGGGTTTCATGAATCCAGTCATAGTGCAGTCGCATTTTTCTTGAAATGGAAATTTGAAATGTCTGCCCATCTGTGTTCGGTAACAAACCTCTCTGACTACACAGATTTTCCTATACAATCAAAGCAATTATAAATTAACATTATTAATGTCATTCATAGACCCAAAACAAGTCAAAAGCTTTTCATCTCCTCTCTTTCATATATACATAGCACTTAATAACTCTAAGTATTTGAATCCATTGCACTCTTGTTTCTAGTACAGGAACATTTTCTTAAGACATAAAATCCTGACCCCTGCTGTCACAAAGTCATATTCCTCTTTTCAACTGTGTTCAGTTCATTACCTTTTAATGTATCTTCTGATATTCACTCGGAAGACCTTTGCTTTAGGTTTATTATTTTTTTCCTATACTTGTCCTGCCTTTTTTGGTTGTTTGTTTTGGATTCATGACTTTTTCCATATGTTTTCCGGGTCACATTGAAAAAAATGTCAGAAACTCCCAAAAATTGAAAAATTTGACAACCCCTGTTTACCCCAAAATTATATTAAAATAAGCATTTAGGAAAAAAATTATTGGAACACACAAGTCAAAAACATTGTTAAAAGGTTACTCTATATTTCAGTGTTTGAGATTTAATTTTCACATGGTTATGTTTTTTTTCTGCCAGTTATCACTAAAATAGCAATATCCTTTGTCTAAGGTACTTTCTTCTTAGTTGTCACTAAAAAGATGCAAGATATGGCATTTAGTGCAAAATCTCTGAACATATATTAGACATTTTACATTTGCCTGATCTTGCACCAAAGATACAACATACGACAAACTAGAAAAAATACTTATAGAAATTAATTTCTGTAAAGAAGAAGTTATATCACCATAGTAGAAGAGATGGAATAAAAGAATTTATTGGTGGAGCAGATGTTTCTTTATTAGGAGTTTTTCAGATTTGTGTCTTTATGAAACTTTTTTGGTATGCAACTTTTTGAATGTGGCCATGATCTTATGAAAAGCTTGAATATTAAAAAAGAAGGTTCTTAAATACAATAAATAAGACTTTTTAGAGAAACAGGAATTTCATATCTTTGAAGTCTGAAGAAGTAACGAGAGGAGATAGTGAAGAAGATGAACAGCTAGTTAAAATAACTATTGAATCATACATTTACATACCAACACCTGCTATCTTGTGCCTAACATAAGTTGGTGTAACGTAATGCACAACTGCAGTTCCACAATGCAAAGGTCTGAGGGTTTTTATGTAAGATAAATAACCAGAGCAGGTGTAAACTTTAATAATTTTACTTACTGCTTCTCTCTTTAGGTTCATATTCATTTCTTCCATATTGGTATCTGCATGTCCATGCACTGAGCGACCATGGATATAATAACCAAAGCAGTTGTGTGACAAGAGAAACACTGAAATCTAAGAGGTAGGGGAAGAGAAGAATACTTTAATTAACAATTATAATTTTATTTTTGAACTTTTGAATTCACAATGAAGATCAGCCAGCCCAGCCAGCCCTTCCACATACACAAAGTAGGTAAGTACCAAAATAAACATGGGAGAAAAATATTTAGTAACTCTTTTACTGATCAGTTTTATCTATATGTAGCTAAAACACGCACTAGCTTCAAGTTTAGTTTATCAACAGCAAGGATCATTACTTAATTCCACTGAGCCATAAACCTATGGTTCCAGAACCCTTTTCAAATTAAAGTTTAACTGAAATCTTGCAGAGTTCACCAATAAAGTGAGCCGAAAGAAACATTGACTTTGGCTGTTAGCTAATACTACCTGATTAAACTAATGGAATAAATATTATTTAATATTCTTAAAACTATCTTGGGCATTATTCAATTTAAAATGCCACTGTACAACCGACACAAAGAAATACTTACATTGCTCACGCAACACAAGTCAACAAATTGGCTGATCTTATCTTCAACAAATCTTTCATAAAACACAGAAAAAAATATAACCTGAAATAAATCAACCAAATTTTCTTGTATTAGTTCACCAGATTTGACTTTATTAAGCAATTAATTTCACAGTTTAACACTCACAAATGACAGAATTCTGTAGTCTGTCAGAAGGATTGACCTTTATGAAATGGGATTAACATACTTCTTCTAAGAAGTAAAGTTGTAGCAATAACCTGCTTTTCATTTTGAACTTGTGAGATCCTTGAAAGTTGCTTAAAATAAAACAAAGTAGTTGCATAAATTCACATCTTTGAGAGATTTAAAATTCTGACTATGAAGTAAGATGTCTCTAGCTCAGAAGGTTCATTTTGAATCCAAAGGGTGTACTATGCTAAAGCAACTAAACAAGAAGTTAAGAATGCACCCAATGCTATGATAAACAGCATGATTGTCCTAGTGATATATTCTAGCTTCCAAGAACCAGTCTGAAAATGGTAATTCAGTATGTCATGTGTTTCACATACCTGTAGGATGGCAATGGCTATCCAGAGTGCAACAGACACACCAAATCTTAAAATGCGGCTCCAAGGAGCTACATAGCTCTCACTGCTTCTTGTAAGACTGGAAGAAGCATCCATTAAAGCCAGGTTTGAAAACCCTACCACCTGAAGAGGTAAGAAGGTCCATATAACAAACAATAGGAGGCAATGAATAGTACTAATTAGGATCCTGTTGTTCCCATCATAGCAGGAAGTAAGAAAAAAATTAGAAAAAACGCACCTAGGAATAGTAGCATTTTCACTACGATAGAGCTCAATTGTGCGATCCAGTGTCATTACTGAGAAACATTACAAACATAAACTGTATATATATGTGTTGATACATAAATTAAAAACATATGCAGCTAAATCTCTGTATTAGGGAGGGGTTCGAAACATATTGAAGCTTGAAATCCAAGACACCGTTGCAAGCTCAACAAAAACCAATGTTTATTACCAAAAGGTGGCCAACAAAACGAACGAACCCAAAAGGGAGGAAGGAGGAGAGAAATAAGACCCCAGCACGACCTCCCCAGTTACCCAGTTGTTGCCCATAAAGTTATCTTACCAACCTAGCATACCTATAATTACCCATAGCAGAAGCTGCATCCTTGGAGAGTCAGTAAGTTCACAAACTGGCAGGCGTCCCCGCCAAAAGGCAACGTTGTCCTTGGTGTGAAGTTAGCTCCCCCCAAGAAAGCACTATCTGCTCTTTATACAATTAATTGAGTGGCCACAACCTCCGAGGTGTGGCCAGCACTGCCCAGCCCAGGCCCTCAGCCCCACCTCCCAGTTATGTAAGTACACCTCTTCTGCGCACGCATGAGAACTTCGGAAACCCCCTCACGCACGCGCAGTATGCTTTGGGGGTCTTTCTTAATTGAGTCTGGGGGCGAGCCTTCCTCCTCCTCCTCCTCAATCTCTCCTTCAAGCGACCTTGGAGGACAACTAGCCAATCACAGAATACCAATTAAAACAGTTTATACAAGAAGCTCTCTTCAAGGACAACTTTCCCGTTTATCAGTGCTTGTTTTCCCATAACTTGGCAAGGAAAGAGCAAAGCTTTCACAGGTGGCAGGGCCAAACACAGACCAAAAGTAAATAAGTAAATAAATTCACCCTGGCACAATCTCACAAAAAGTCAACATTGGTTTTTACTGAAAAACTCCACAGGATTCTACTGTTGGACTGCATAGGGATCTTATTTCTGTCAAATTTCAGCTCTTTGGTCCTATATATTCCAGTGTTAGAACAAATTTTTCATGTCTTTTGCAACTATAAGAAACTCATTTTTTTTGTTTCTATTGAATAGAAATATATTTCCCCTCCACTATCTGTATGGCTGAATCTATTTTAAACTAAAAATCTGGAAAAAGTCCACAATAAAAAGATGAGATGAACATTATGTCTTGAAACACTTAACTGGTGAAAATCATTCAAAACTGAAGCTGCACCAGAAATACAGTTGTGGAGGGTTGACCATTTCCTCATGATCATTTCCTCATGTCCTACTGATTATTACCTGGGAGAAGAGACTGACACCACCTCACTACAACCTCTCTTCAGGTAGTTGAAGAGTGCAATAAGAATACGTGCTCTCTTTTCTAACATTCTTTTCTTGTAACAAGGCACCTAAGCTGGTCCTGGCCTGTAGGTACCAACAGCAAAAATGCTGATGTAGTGAATGAGGAAAGTCTGGGTTTTTTTACTGTATTTAATTTTACTGTATTTAATATTATTTAATTTTATTTAATTTAAAAGAAAAATTTAAAAACAGAAGTATAAAACTGAGTAAAAGTATTAAACATATGTAGAAGAACCTCACATAAACAACTATATGCAACATGCTTTAAGAATACTTCCCCACAATAGAAGTAACTATTAAACTACAGAAGAAGCAAACCAAAATGTTTTTTAAAAGGTAAAGCACAATTTCTCACATACCCTGAAGCTGTAACTGAAGGCATACTGCCGTAGGAAGGAAACCAGAAACAAAGCTGTAAGCTGTGATGGGAGGGAACTAGTAGGCAATAAAGAATTGAGTGTGTACACAGATTTATCAGTCTCTTAAGCCATTTAGGGTAACTCATTACCTTAAAAAAAACCCCAACCAAATAAAACTAATAAGGGTGTTTAGGGTATTTAAAGGTTGGGGGTTTTTCAAGTCTTCCTTAGTCAAATATTGCAATGACCTATCCATACATATAAAATAAAAAAATGCGTTAAAATAATTATTTCACTAAGTTACATGTTTTCAAGTGAACTTGAAGGTGATCCACTGTCACCTTAGAGAATGCAAGAATTAAAAACCAGACTCTCAAGTTACACTCTGACTGTGAATCATAAAAAATAAATAACAACAACAACAACAATATTCATCATAGTAGTTATACTACCTCCAAAAAAAAAAGAACTGCAAGCACTTGAAAGAGGGGATTTATCTTCCTCACTGTCTGAATCTCATTCCATTCATTTGCTATAAAATATGTCCTCCATATGCTCACAGGTGCAGCAGTACTTTTAATAACACCTTCACCTAAAAAGAGTACATACAATAAAGCTCTGAAATTTAACACTTGAGAGTAATACCAGAATTTAATCAAAGCTGTTTATACAAACAAGCACAGTTCGAGTTACCTTCAACTGCCTTAAGAACTTTGCCCTTAGGTCTTTCCCAGTCAATAAAGAAAATATCTACAGTAAGTTGTGAAATCAGCAACTGTAAGAATTGCAGAGCCTAAGGAAAAATAAAAAGGAGAAATATAACAAGTAAGGACAGCAATAGCATGAAAGATGAAGAAATAATCATTGCATTCATTAAACATAACAAATAACGTCGTGACTAGACTTGAGACAGCAACATTATTACCAACTTTTGATATTTTTTTTAATTTAAAAGCTTGGAATAATGATAAGTCATGTGATGATGTCCAAAATGACAAACAAAATACAGCAAAGTAACAAATTCTAAAAAACTGTTTCCTCATAACATATTAACCTGTATTATGAATTCCAATGGAATTCCATATAATACCCACAACTAATACAATATTTGCATGTACCATGAAGACAGAACAATGATCTCTGAATTCTAAATATTTGAATATGTTATTTGAATCCATCTTCTTTTTAATCAGGAACTGACAGCATTTATATTCTGCTTCAAAAGAAAGCACTTTCTTCTTGATACGATGCTATTTTATTTGGGTTTCTTCAGACCTTTATCCTTGAAAGAATGATTTTTCATAGACAATCTTCTTTAGACATTTGTTTCCCTATTATGACTCCACAAAATAAATTTCTACGGGAAAATTACTTAATTATTATAAGAACATAATTGTTTATGTCTATACACTAATAAAATGAACTGTACAAGATGTTTAAAACCAAGTTTAATTAAAATATACAGAAGCATGTTAACATGTATTTAATGGTGAGGAAAAAAAATATTTACCTTTAAACTAAATGCACATGCTACGTATGTAACAAAATCTTCTTCTTGAGATGGAAGTGGTAAAAGGACAGAGACAAAATGCTGAGCCTGTAATTGAGAAGTTATATTGAAACACTGCACATGGCATATGTAAAAACACAGTAAGTGCTTAAAAGTGAGTAAGCTTTTGCAGAAAAAGATCAATATTTAATGTGAAATCATTTTAAATGTGTAAAATATTTTAAGTGACTATTAAGCAGACTGTAAGTACAATGAATCCTAAGGAAAAGAAACAGGTGAACACAAAATTTAAGCACACAAAACAGAATATGATATAGAACTTGCCTCAATAGTCTGACCAGAAAGAAAAAAAAAAAAAAAAGAAAATTAATCTTCATGTAAAAATATATGTAATATTAATAGGTTTTCGTAGCACTCAAATCTGGAAAAACACTTACTTTGAAGAATACAAGCCAATAAATCCCTGTGCCCACTGTGATGATAAAGAAAACGTTGGCAAGGTCTCCAGCATAAAATAGTAAGAACTTGAAAACTGTCTGCAATTATAAAAACACACTGTAGAGATCTGTAAAGCTAATTAAGTAATGCATATATACATTTATATAAAATGTTATGCAGCTCACACAGGAAAGTCTAGAGCCTTGAGCAAAGCTTTTCTACTGTGGTCATATATTTATGGTATATTCACTGTCTGAAACTTCTAAATGCTAATCTTTGTTCAAAGACGAAATAATTTGAAAACTAAGTCCACTCAACTGATCAGAATAGCTCTGTAAATACCTTTATTTTTACCAACAGCATATTCTGAATGACAATATCAGAATAAAAAAAAATGCAAAAACCTATTTCCTGAAGTGAACCTAACTCCCAGGCACAGCTCTATGCAGCTGGGCTAGAAATTATTTCAGTTAGCTTAAGAAACAGAATACTTATAATCACAGGGAATCATAGCAAGGTCTCATTAAAGGGGGGAAGAAATGTCCCCTTTGAAGTTGCCAGCTGTTTATACCTGCAAGTCAATTATAGAGCTTCCTGTACGCCTCTTCCAGCCTGCAGTCTTGAGAAGGGACCATAACACTGCAAGCCCACCCAACACACCCAATGCGACCTGAAAATAATGAAAAATTATTTGCAGATATTTTTTAAAAAGCAAAAAAATAGAAGCTAATAATTCATTAAATCAACAAATTAAAGGGAATTGCAACTTACATCAGTCTGAATCCGAGCCTCTGACTGATCCATCTCATAATTGACTGAGAATGAAACCTGAATATTAAGATGCAAAAAGTAAATATGTATAGAAATTCTGAAATGCTACAACCATTAGAGACAGTGGTAGTTTTCACAATTTTATTTTAAATTAAACTATAGGTGACCTGAGATGTTTGTGTCATAACAACCTCCTCTTAGTCCATTGCTTTAAACAAAAACTCATTTCCTTGCATAAATTATTGCTTTCAGTGTACTGCATAAAGAATACTTTTCCTGTTATTTTCTGTGCATATAATTTTATTTGAACTGTAGCCTAATTTAGCATTATACAACCAACTTTGAACTCTAATTATTTTAAGTTAAAATAGACTCAATATAAATTAAAAAGAGAATCCTTTTAACCACTTTGTTTAAAAGGCTTAAGTTTTAGCGAAAACTTAAGAGCAGAATTAGAAACTGCACCAAAATGTTCATTCAACTGGAAAACTGGAATTCCAACGGACCTAAAAGTATGATTACCAAATCAATTTGATTAAGATAGCACAAAGATCTCACCATCACACTCTGGATTTCAGGGTTTTGGACAAGCACATCCGTGTAAGCAATAGTAATTAGAGGAGGGTAGATAGTTCCTCTCTGCATATGGGATACCAGACGAATACTGCAGAAATACAGAGTATGATTAAATGAATGAGTGCTTCGAAAGCATTCATTGAAACTTGTACTAATAAGAAAATACTAAGAGAACAGAACAATCTGATCAATAAAATGTGAGTTTCAAACCCAATGGCATGCACTTCACATTTTAAAAGCAACCGGAGTGTACAAAGGCATGTACACAAATATATAAAAAGAAAAAGCTGGGAAGGATTGTTTATTTGTAAGAAAATACCTGAAACAATCTTTACCTGCCTACTGACATTAAGATAGCTGCAACTGAAGCCAATTCCATAAAGTAATTTTTCTCAAAACATTACAGATTGACCTTTCTTATGTGTATTTTGAATTTCTGGCATTATCCTTTTCTTGAAGGGGATGGAAGGGTGTTCTTCTAAGATACATAAACTAATCCTTATCTTTTGAAATGATGTAATATGTAATTCTCGGTAAATGGAGTCAGTATATTAAATTAATCTCTTGGGGATGGCCCTGTGCAGGGCCAGGAGTTGGACTCGATGATCTTGTGAGTCCCTTTCAACTTGGCATTTTCTGTGATTCTGAGAAGGTTATTACTTGTATGGGTCAGTACTCAGTGCTATTCAGCAATCTTTTAACTGATAAGTTGAAGGAGAGCTGAAAGAAAAGGAAGATACCAATTTCTTGGCAGTCATCTCAGAAGACATTACATCACATAAAGAAGAAAAAAAAGTTTCTTTCAAAATATATTCCAGCTTAGATTAACCATCAGTAATGAGCCTAATATGCAGTCTCACATTTTCAGTTAAATGACTACAAGCCTACTCTGGATTGTATAACAGAATAGGCAACAGGTTGTAAAAATACTGCAAAAAAGAATATGGAGTACGAAATAACATCCTTGTATAGCCAGCAAAACACACATTGAAAAAGAACTAACAGAGTTTTCAGGTCTTTCCCGATGACACCTGCTTGCTTCTAAGAGGTGACTGAATGCCTGCTAACATGGTCTGATCCACTGTACCTATACCACAAGTCAATGTTTTCTCACTCACTCATCAGAACAACCTATGGAAATTCATGCCATTTCCACGTAGCCAACGGAGAAAGAAGCACATGTTATATATTAGACATATTAGCAACAACATAATAAAACAACTTTCTTTTGAGCCAATAAAATGCAGACTGTGCAATACTGGTTTTATTTTCTATGTACTATATATTATATGAATGAATCACCTTATTGCTATTTTGCTAGCAATCCGAATTACCCTTGGTGGTTTTCCCAAGTCAGTCTCTTTTCCACTAAGCGTATCCACCAAAAAAAACCGACGAGTCAAAAGCCAGTTGTTCATATTAGTACCTTTGAAAAAACATAGTTTCACACAGATAATTCAGCACAAAAAAAGAAAAGAAATCTACTAGAAATTACACATATAATGGTATAACACATAGAACTGTTGAGGATATAAAATTGTTTATTTTCAATTTAAACAAATACATAATGAAATGAGATTACTTTATTTGTGCATACTATCGATGGGAACAGTGTATGCAACCAAAGCTTACACTTAAACTATCAGAACTTGCCCATAAAGTATTAAATTCTTTAAATGGAAACAAGTTGTGGTGTGTTGTGGTATCTTTAAAACAACTTAGCAATAGTAATGAATATAAATTATTTGTTTAAAGTTATTCAGATTACTTAAATTCAAAGAAATGTTACTGTGACAGTCTTACCTTGATTAACAAACTTTTCGTTGTATTGAAGATTCAAATTTAAAACTGGCACGGCCCAAAGATGTTGTTGTCCATTGTCATCATTATATTCAAGGAACAGGTCATAAAAGATTGGATTAGCAAAATCCAATAAAATCTTAGAAACTGAAATTTTGCACTACAAGAAAAAAAAGTTAAAATAAAAAGATCACTAGCGATTTAATTATTTTATCGAGTTGCAGATTCATTCCCTACAAAACTATTGTGCAATCTGTCCCACTTCTTCACAGAAGACAAAGTCACAGAATCATCAAGGTCCCCCCTGAGCCTCCCTTTCTCCAGGCTAAACAACCCAGTTCCCTCAACTGTTCCTTACGAGACTGGTGCTCCAGACCCTTCACCAGCTTCGTTGCCCTTCTCTGGACTTGCTCCAATACCCCAATGTATTTCTTGTAGTGACGAGCCCAGAACTGGACAGAGCACTTGAGGTGCGGCCTCACTAGTGCCGAGTACAGGGAGACAATCACTGCCTTGGTCCTGCTGGCCACACTGTTTCTGATATAGGCCACTGGCCTTCTTGACCACCTGGGCACACTGCTGGCTCATGTTCAGCCAGCTGTCAAACATCTTTTCTATGAGAGAACTTTCCAGCCACTTCCCCAAGCCTGAGCACTGCATGGAGTTGTGACTCAAATGAAGGACGTGGCACTCTGGCTTGTTGAATCTCATACCATTGTCCTCAGCACACTGATTCAGCCTGTCCACATCCCTCTGCAGAGCCTCCCAACCCTCCAGCAGATCAACACCCCATATCCAACATGGTGTCATCTGCAAACTTGCTGAGGGTGCCCTTGATCCCCTCATCCAGATCATCTGAGCCGTGGGGAACCCCTGGCCACCAACTGGATTTAGTTCCATTCACCACCATTCTCTGGGCCCAGACATCAAGCCAGTTTTTCATCCAGCAAAGAGTATACCTATCCAAGACATGAACAGCCAGTTACTCCATGAAAATGCTGTGGGAAACAGTGTCAAACACTCTACTGAAGTTCTGACAGGCAAGGCATTCCAGCTATTGCAAGCAATTACAAAGTACTAACGATTTTATACAAACTTCTTAGAAATTATTGCAATTCACTAGAATGACCAATGCGGAGAATGAAGATTTTAATGTTTTTCAACAGATTAGGAAAAAATATCCTAGCACACTTCACAGGCATAAAATTTGAAACAGCATAAACACTAAAGTCAAGACACACAAATGCTAAAGTCGTGGAGTACTGAATCTGGTTCTGGGCTCACCAGTAATGGAGTTACTTGATATAGCCCCATGCGGGCATCTCTGCTATGAGGAAAAGCTGAGACTTCTGCCAGAATAAGAAGGCTCAGGGAGATCTTATCAATGTGTACAAATATCTGAAGGGAGGGTGTACAAGACAAAGCCAGGCTCTTTTCAGCACTTCCCAGTGACAGGACCAGAGGCAATGGGCACAAACTGAAATCCAATTCAGGGGCCCAGAGGTTCCCTCTGAGCATCAGAAAACACTTTTCCACTGTGAGGATGACCAAGCACTGACACAGGTTACTCAGTGAGGCTGTGGAGTCTCACTCCCTGGAGATATTCAAAAGCCATCTGGACATGATATTGGGCAACCTGCTCTAGGTGGCCCTGCTTGAGCAGGAGAGTGGACAAGATGACTTCCTGAGGTCCCTGACTACCTCAACCACCAGGACTGTGTGAAGAAATTAAATATGAAAGTAGGTGCATATATGAACAACCAGGAAGTCTTTAAATACTCATATAACATGTCAACCATGTTTTCTCCAAAGCTGTAGGAAAGAAAAAAAAAAGTATTGCAACTCATGAAAATAGTTACATTAAAAAATACTCAGTAAATTATTATTTATTGGTGTATATATTCAAACCCAGTAATATTAACAGTTAGTAATACTTAACAAGTTCTACAAACTCAATATATCAAATACATAACATTTTAAAGAGCAGAAAAAAAATAACCATACTTGACTAGTTCAATGATCATAAAGAGAAAATGTTTTCACTCTGTCTGAAATACTGAAATATGGATTAAACAAGATTAAACAATATGGAAGAGTAAAAATATTTAACACTTGTCAATGTTATTTGGTAAACACTTTAGATTTCACAGACTAAAGCTTTGTATTACCCTACCAAAACTTTCACATCACCCAAGTAGCAGCCAGAGTTTATGTATTTTTGCACTGCAACACATAATGTGGGGAATGGTTTTGAATGTAGATGAGTTAATAAACAGTATTAATATATAGGTATGAGATGCTGTGCACACATAGGGAGTTTTATAAAAATAAATATGTTTCTTTCACCACCCCCTGCCAAAGAGGCTATCACCTCCCCATTTAACATGTTAAGTGACAAAAATCAATGATACTTTATTGTTGGCAGAACCATCTGTGGCTGACTGAATTTAGCATATAAGTATACACTGCTCTATCCCCTCTTTCCTTCCTGCTGTTTAGTCAGGTGTGAAAACTCCAATAGTTTTTTTCCATAGTTGAGACAACTAAAGAACCTCTTTGATGAATCATCTGTTCGGCCTTCTCTCTGTATTGAGATCACTAAAATCAGGGCACACATTAAAGAGTTAACAGGGATAATATATAGGCATGGCATGATGGGATTTGCCTTCTTTCTGTATGAAACCTGGCCAAAGGTGGCAAAAGGAAAATCAGAAGATATAATGCAAAGTATATGAGTGTCAGAATTCAGGCATTGTGTTCTTCCACTGCTAAGTCAGCAACCTCACTAATATAAATGCCAGTTTAATTTATTTTGATCATGCTATGTAATTCACAAGTTTTGTGATGTACAGTTAAACGATTTAAAAAACCCCACTTATTTCAGTCAACAACAAAAAAAATTAAAATAAGCACCACTCACAAGAAAGAACTTCATGTTGCAGCTTATGGCTAAACTGCAGATGACCTTCAATATACACTGAATTACTAATGATGTATCAAGCAACTTGACTCAAAATTTAGAATAGCATTTTATATCTTACTTACACTTTGTTGGTAAGTTGTTCCAAATGTATAAGCTGCATCCAATTTAGTTTCTGTATCAGGACAAAGCTGAACAAATCATAATTATAATTAAGTCAATTCAAAATTATCATTTTCTCACATGAAAAATATTTACAGGTACCTCAAGCAGTTTATGTATTCACAGTTCTCACAAAAGATATTTTGTTCTATTTTTTAACAGAAGGAATATTTTGAAGAGTAAACATGATTATTTATTGCAATAATATTGGTGTTCTTAAAATGTTGGTTTAGCTTATTCATACTTGCACAGCATTTTTAAGTTCCACTGAATCTGTGGACAGTAGCATCCAAACAGGCAAGAATAATCTTTTTGAGGACTAAATGTTCAATGCACTGTGCTGCCTCAAGCTTTATTAGTGGCTTCTGCTAAATTCAAGAATCCTGTAAGAAAAGGAGTCCACATTCATATTACACTATTTCTCTTAAGCTGGCATTATCAGAGGATTAAAGTTACAGCAAGTAACAGAATTTTTTCCCTTTTTTTACTCTAACACTTATATTTTCTGCAAAGAACAGCAGATTCAGCTGAATTTAGAAAAAATGGGCCAAATTCTAACTAAATTAGCATGGCATTTAGCAAAGGGCATAGCCATTTTCCCAAAATGAAAATCAAGTCTAAACTGATATAAACCACAATTCTGCTAGTGCGAAACTGGAATTCTGGGAATTGCTACAATTATGCACTGAGATCGCTTTAGCACTGTGATGTCTTATCATCACACACAACCTATTACATTAAATGAAGCTTTGAATGGAAAAGATATTCCTTTCCTATTGGTTCTTGATAGCTATGAAATTCTTTGCCTTAGAAAATTAATATGCCCTAATGAACCTTAAAATTTCCCTCAGAATGTATAATTTTCTATGCATAGTAATTGTCTTAGTAACCTGTTCTCTCAGACACTAGTTCTCCTTAAAACTGGAGAGGCAGACACAAGACGGTTCACCCTGAGAGAGTAACAAAAGAAACAGCAGTCACTATTTAAATCCTGAATGTCAGCTGCTTTTCTGTAGACACTGTGGCATTTGAAGTGACACACTCCAAGAATGACATGAAGAGCCTAGAAAAAGGGACAGAGAATTCCCAATTGTTCTTGCTAGTGTTTCTATTGTTGCCTGCCAAGGGAAATACTGAGAGTGCTTAGATCACCACTAGACTGCTAAACAAATTCTACTCTGTAACATGTGCTGCAGCTGCCCATTTCTCTTGGTGATAAGCTAATTTACTATTGCACTTTCTACTTGCTGCTTACTTGCAATTTTTACAGGTTATCTAAACAGCATGGTACTGCTGAAGTAGAATGTCTGTGTGTACCACTGAAATCTGAGGGTAGCGTATCCAAGGGTACTGTCAATCTTCTAGCCAGTGTTCCCCATTTCTATATAAAGTCTCCCAGCAAGTATTTATAACTTTCTGTTATGAAAAAGACAGGCAGATGTTGGCCAAAGTGTACATTTTATGTTTCAAACCAAAAGAAATAAGCAAACAAAAATCCAAAGAGAAGTGAAATAAAATGGGGCAGTACATCAGGTTTCCTGCCTCTTTTGACAGTGACAAAATCACTGATTTGCTTGTTACCCCCACAATGTGTGCAAGCGGGTGACAACATCCAACAGGGACATACTCATAGAATCGTTGTCATGGTTTGAGGTGCCCCCCCCGAGAGACAGGGGCTCAGAGGTGACTGGGTGCCAGGACAGAGTTCCCTGGAGAGCCAATCACCATTCGTCTTGTTCGCTTCTGCTGAAAAATCATATATACCCAGCAGAGAAGCTGTTGGCAGTTTTGCTGTTGGTGTCTGCTGCGTGTAGGTGGAGAAGGCCAGGGAGTGGCTGGGCTCCTTCTTCCCCCCTCCGGGGGGGAGGGGAGCCCTGCGGCCCCCCAGCTCTGCCTAGGCCAGAGTTAAAGGCAGCATTTAGAGTGAGTGTTTGTGAGGGATGTGACTCACAGCACCTGAGGTAAGAGGAGAGAGGCAGGCCTTGCAGTCAATCCCTCTTCCCCCCCCTTTCTACAGTTAAGTTGTGGAGGGGGGCCTTTTCTTTCCCTCTGCTGTAAAGTGGAGGAGAGGCTCAGCATTTGAAGCAGAGCCAAGTGGATGGGCTGATAATAAAACAGCTCGGTGCTTGGGAGAAGAATCCCAGGCGAAATTGGAGACGGGCTAGAGAGAGAGAGAGGCTCGGGAGTTGCCTGCCGAAGCTGACCAGGGGCAGCCGAAAACTGACTTGGAGGAATGAAGACTCCAAACGCCTACTGTGATAAGCTACACTACAGCAACAGGGAACCAAGGTATGAGAGGACAGACTCACAGCTATCTTCTTGGACTTTGTGAGGAGGAAAAACTTCCACAACAGCTGGAGCTTGGTGAGGGGGGGAGCGTTTGGGCTCTGAACACTCCCACGAGGGAGAGACTGGTTACTTCCCAGCCTGAAAAGGCTTCTCCTGGACTAAAGTTAAAGGGAGGGACTTAAAAGGACTAATAGAAATGTAATATATATATATATATATATATATATATAGTTGCCTTTAGTTTGTATAGTATTTATTTGTGTAAAATAAATGTAAATACTTCCCCTACAGAAGCCTCTGGCCTGAAAGTTCTCTCTTCGGTGTTGGGATAAATTGTGGGAAGGGGTGGGGGAGCCTAGAAATTAAATTTTTAGATTTCTAATGTGGCTCAAACTGCCACAATCGTCTATAAATATATGCGAACTGAGAGCTAAAAAATACACTTTTCTCAACAAGCAAAAGAGGTCTAATCAGAAACTACACACATGGGTAACTGTGCTGAAAGGAAGAAAGAGATGGTTGGTTTTAAGTGACAAGCATTATTTTTCAGATCTTTCCAATGTTCAAAATTTATATTGGTAAAATGGATGAAGGCAACGTCGATGAATTTATACCTGTCATTTTGTAGAGATCACTGATCAAGAATCAGGGGCTATTTTCCCTAATGTAGCTCTATAGTTATGAACTGTCATTAGTGTAGTAACCAAACTTTTGGTTTTTGTATTAATTTGACTAAAGGCAATCAGAAAGTTATGGTATCAAGGAAAGATAACTAAAATCAGACATACCTGTAAGATGCCTCCTTCCAAATTTTGCCATTTAAGAAAGTTTCCTGCTGCATCAAACGAGGCTGCAATAAATTGCAGCTTCACATCCTGATGATGAAAAAAAGATAAAGAAACAATTAAACTGACCTAAAGTGGACATACATGTTTTAAGAGAATGCTATCTCATCGTTTTATGCTTCCTGAAACTTTCAGCATAATCCTTCAATTTTTTCCCTTTTGATTTTGTTTTAAATCTTGGTTTTGGTAGTTATCTTTTTCAAAAAAACTCCCTACTTTACCATACTTCTACAGCTTCACTGGAAAAAGTTCCAAAGGAACTTCGACACAGGTAGACATGCCCTGAACTAATCAAAAATCTATGCAGATTTCTAATGTAGACTATGCTGGACCTTAAGGGCCTCCAGGACTTTCAGTGTTAGGAAGAATAACGAGTATTTTAGTTGTTAAAACAACTGCAGCATTGCAACATTGTTTAACTTAAAACACAGCCTTTTAGAATATGGCTGAAAAAGACTGATTTTATTTTTGAGTCATTAAGAAAACTCTCGATAAATTTGGCAGTATAATTGACAAACAGATTATCACTAGCACTACTTACCTTCTGTGATTAGCTTAACTTGAATAAACTATTCCAGTTATTCTATTTTTACAGTGAATCTGTAAAATAAATCACTTCACTGTTTGATTTACTATTTGGTTCCTTCATAAAACTGTGCCAGTTAACAATCTACTTGTAGCAGTCCATCCCTCCTAGGGATAGATATATTGCTTTGTTAACACTGAAATGATTTGGTTTTCTCACCTCTTTTGTTGTTTGTTTTTTTCCTAACTCACTGTAGGAAGAGGAAAAACCTGGAGTAATACACTGAATCCATCTCTGATACAACTCAGCTTGTAGAGATTTGTAACAAATATTACAGTTGGTATAAATGAAGTAGGGAGAGCAATGTGTGTGTACACAACAGAAGCAACAGAAAAAAAAGGGTAAACACCACATAACAATGATGAAGAACACTATTCCCAGCAACAGAGCTGAGAAATGGGTTGTGATAAAACCGTGGCAGAGATAAATTGTCAGCAAAAGACCCTGCACTTTGGTATCCCAGGTGGGTGGCAGCAAAGTTACAACACACCACATATATCCCGCTTCTTCCAATTATCTCACCAGGAAAACTGAAAAAAGGATTAATGCATTTCGAACAAGGAAAAAAGACAAAAACCAATTTTGCTTCAGATTTATGAAGACTGAAGTAAATAAGACTGAAGCAAAGGACAGTGGCAAAACAACTAGTAACTCCTAAGGGGTATAAAAGATTTGTCTAATTACTAGTCCATTGCTGCCAACCCAGGACCTTGGGGACACAATGAACACTTAATAGCTGACATCCTCTGTTCTGTGTCACACAATTGATCCTGGTCAGACCACTCAGACAAGCACATTTTGGCCTTATGAGAATGTGGGTATGAGAGCATAAGCAAAGCAAATGTGTGAGTGTCAGTAAAATCATCTTACTAGACATTATTTTACACAAAGAGCGCCGCCTTCTTCCGTAAGATCTCACAGTGAGTTCTGTTACACTGACTGCCTAAAATATATCTTTAGTAGAGTCACAACTATAATAAATCTAAGCCTCTCTATGTGATTATGTCTTGTTCCTAATGTCTGCTTTCCCATGTCTACTACCCAAAACTTACCTTATCTCTTCCTTTAAAACTGAAGGTTGTAGGGAAATGATTTTTCTCAAGCACTTGAGAAGCTAATCCTGGTTGATCACCATAATATAGCCATGGAAGATTATGCCTCCTGAAAAGAATTACAATGTTTTCTCTAAAGAAACATAATATTTTTCATCAAAGAACATTTAGAATAATTTCCATAAAATGCTATTAAAGACCAAAAGTTATGGAAAAGGCAACTTACCAGTAGGCTATTGAATGACTGATGCCTAGTCTTGCTGTACCGATAAAAATATATTGAAATAAACCACAGGCATCAGTACTTGAAGAACTCAGTGAGTTCATATTCATCACACACATATTTCCAAGAGCTTGGCATGCTGTTACATTTGAGTACAACTGCAGTGTAGAAACACAAGAACACACAAAAGTATTTAATTACCCCTCCTTTTGATGAGGCAATCATAAAATTAATGCTATTTTTAAGAAGCCACTCCTAAACCTTTGTTTTCACTTAAAAGGAATTTTGTTTTGTAAACACCTAGTATTTTCTCCCACGTATTCAGGTATCATATTTTTATAGGTCTGCAGATGGCAGCGTAAAATCAATACTCTCTCTTTTTCAGTTTATTTTAGTTGCATCAGCTATGATGTGATGATGTGACAGAAATGTCAAAATCTGCATTTAGAAAACAAAGTAAGAATCAAAATGTTTAATACTGCTTTGGCTATACGACAAAGATGACTCCATCAAAGAGCTCAGACTGACAACTATAGTTGCATGTATTGTAAATATCTTCTTTTCAGTTTCAGTACTTTTTCTATCCTGCTGTTCCTAAACTATGTTGTATCTATACCTTGTTCAGTTTTGGCAAACAAACCAGTGCTAAGTGCTAGGCAGAGGTGATGCCTGGCATCTCTGTGCAGTGATCACTGCACTAGGGCTAACTTGCCACCTCCTTACTCCCTTTGTTTGGGTCAGATCCGTGGCTGCACATTACATTCAGGCAGCACCTCTGAGTTGCTGAGCAGCTTGAGGACACACAGGACAAACTTATGTTAGCAATGAGGACAGTCTCGGTGAAAAAGAATAGGACAAGTAGGAGAATACATCTCAGAGCTGTGTTTACCAGATGATGATGGGAGCAGCCACAAAGATGATCTGGGAAAATACTGAACAAGAGTCTGATGAGACACTGAGTGAGAGAACACCTGCCATCCTAGGAACTAGGCCTGGGAATCTGAAACATCCTAGAGAAGTGCAGGTGGGTACCTAATGTCTCTGGTACATCAGAGACCTCGTGAGATACCATCAATAAGCACAAAACCAAGGAACTGTAACATCAACTTATCATCTGGAAGCACGAAAAGGATTCTAGAGGAGGGAAAACATTCCAAAAGAGTAGGAATTAGCAACTGCTATTGACTGTTGTAGATGAAAGAGCACAAAAACAGTCTGGAAAAAACAAAAACTAGCCTGAGAGAATATAAACCACCATCTTTTGGCTGCTCCAGGTGGTGCTGTCCTATGCCGCATTATGTCTCTGTGATACAAAAATTACTTACTTTTTACCCAAAATGGAGAGTGACCTCTGTCCTTGCCTGTGGTCTCTCTCTTTCAATCTCTCTAACACACAGAGAATGTCCTCTACACAAACTTTTCTATGAGCTCTCCTAGGCAAGTTATCAGACCATGCTGGGGATGCCTGGCTGATTCCAGACTCTGCAATGTGGATCATCTTTGAAGTGAAACTTCACTGTCATCAATTTTGAGGCCCCACTTCTGGGTGTGGTTTAGTGAGTATGGTACTGGTACTATTTTGAATAATATATATACATAGGCATGCATATAGGTAATTGATCCTAAGCATATTTGCTGCTTTACTAGTGATCATTTTGTAGTAGATTGTAATATTGAAATATATGCTTGTTGCTACTACTGATTGCTGCTACCACTGGAATACACATATACTTGCTTTATTAATTGTAAGTATACTCACTTTACTGGTAGCTATTTGTAGTAATCTCTAACAAGGAAATGTAGGAAATAAAGGCTCTGTGTGCTTGTGTATTATGGAATTCTGCAAATCCACTATTGTGATCTTGAGAGACCAGTAGGCCAGGTAACCCTTTGGGATGTGACAGATTGGAAGAAAAAGTAGGGCTTGAGAAGTTAAAATCTGATTTTGAGGAGTGGAATGCAGAAGGAAAAGGAGCATGTGTGATAACAGAGTTGGTACAAAAAAGAGGCAGAGGCATATCCCCTTCACAAGTGTCTGTGATTCTCTTGTTGCACCCACTCTTCCACCCATGTTTACTGTCACCCAGAGCAACATAATGGCAAATAACACTTGCATACAGAAAGCAAAGCAAAGCAAAACTAAAAAGGATGGTTCTATGGTGATCCTTCTACATCACAAACCAAAATTAATAACCAAAAGTCAAATATGAGGTAAAGACCAGGTGCCAATCAATACTGAATATGTAAGAAGTTAATTTTATGAGTGATCCCTTCCTGGATATGCTCAGCGACAGTTCACATACTGCTGACTAAAGTGGGATTTCTTCTTTAACCCCATTCATCTTGTGAAAATTCCAGCCCTGTTAACTTGCATTAACATTGACTGTCCTCAATATTATTTAAAAATAAGCAAGGTGACTTCCAAAAGTTAAAGTGCCATGCTTTTATAGAGGGTTCTACTTCTATAGAAAAAATCAAACTGCAAATGTTCATGAAACTCACCCAACAGGCAAAGGCTGAGGACTGTAGGTTTTTCAGAAACCACGCAGATGTCAGTGTTATACCCTGTAAATAAGGATCTTTTTTTCACTGTCTTTGTTCACAACAATTTATCCATAATGTAACAGTCTGGAAAACTAAGTCAGCCAAAAGATGCTACTTATTTTTTTCTAAGAGCTTTCTGTCCTTTGTAAATATCTCAATCAAACAATATCAGTTCAAAACACAACCATAATGCAATAATTTCCTTCACTTCACTAAATTAGACAAAATGTAGAACAAGATGGAATATTTAAGCTTTCAATATGGATTTCGAGGACAAAGAAGTTTTCTTACACAATGCAAGTACTAGCAATTTCAAGGGTAAGATGTTGAGTTGGTAAATTTAACTCAGGACCAAATTTACCAAATTAATTATTTCACAACCTGTTTTTTTTAACAACTTACATTTGAACCAAACAGTGTTTGTAAATACTGTAAGCCATCAAAAAAACATATTCTCAATAAAATATTGCTTACAAAATGGCATTTTCAGGAAGCAAGACCATTATTTGATACCAGGAAAACTGAAGACTGCTTTTTACTTTCTTTCAAGCAGTAGCCTTTAAAATCCATTCATTTAGGAAGTAAAATACATTTCTTAACCACATAGCATTTCCTGAATTCAGAAAATGGTCCTAATTGTGAGCAGATTTCACAACAAAAGTTCATTAGCTAAAATACCTTCATTCTTCTCCATAGAACATATTTTCACTCATTAGCCAATTCAAGAGTTCAGCAATTTCATACAGAATTTCAAACTTTAGAGATGTCCATTTTCTTCTATAAGCTCTAAGATGAAGATGTAAGCTCAATCCTTATATGTTCTTTCAAATGTTTTACATAAATACCAATTTTACATAGTAATAAAAACTCTTCAGCATTTTTTTGTGATACAAGAGTGTGCTTTAAATGCAAACAATTAATACAAAAGACCACATGCTACTTGTTTTGATACTGAAGTCATGTAAATTACTTCTCTTTTTCAGTTTCCAAGAGGGCATGAATTTTTAAAACCTTACTCTGTTAGAACAGTGCTTGCCTGGTCTCCATACCTATACTCTATCTTGATGCAAATCAGACAACAAACTACCACCTTTTTTTTTTCAGGATTGGAATTTAAAATATTTACTAAAAGTAAACAATGAAGAGAGCTTAAAAATGTTTTAGAATAAATATACTCACTAGCTGTGCAAAACGAACAGTTGCAACTCCCTTTGGGGGTAAACTTTCCTGAGCAAAGAAACACAATCCCCCAGTCTGAAAGAAATAAAAGAATAAAAAAATAGAAATTTACACACTTGTCAAAATAACTTTTCTCTGCTGAACTTCAATATAATAACCATTCAACTTACCAGAATGTTTGGGCTGCTGCAGTCACAAGACTTGCTTACATGGATGAATGTTTTTTCACATCTTACACACCTATGGATCACAAACATGAAGAATGCACTTAAAATGCACTTAAGTATGAGATTTGCTACTTAGTGAAAGTTGATTACATAGCATGCCCAATAACAGTGTCAGCGGCTTCCCTAGTTCTGAAATTCCAAAGTTATTACCTATTTGTTTCTACTATCAGTGAAGTAGAAAACAAACCAAATAGTTAATTATCAAAATAAGAATTCTATTTCTGCTTCCAATTCAAAGCCTGCTTTCTAGTCACACTAAAGCCAGACAAACAAACCAAGCTGCTGGTCATAAAAGGACTTCAGTGAGCACGAAACAGAGTTTGATATGGAGTTGACAATTTCCAATTCACTGCCTTCGAAACTGTCATCCCGAAGATACAGACTATTCCTCAAGGATGTTCCATTTAAACAGAGCATGACCCGTTCAAATTTATCATCACAAAAGGCAAAGAACACCCACCTACTTCCCGATGCATCTGAAGCAGAGAAGGACTGCTCACTTCCATTACAACGTATGCACAATGCTTCGTTAAGCAAGATGCCATCGATGCTTCTTTCCACTTCAGTAGAAAAGAAAAGCAACTGTGATAAAATTGCACGATTCACAGTATGTCACACAGATTAAGAAAAGTGTGGAAAAATCAAGTGTCTGTGCAGATCTACAATAAATTCAGAGAGTTTATTCTGAAAAAATCAAGAGCACAACTTGCAAATAATTTCCACTATGTGTGTATGTGTACACTGTGTATAGCTATGCACATGCAGCTTAAATTTAGTGAGAATGGCAACATTTCATGTGTAGTTTTTTTGTTCTTTTGCTATTAATTCTGAACTGAATTTCAAACCAAGACTTCACTGCAAAGCAAAAATTCAAAATGTCAAGCTTACAAATTACTGGAAAAAAAATAATTAAACTTCATCTGAAATGATTCATGCAAATGTCACAAATCTCAAGTTTCAAAACTGCATCTTCCAGCAACTAAATCATTTAGCAAGAGATTTCAAGTCTAATTACAAAAAAACCCCAAACCAAATAAAATAATAAAAAAATGACAATACTAATGTTCTTCCTGCATGTTAAATTACAGAATCAGCTTTGCTCTCAACATTTTACTATAAAAGCTCAGAATGTATTTTGTAACTCTCATGAAGTTTAAGGAAGAAGACTGGTATTCATTGTTTTTCAGATTCCTAGGAAATTTAAAATTAATGATCTGGAAAACACTGATTCTCCAACATACTCTGTTAGAAATGTAACTAAAGTGGACATTTAAAATACTTATTCAAAGAATTACATCCATGCCATGTCTTTGAAAATAAGGAAAACCAGGGGTCCCAGGAGCTCTTATGTTTTACACTCCTGATGAAAACTGTACTTTGCTTTTAGGTTTTAACTATGCAAAATAAACAAAAATATAATTAACACAAACACTAATTAATGTTTCAATTTTAACATTAAAATTATTCTTCTGTCTACTGAGAGTCATCTGCAACTAAGTAAGAAGCAAAGTTATGGGGAAGCACGGCATAGAAAACCACAGATACAGGTGTGTGTCTCAGGGGAGCAAGAAATCCAGTGATACTAACACACAGCAGTTTGCTTGGCTTGCTCAGGCTGTTCTCTTCCATGTACTCTTACATATAATTCCTTTCTGCTTTATATACTTCATAACATTGTTTTTATTCCAATTTTAATGCTTCCATCCAGTGCCAATAAGTTTAAAGGAAGCAATACATCAGTATTCATTTTTGGAATGTTTACATAATAATTTTTATTGCAATGTGCAATGGTACAGATTTATCTGTTGTCTTTCAGGAATGACAATTAAGATCAAGAGGAAAGCTGAATTTTTGCAACAGATATGTAAACATACGTCAAATTTCCTTTCTTATTTAACAGAAGAGCATGTCTTAGTAAACTCAAATATATAAAATAAGTACTATCATCTCATAACTTGCATAAATTTTTTACCTAATATTTCATTATTGGGGCATTTACATTTGCCTTCCAAAGTCAGGCCTTTAGGGCAAGTAATACAATTCCACCCATCCTGAGTAACTCCGCTCTGAAATAAAACATAAAACTATTAGAATTTTCAAAAATATAGACATCACTCAATATCTGTGAAGAATTGGCCTTATCCAGACATTAGTTACAGAAAATGTGTTCAGATAAAACATTGGTAACGTTCATGAAGCTTTTAAAGACAAATAAAAGGCTAAACAATCTGGTAAAAGCAATTCCTATGCAGATACAGACTAAAAAGAAATTCAGCTCTTCTGAACCTGTTAGCTCACACTCTTTAGTGAAGATAAGAGTTAATTAAAAGTAGAAGGTTTAAAAAGAGATATAGACATCCTACACTGGAAAAAGAAAAATAAATAAACATAATAATAGACATATTTGCATATAAATATATGGAAGTAATGGATATGGAGGAGTTCTAAGTTAAGCAGCTTACATAATTGCATGGAATTTTGTTCATACTCAAACAGTTCACATCCACACTTACTTTATATTATGAAGTAACTGCACTACAGATAAAACCCAAAATGTTACTCCCTTCTCCACTATCATCATTCTATCTTTTCAAAACCCTTGCCAGTAGATTAAAGACAAATACCACCAGTGCAGGAAAGAGAAAGAAATAGCAAATGATCAAATCACCAAAGAATATTTGTCAATGTCTTTGTCTAACTTAGCAAGTAAATGCAAAGAAGAGGGAAATTACCTACAATGCCCATTACCCATTAAACACCCAACTCAGGCAACTAAGCTGGCCTCTTAAGAGTTCTATACTTATTGAAGAAAGAGAAGTATTTGGGAAGGCTTCACCCTGAAAAGCTGATTTGCTACAAAAAAATATTTCTCTATTTACTATGACAGGAAAAAGCTGGCTAAGCCTGGTGTCTCTGGCTCAGTGCTCAAAATTATAGCTTAATTTGTCAAGAATGGTAGAAAGAACTGACCAAACTACAAAGGTATTTGTAATTAAAGTAACAAAATACTAGCAGCTCATTTTGGAGTAAAAAGAAGTATCGGGGCTATAAAGATACATAGGATTTGTATAAATAATCAAATAAGATACCTATGAACTGAAAACTATCTTTGACATTTTACAGAGCTGTGTGGACAAGAATAACATAAAGCAGAAAGAAAAAGCAGTGGAAGGAAATTAACATTTAAAATCTTATTTTGTCTGCAGGGTCAAATTTGTAATGAAAAAATGCCTGCAAAATCATAATAATAAACACTTCTAAATTGAGAAAAAATACTACATATTAAATATATGAATTACTACAAATACTTCTAAATTGAAAAAAATACCTGTAAGTATGGTCTTAAAAATTCCCAAGCAAAGACCATAATGCAAAAGTATTTTAAATTAATGAAAAATAACTCGCAATCAGGATGAAATTTAAAATTAAAAAGTTATTATTATTATTATGGTAAAGCATGAAAAGTTCAATACTTACCATATTTTCTGGGCATTTTTCACAAGTAACAGAGAACCCACCATTACTGGAAACCATCCTGTATCCTGGCTCACATACACAGGAACTACCTGAAAAAAACAAAGCAAATGCACTTTTAATCTATATAAAACTGTTTTTTACAGAATGCTAAGAACTGCTCTTGTTCCCAAGAGATCAATATGGATTATTAGACAGACACAAAACACCTGAGATGTGGATGAAAATCATCTTGCTTTTTGAAAATGTCCATGTTACGATTCATACACAGATATTTTAGGAAAGTGTTACAAGGCTGACTGATCCACCAGGGTGCAACAGGAATCTCGAGCTTGTGTTTTGTGTGTTCTTTTTTTAAACCAAACAGATATAATATCTCAATCTAAATCTTGCCACAGTGACTTTCTCAGCCCATTCTCTCTACAACACCAGCATTATATGTTTGTATACAGTTTTGACTATTTCCACAGGAAGTCAGTCCTAAAACCAAAATATGTTTAATGTTTATATTCAAAGGTTTTTTAAAATTTAACTGTCGTATGTGAAGCTGTTTTAAATTTGCAAAGCTTTTAAAATTGTGCATGGGGATCAAAGTTCACATTGAATGGTTTTCAGTAACTAACAGAACATACCTAATATTTAGTATGAAATGAAACACTACTTTCATAGCACATCATTGTGCACATCTGCTAGTCCTCAGCAACTCTTTTTTTTAGAAACCTTTTCAGTCTATCAGACTTCTCACCATAATTTCGAACACATACTACAAACCAAAACTGATTATATGTACTAATAAACTGTATTTATTATTTCTTAAGTTTATTGAACTGTGCATGTAAAAATAATGTAAAATTCTGTGAAAAGTTTAATAGCCTTAAAGTGCATCCTCATGTGATCAGTTGCACAGAAACATTTGTCAGAGGGATGAACCACTCATAATTATAAAAAAGACCAATAGGATTATGTTGGTGAAGAGCCTTGAGTTGTGATTTCACTGTGACAATACCTAAATTTGTAGGCATATTGCTTAATGGCAGAATCCACAGTGATGAGCTATCGAGGGAGTGTATGGGCAGACTTGTACAATCGCAAGTGGAATTCAGCCATCATGCAAAGAGCAGGCTAAATGTCACCTACCTACACTGCTCCAGTCAGATGCTCCAAGAAAAAAAATAAACCCTTGACCTCCACCTGGAATTTATCTCTCCCTGAAGCCCCTGATTTGGAGGAAGATTCAGCCTAAGGGGAGTTATGGATCTAGACACCCACATTATAAGATCTGAAAATGATTACAGGGTATTTTTTTTCTGTAAGTAAACTACAGGACTACTCTTTAGGGTGCCATATTGGCGGTGAAGAGGTGACCAGCTTTTACGCAGCAGTTGTGAAAACAGCCATCCACATCACTGCTTCTCACTGAAGTACCAGCTCTGAAGAGAGATGCTGTTGGGTCTTAGTCTCAGATTTGTGCCTGTACACGACAGTGAACTCCCACTCTTATCCCCTTAAGAAAGCGACTGACTATCTGGACTTTTCATCTAGTACTGTCGAGGTGTCTTGTATTCGCTCCAAGCTCCCGTGTGGGACTCGGACCAGCACGGGCACAGCCTGAGGATCTCTACATCTCACACATTCAACCTTTGACAAGCAGTTTAAAGTTACCGAAGTGTTCAAGAACATAATTCCAGGGCTCTGTGAGATTTTACCAATGAAAACGCAAATACTCATAACCATACAAATGCCTGAGGAAAGAAAGAGTATTAAGAAAGGCTTTATTAAAAAAGGCTTTATTTAAAAAGCCGTTTCTCAGGGCTGTATCTCAGACACATCGCAGCTGTGCTGCGCCCACTTGGGTCTTTGCGGCATCGTGGTGCTTTTCGCTGAATTCAGACCCGCCTCTCTGAGAGCTACTGTTTCACCGCCACGGCCTGAGCCCCGATTTTGCGCCTCCCGCTGCTGGGAGTCGGATTCAGCGCGGAGCCGCCCGAGCCCCGATCGGGCCCGGGCCGGGCGCAGCGCCGCCTCCCCCCTCGCTCACCGCCGGCGCTCTGCCGCTGGTGGGCTCCGCAGGGCGCGCAGGCCAGGCGGGAAGCTGTCGAAGTAGCGGTCGGTGGCGCAGGCGGCAGGCGCTGGAGCGGGACGGAAAAGGCGCGGGCGGGAGCAGCGCCACCGACACCGCCACGAGCAGCGCGGCGGCGGCGGCACCGCGGCCCCCCGCTGCCATGGCCACCGCGCGCGCCACCGCTACGGCGAGCGCCGCGGGCCAGCCGCCGCAGTACGCGAAGCGTCCGCAGGGTGGGCGGGAAGGGAGTGGTACAAACCCGGGATTAGGGTGTGGGCTGCACAGGGGTTTGTTTGGCCTGTGGGAGATTAGGAGGACGACACAAGAGCACGGTGAACCCCGGATTACGCTTTCCTGTACCTCGTCTCTAGAACAGTGTATCATACTAATGTAACACTTGTTTGTAACTTCCCCCCTGTGAGAGGAAACTGGTAACAAGGTGAAAACACAAAATGCCTAGAGGAATGGATACACAGCCGAAGTAACTCCCCTTTACCTCTTTCACCTTTGTCAGGACGTTCTTGTTCCCATTCCACAGAATGACAGAATGGGTCAGGTTGGAAGGGACCACAGTGGGTCATTTGGTACAACCTCTCTGCTCAGACAGGATCATCCCAGAGCACATGGCACAGGATTGTGCCCAAACAGTTCTTGAATATCTCCAGCGAGGAAGACTCCACAACCTCTCTGGACAATCCGTTCCAGTGCATGGTCACCCACACAGTAAACAAGTTTTTCCTCATATTCAGGTGGAACTTCCTGTGCAACAGTTTCTGCCCATTGCTGCTTGTCCCATTCCTTCAAATGTTACCAAAACTTTGCAGGGTACTTTATGCCTTGGGTATTAATTATTCCTTGTTGCCCCTGTCCTGCAAGCTAATTGCCTAACTATTACAATTCTCTATATTAGCATTGCTTGGAAGCCTATATGCTTATTGCACCAAATGCTTTATTCCTCACTGGATTTCTTGTGCTGGCTCAACAAGGCTTTAAAAACTTGAGTTACTGATATCTTCAAGTCGAATTATCTGTCCCCAGGCTGAAGTTCATGTAAATTTTACTATCTAAAAGATTTTAGTTTTTACCCCTTGGTGTGCTTGATTTGTGGAAACCTCCACCTTGCATCCTGCGCAGGATAAGCAATGTCTCCTTTCTAAACTATATTGTGTGTGTTTAGAGAGCTCCTAAAATCGGCAGCATTACTAGATGAATCTACCAAAAATAACATGGTTTTTTTATTATTTGTCTATGTAAAATGGAGCAGACAAGTGCTGAATAAGCATAGAAATACAGAGGAGAATACATAAAGGCAGGTGGAATAAACACTAGGATAAAATAACTACCTCACCTGCCCAACAGTCCTGCCTCTGCCCTTCCCTTTACACAGCCTTTCCTCCTCCTCTGCCATTCCCCCATCCCTGCCTGCCTTTCCTTCCAAAACCCAGACTTAAGCCAGCCCGAGCTGGGTTAGAAGTTACTGGCAGAGCAGCGGTGAGCGCAAACCCGCTCCCGAGTTCTGAGGCTGGGAAGATGCGGCACTAGCGGGTATGAGCCTGAGCACAGCGCACAACACAGCCGAGTCCCGCAGCCCGCCGTGTGACCGATCTCTATATACCGATCTGGCACTGTACAGCTCTATCATTCCACAGTTTGGTCATTATACAGCTCTATTTAAACGGGACCACAGGGCCGCCCCCGGGCCACAAGGCGCATGCGCACTACCTGCGGCGCGCGCGGGCATCACGGTGAATGGGGGCGCGTGGGCGGCGCACGCGCAGCAGAGGCGGGAGGGGGCGGGGTCACGGGCAGCGGCGTTTCCCGCCCCGCCCAAGGGTGCGCGCGCAGCCCCGCGCTCGCGGCGCGGGCAGGGCTCGCGGCCCGGAAGCGCTCGCGCGCGCAGCCGCTCCTCGGTGTGGGGGGGCAGCGGCGGCGGCGCCATCTTGGCGGAGCCGTGCGGGAGCTGCGGAGTCCGTCCGAGCGCCAGTCCGGTGGGTGCGTGGATGGATGGCGTGAGGGACAGCGCCCGCCTCTCCGGGTGCGGCATGTATCTGAGGGCGGCTCGGGGTTTGCGCCGGGAGCCGGTTCTCGGGAGTTCGACTCTCGCGGAACCGCTGCGCGCCCGCTGCCCGGGCCGCGGCCTCCTCGTGCCGCCGGCTTTTCCCACCCCCTTTCCCGCTCCTGGTGACTCCCTCAGCCCTGTCCGGTGCCGAGAGGCGGCCGGGCTTCTCCGTGACGGCGGAGCACGACCAGCTCTGTTGGGCCCGGAGCGCGTGTGGCGCAGGGCGGCCTCCCTCGGCCCGTCCCCCTCGCCGTGCCCCGTCCTGCCGCCCGCGGCCCCGCGCTCCGGGCCCGGCCGGGTCCTGCGGCGGCGGCGGCGCTCGGAGTGAGCGGTGCTCCCAGCCGGCCCAGCTACAGAGCTCAGTTGCGTCTTCCTCCAGCGATGTGCAAAGTGCCATTAGCTGCAGCCTGCTTCCACTGTTTAGGCTTATTTTGAAGAACAGAATAAGAAATCTTCCTCTGATCTACCGGTTATTTTTACACTGGTCCAGTTTATAGTCAGAGTGTTTCTGCGTATGTTGTTTCTAGCTTGCATACAGATAATGTAATCTCTGAACGTTGTGGTTAAAATACTGGTCTAGTGCAGGCTTAGTTTCCCACAGTGTTTACAAGTTGTGGGTTTATTTTAATGGCTTTAATGGTATTTGAAATTTCTCGAGGCTGTGGAAGAATAGGTATAGTAGTGTTTTCTGGTCAGCTTTGTTTAAATATAAAATTTCATAAAACTGTGTTTGCTTCTGTGCTTTTAAATTGGTGGCATGAAGTTGTCAATCTGTTCTCCAAATCCTTGCTCTCTGAGTCTCTGCTGAGTTAATGAATTGGTCTTACTTTTCATGACAAATCATTGCTTTTGGTCATTCACTTTAAATTGTTGGATGGCTTGTCTGTACTTTCTACCCACGCTTGATTGTTTAATATCCAGTCAGTAAGAACTTATTATTTGAACTTGCATTTTTGTTTGTGGACTTCTTAGAGATCACATGATCTGGAATCACTGTGTCTAGTTTTCACCGCTGAAGGTTGTGTGTTGTGTCCCTGGTGCATCGTGGAGAACTTGCTCTTTATCACCAAAGAAATACGGAGGAGAGCTGTTGTGAATGATGTTTAAAAATTGGGATAAGAATGTGGAGTTGTGAAATCCAGGAGTACTACAGATTAAATACATCATGACGTAGCAGGGCAATGGATTTGGTTTTTCAAGACACGACGGTGCTGTATGAAAATTCTGCCCTTGAATTCTCCATGCTTTTTGGCACTGCCGTTGCATCTGTTGAGAAGAGACGTAAAGTTCTGGGTCTGGCTGGGACGGAGTTAATGTTCTTCACAACAGCCCATACAGTTCAGTGTTTTGGATTTGTGGCTGAAAGAATGTTGACAACGCATCAGTGTTTTGGGCTGTGGCTGAACAGTACTTGCAGAGTGTCAAGGCTTTATCTCTTTTCCCTACTCTGCCACTCCAGCGAGTGTGCTGAGTATAGGCGAGAAGCTGAGAGGGGACATGGCTGGGACAGCTGACCCAAACTCACCAAAGAGATATTCCGTGCCATGTAATGTCATGCTCAGCAACAAAAACTGAGGTAGAGGAAGAAATATTTTGATGGTTTTGGTTGCCTGAGGGGATTTTTTCTTGGCTCCCAAGGCAGTTGTTATTTGAAGGTAGGCTGGACATCAGTCAGCCTGTAGGAGGTAATGAGTGATTTTCTTTGTTTTGCATTTTTCTCCTCACTGATGACACTTGACCCACAAGTTCTCTTGACTTTGTTCTTCTATTTTCTTTCCCGTCCTGCTGATGGGGACAAGGAGTGCACAATTGGCTGTGTGGGTGCTTGGCTGCTGGCTGGAGTCGACTTGCCACAAAAGTACAGAGAACAGATGGTCTTTAGAGAAGTTACTAAATAGGCAGTTGTTTTCTGTTGTGCTTGCAAAGTGGTGATGTAGAAGTGACATAAAACCCATTAGTTAGAGAATTTGGACTTTGTTCTTGTTTTGCTGAGTTCAGTTGGAGTGACAGTTACAGTTATTGATAGACGACTTGTCACCAGGATCTGGTGCTTTGAGCAAGGGTGTTGGTTTGTAGGAGGGATTTGTCAAATGCTTGGAGTGTTGGGCTGTTGTGTTTGTTCTAAAGGGATATGGTAATTTGCTACAGAAGCTTGTGTTTGTTCTCAGAGTACTGTGCTATTTATTTGTGATGTTAGATAATGTTGAAAACCAGGGTATGTTTAAGTCAGCGTAGTAGAGCATTTCTCGTTCTTATGTGTGAACAGCAGTGCAGTACAGTAAAGATACAGGGAAAATACTGAAGCTGGCTTTGTAAATTCAGGTACTTTCCAAAGTTTGTCCTTGTTGGATATTTTGCTCTTTCATTTGATGGTCTTCACTGTGTACATTAAGTGTAGTGCTGGACTGGTGAGTAGCATACTCTTGTGAACCTTGAAACCGGGTGGATCTCAGAAGAATGGACACGTCCTTTAATCATGAGATGGACTTAAGGATCCTTCAAGGACTCAGTTGAGAGTTGTTCCCTCGATACACTGGCAGTCTGTTTCACTGCAACAGTTCAGTGTGGCACAACCAATGACCAAGTAATCTCATCGTATTTTCATCGTTTCCAGAAGTCAACTTAAATTTTGAATTTCTTTTGCTTCTGAAATGGAAACACAAAGATGCAGTGCATAGCATCTTGGAACGTGGAAGGAGTTCTTCACATGGGTTCATAACATGTTTGGCTTTAGTGTAACCACTGCTATGGATGAGCTGCAGCAGTGTAGCGCAGTATGTAAAGCAAAGTACAGGTATCAGCCATTAATTATGTTTCATTTTCTTTCCACAGTTAAGTTGATTTTACAGAATTTATCAGGTCTCCAAAGCAGAAACAGGTAAGCTGCCAAAAGCTTAACACTTCTCAGTGAGTATTGTGACAAGATCATACACAGCCTTTTTTCCTCACGTACTTGTGGCTGGGAACTAGGATATGCTCTCCTGAGTGCTCGTGGCTGCTGCAGTTAATACTCTGACTACGTCAAAGAGACAACTTCTTTGAATGCTGAGAAAACATACATTACTGAACAGAACTGATCACTGGGTAGAGCAACTTGTCAAAGCAGTAAAGGCATCACTGTTTGTGAATTATGTCATTTTCAATGACATAGTTATTCTTTTTCCTTTCTCCTTTTATCAACTAGTGTCCTGTTCAAAAGGAAACAGGATTTTTTTGTTCCTTAGGACTGGGCAGAGATCTCTGGCATACAGTCACTATGCCATGAAAGACTTGATGTGTTCTTTAGGTATTGTGGATGGTGAGGAATGACTTAGGTGGATTTTGTTGCCCTTAGGATAGGGAATATTGATAGATTTGTGCACGTGTGCTGGTGGAGTAGCTGATTGTTCTGACTAATCAGCATTCAGTGAACTGTGTTTTAATCTTGTTCTTGTGAACTTGTGGGTGTTTTGATACCTTCTCTCTCGATTGAGACAAGGGCATTCATTAAAACGGCTCTAGCTTCTTAAATGATAAGATACTGTAATAGCTGAGTACTAAAGACGTGCTATCATGTGTACCTTTTTGTCTGCAGGTGATTTTTGCTGTGGGTTGAGCTCAGCATGGCTGTAGTCATCCGTTTACAGGGGCTTCCTGTTGTTGCGGGTCCTCCAGATATTCGTCGTTTCTTCTTGGGATTGAATATTCCTGATGGAGGTGTGCATATTATTGGAGGAGAGCTTGGGGAGGCTTTTATTATATTTGCAACAGATGAAGATGCACGGCGTGCCATGAGCTGTTCAGGAGGGTTTATCAAGGACTCACGCGTAGAGCTCTTTCTCAGCAGCAAGGCAGAAATGCAGAATACCATAGAAATGAGCCGGAAACGATTTGACCGTGGGGGACGAGAAACTATGTCTAGCTCTAGAAGAACAGGTGCTAATGGTTCTGGTGCATCAAGTGTTGGAGACATGCCACATTTAGTCACAGCTTCTCCAAAAGGAATAAGAAAACCTAGTTACGGGCCACCAAATCGCCTAGAGGCTGGTTTCCATACCAATGGCACAAGACACGGTGATATGGGTGTACCTAAGTCAAATTATCAGTTAAGAAAGGATTCTCACCCATTTAACCCAGATGACTGTTACTTATTTCTACGTGGTATACCTTACGCTGCAACAGAAGTGGAAGTACGTGCTTTCCTTTCTGGGATACGTGTGGATGGAGTGATTCTGATAAAGCACCGCAATGGTTTAAACAATGGTGATTGCTTGGTAAAATGTGCTACACCTGGTGATGCCTTGGAAGGACTTAAACGTCACAGACAGTACATGGGTCAGAGGTTTATAGAAATTAGTCCAACTACGGAGGAACGGTGGATTGAATGTGGTGGGACGGTGGATGTGCCAGATGAAATGGATCACTTTTTCTGTGAAGACCTTTCTCCAAAAAGTTCAGGCTACATGCATTCAAGGAGGCATTCTCGTTCAAGATCACCAAGGAGACAAAGAACGCGTTCTCGTTCATCTCCCAGCCAGGAATATTACATACACTTAAGAAATCTATCTTTTAATGTGGAGAAGAGAGATTTGAGAGATTTTTTCCCTGATCTGGATATATCCAGCAAACAGATCAAGATTCTAACAGATAAGCATCAGAAAAGGACTAGAGATGCCTTTGTGATGTTAAGGAGTGAGAGAGAATACCAGGCTGCTTTGGAATGTCATAGAAAGGTTCTTCTCAATCGTCCTGTTTACATTTTTCCAATTTCAAGAAAGTCAATGTTGAAAATAATCGATTCTTGTGAGAGAAAAAGATCACTAGACAGAGATCATCCTGGACAGGCTATATCAGAAAAAAGTTACCGGGAAGGTCATTCCAGCCCTAAGATATGTGTTTATGTCAGGAATTTTCCATTTGATGTGTCAAAAATTGAAGTGCAAAAGTTCTTTGCAAGATTTGATATTGATGAAGATGATATTTATTTACTCTATGATGAAAAAGGACTTGGACTGGGAGAAGCACTAGTGAAGTTTAAATCTGAAGAACAAGCCATGAAAGCTGAAAATTTAAATCGTCAAACATTTTTGGGAACAGAGGTATTAATAAGACTTATATCTGAAGAGCAGATGCAGAAGTTTGGTGTATCTGTACCATTATCTGAACCGAATCAAGTGCGTGGTTATTCACATCCATATGACAGAGGTGAGCTTTCCCGTCCAGTCAGTTCACCATCTGGGCCACCACAAGGGCCACCCATGCATTCATTTGGTCCCCCCGGGAACTTTAGGCATCATTCTGAATTTAGACACCCCCCTGAGGACTTCATGGGCCCTCCTAAGGATTTTAGAGGTCCACCACCCCTCATGGATTTCGGTGGTGACAGTGAACCTTTTGGCAGAATGGAGTTTGGGAATAATAAAATGGGAAATTTTCCTGAAGGAAGATTTATGCCGGATCCGAATTTCAGTGGTGGTTCTGAACGTGTTGTTCCTATTCTGTTGAAAAATTTACCTTTTAAAGCTACTCCTAATGAGATTCTGGATTTTTTCTATGGCTACAGAGTGATTCCTGAGTCAGTTTCTGTGCAGTACAATGAACAAGGATTACCTTCTGGTGATGCCATTGTTGCTATGACAAACTATGAGGAAGCTATGGCTGCTATTAATGAACTGAATGATAGGCCGATTGGTCCACGGAAAGTTAAGTTGAGCTTGCTGTAGAGGAGGAAAAGATGCTCTATAGTAAAACATTCTCGGTTTGACAGTATTGACAGTTATTTTAACTTTTTCTAATTCCTGGAACATCCAAAAGAAACAGTTTCCATCAACGGTTGTAAATAATACCCAGTTCAGTTGTTTAGCTCTTGGTTGAAATGTTTGTAGGACACTGGAAGTCACACATTGAGGTCTAAAGGGATGGAGTTGTAATGCTTTGGGGGTTTTTTTAGTTTGTTTTAATTCCATGTCCTCTGTCTTTGCATCAAATAAAAATATAAAGGCTGGTTGACTGACCACACAAATGGTTCAAATAGAAGATTTTCAGTGCTACCTGCATTAGTAAATAACATTTCTTACTGAGGTTAGCTTAAAATTTAAAAGAATGATTTTTATTTTTTGGGTTTTGTTTTTGTGTAAACTTCAGGTTTTATTCGGTTTCATGTGTTTGCAGGCGTTTCTGTTAAAAAAAGAAAAAAGAGCTTCCTGTTCACATTAGCTGGCTTTGCAATTTTTTTTTAATAAAAAGGAAATTGCCATTTAAATGTGTGTCTTCTATTTAAAACTTGGATAGTTAATGGTTTCAACTATTATGCTCAGCAGATGTGGGTCTTGGTGAGAATGATGCTGGCTACTTCCTCTGGGAAGAGTGAACTGTTACAGTTTGTCAACACAGTGAAGAAAAGGTAGTTAGTTTACAGAGTCTGTATTAAAGAGTTGGACAGGTTTTCTTCTCACTCACTGTAGTAACTTGAGGCAGAAAATGAATGTTGAAATCAGATCAAGAATTCTGATTCAGTGGTCTTCATTTTATCTCCACATGCTGCATAATGTGAATACTTGCTTGCTGATGATGTTTGGATACACTCCAGGTCAATCTCTGATTGGTTTTAACTAACATCTGTCATGGTAACCAAGCTGACAACCAACTATGTTATTTTCTTTTGTAATAAAATGAATGCTTATGTCAGCATTTAGAACATGTTGGTTAGATTGGTTTGGTTACCACCATATTTAAATTTTTGGAAGAAATAAAAGCTAGCCTGGAAAAGCTGCATGTTCAAAATTCAGGCTTAGTTGGAAACTTTGGTTGTGTAGGTAAAGACTTTTGTTCACATTGCAACTGTACAAGATAGTATTTGGAGTACTAAAGAATTTCATGAATTTTAGTCCCCTCAGACTAGGACAGCAAAGTTGCAACTTGGCAGTGAAAACTTTTAACCTTTGCTTGGGCAATACAAATAATCATAAATTCATGGAGTAGGGAGGTCTCTAGTCCAACCCCTTCCTCAAAGCAGTGTCCGCTAGAACAGGTTACTCAAGGCCTTCAGTATGTAATAGCTCTAGGAACGGAGCTCTCTGGGCAGCCTGTGGTTGATCCCCCTCACTGGTGGGTCAAATTTTAACTGCTTTATTTATGTAAAGTCATCATCGTAATTGCTAAACTTGCAAATAAACTGTTAAGTACAAGCAAACAAAATCAAGAGAATTTTTTGCTCTGTAATTTTTAAAAGGTTAGTGTAGCTTTATTTCCTCTGCATATCATTCTCTGTTTTAAGTGCCCAGAAAAAAGCATTTTGAATGAAAATGCAAGGTCTGTGTATGTAGCAAAAACCAAAAAAATGTGGCTAAGTTTAAATTCTGAACACTTAATATTCAGTTTTTTGCTGTCTGGTAGGAATTAGCTTCAGAATCATATGGCTTTGAATCCTGTAAATTTAAAGGGCATTAAAATAAAACCCACAAAGTTGTGCTTTTATTTCATAGCTACTATGAAAGAGATCAAGGAGCCAGAAGACTTTGCAGGTAAAAGACACGAGAATCCTCAAAATGAACTTCCCTGACATTATCATTATGTTGAAAACTTCATTGTGATTATTTTTGTAAGCCAGTGTCTTTACTACTAAGCTGTGTTGTAAATATGAATGCAAGTAACTTCTCCAGTTAGTCAGCTTTAGATCATTTGCTGGTTTTAAAGTTCTTCCAGCTACTATACAACAGGATATTTCAAACTTGGAGGCCAGAAAGACAGAAGAGTTTAGTAGGTTTTTTTGCCAGTAAAGCATGAGAATGTCTTTTAGAAATAACACCTGTTCTCAAAGAATTTAAGAGTAATTACTGATAAAATACCATTAATTTTTGGGATGGTAAACTCTCCCCCCCCTTAGTGAACATATAAAAAAGAATCATAAAGCTTGTAATGGCAGAGGTCATAATCAAGGCATTTCAAAATGGTTTTCTGTTTGCTCTATAGCTAATTTGTATTTAATTTAAAGCCAGATTAGAGTTTATGACTAGTTTATCTGAAATGTTTGATTGACAGGCCAAAGAAATAATTATTTTTTCAAGGTCTATAAATACAAAAACTGTACTTCAAAGTATGTACAGATGAACTTGAAGCATAGGGAAATTGGGAAGGGATGCCAGTGTATCAGTGAAATAATAAGGTTACTAGGATAGTTGATTCTTAGTTTATAGGTGTTATCTGATTGGTGCTTTGGCTCTGTTTGTCTGTCCTTCTCTGTTCCCCTTCTCCTCCACTGAGATGTGTATATATAGGCATTATATTCTGATTCTGCCTGAATAGGTGGTAGAGGTGCATGGTGTGGTGGCAGCATTTCCTGATAATAGGGTTATATAACTTTAGATGTTTAGTGGCTTGAAGGCACTGTACTTTTGGTACAATGGACAAATCAGAAGCCATCTTATAATTACATGGCTTGAAATACTGTTCTTTCTTTTTAAGTACCATCCACATAGTAAAAGCATAAAAAATGAAATGCTGCAGTTTGTGACGTTGATAAAACACAGCAAGTTTCTTTAGTTATGTCTTCTCTGAAGTTGCTTTTGCTACCATTGTCCAAAAATTCTGGTGTAAAGGAGAACAGTCTCTATCGTCAAGAACTAGAAATAGTGATCACCTACCAAAGCACCTTGAGGCATTCAGGGAAGCTGTAACAGCACAGTCTGGTTAGTACAAGAAGATAACCCTTAATCCCAAAAGAAATGTGCCAGCATTTTCAACAGAGTGGCAAAATATTCTTAGCAAGATTGATACAAGCCTGCATCATCTAGGTGTTAGTAGTCAAAAATACATGTGAGTGAGAAATGTCAGTCTTGCAGCAAGCACTTATGCCACAAGAAAAATCTTTGCAGAAGTATCTTTTAATTCTGTAATTACATTCTAAATTATTCTTCTGGTTCTAAAGTATTTTAATCAGGGACTTTTCATCTGTAGTTTCAAGGTCACACAAGTGCTGTGCAACGTGCAAACCTAAGACATCATACATGCAGGACAAAGTTGCCCAACACTCTGTTCTCTCCTGTTCTGGAGGTTTTCCTGTAATTCCTGAAGTTGACTTTTTTGTGAGGTAGTGAGAAGGAATTTGAAGCTGCTCAGGAACACAAACCCCTCATTCTTACCCTAGCTACTAATGTTTTAGGGGGGAATTAATGAAACATGGCTGCCTTTTTTCAGCATTCCTTTCTCAAGGCATAGTACACAATCACTGTTTGCATGTGTGTATATGATATGAAAGCCTAGTATTGTTATGAAGTTGGCCATCTGTTTTGGAGATGGACTACTTCATTGAGTATGAAGTGGTAAAGTGGTGACCATAATTCTGATGTTGTGATACAAATATTTATTGAAGTGCCTTAGTTGCTGAAATAGATGGGAATTGGTTACCTAGATAGTTTTAAAGTTGGCTCATTTGTATTTACTCTTTGTCAACAGTTGTACAATGTCAATAGTATGTAATTCTGGTGTAAAATTATTTTCTGGGTTTAAAACAGAACCCTTTATTGTGACATTTTCACTTATATTTCCATCACATTAATTTTGGCAAAAGTTGTTTTTTCACATCAGAATAGGTATGCATCAATACTATAAATGCACTTTTTGGTTTATTTCCATAACTTGAAATTTTTTTCCTAGTGACAAGTTTAAATTCTATATTTATGCATGCGTTCGCTCTTTAACTAGAGCTGGAGATGAACAGTGTGGTAGTGGCTTTCTGGCAGACAACTGTACACTGTTAAAAAATGAACGTGTGTATCACCATCTCCAAACAGAATAAGAAATTACACTCAAAATGTGTAATTTCTTGTATGTTTGATGGAATCAGTAACTGAATCATGTAGTTAAGCACATGAAATTTGAACTCTATAGCATATCAACTAATATAATAAACATCAACTACATAAAATATCCACTAGTTTTATCATGAAGGCACTTTATTTAAAAGCAAAGCAGCAATAAACGTAGATACTGGGCTCAGTCCTTATTTGTGAGCATTGATTCTCTATGTGTAAAGGAATCAAGTCATCTTAGCCTGAGGAAAGCCTGAGGAAAATGAAAACAAGAAAACAATACACCTCACCCTGCCTTCTGCCATCCAAGGTGCGTAACAAAGTGAAAACATGTTGTTGCTGCAAACAGTTTTTTGATTACTACAGTTCATTTAGGATATATAAACCCAGTCATGACAGGTACAGCTAGAGGACTTACTAAATGGAAGAGGTGTTTAGCTAGAGAATAAGGTAATATATTGGCAAAGTTACAAGCAAACCCTTATGTTCATAACTGCTTGTCAGCTTAGTGCAGTTTTTGGACACTGTTCATGAAAGTTTAAGCAAATATGACTGCAATACAATATTTATGCAAATATAATACAGGATTCTATTTAAATATTTCATTTTCTAGCTACTGAAATTGTCCATTTTCAGCAGATTTTGTTCCGTTCTTTGAAACTGGTCATTTGTTGTCCGGCACTCTAGAATTAGTGCTTGTTCCTGTTAGAATTTTAAATGTACAGCCTCAGTGAAATTTTTGATCAACACACAAAAGCCTTTAGGTAAAGGGATTTTTTTCCCCCTTAATAAAAACCCTCTCTTAGAATAGCTTTGTTATCTCACTTCCTTAGTAGCATCAAATTCTTCCTCCTCATCCTCATCTTCCTCATCCTCATCTTCCTCCTCTTCTTCTTCATCTCTTCTTAACATACTGCGGGAAATCTGCCAAAACAAAAATCTAGCAGAAGTAAATCAAGTGTTTTTTCTCCTCAAAGAAAAACAATTATCTGTTGGCATTTCCAGTCTAAATATTTATAGTTTCTTGTTTGGAGGAGTGCATAAGTTGTTTGTCCCTTAACCCTGCATAATGTGCAAGCCAATGAAAAGATACATGGCACAGAATAAAAATACTGTAATGATTTTTAAAAGCTTAAAAAATCCCCATAGTCATGACAACTATTATAGGATTGGGAAAACTATACTTTGATCCAATTAATGCTAAAAATCAACAAGATGTTTGTTCCTGGGTTGGCTGTTGAGACAGCAGGCTGAAGATGAGTATTAGGGCCTAATCTTATCTTGAAGACATCAGACCTCCAGTTAAAAGTTCAAAACTATGCTGCTCTAGGAGTTTTTTTTGAGAATGAATTAGACAAACTATTAAAAGTCTTCATTCACAGATGAACAACTTTCCCTGCCCATCAGTGCTTGCCCTTCAGAATGACATTAGTCTCCTTTCTTTGGTTCATCAAACATTAAAAACAAGTGGCAGCTGCCAAGCTTTCATCTCATCTGACAGATTCTGCAATCTGTACTTTTTTCTAATGAGGGTTCAATCTAATTCCTATTGAAGATAGATTCTTCACAGACAATGCAACATTTACAATTTCATGTAGGATATATGGTGTTCTTTTTCTTTCCTCATGAGAAAGAGAACATTAGTTATCCAAGTCATCTGGAATGCTTTTGAAAAATGATTTCAGGTTCAGCAGTTCTTTAAGAGCATCTGCAGTTCTAATTTTGGTTATATTTTCTGTGTTTTCTCACGTACAGTGATATAATAAAACTTCTGTATTGAAGACAGAACATGCCTTTTTTTTAAACAGCCCCTTATTTTAAAAGTCCTTAAATGCTCATTATTAAATTGACTTCTGAGATGTTATAATTTATACAGCCATGTATGTAACAAGATTTTTGTGTGTGCATAAAGCAAACTGCAGTCATTGAACTAATGAAGCAAAAAAATCTTTAGTCTTGTTGATGCTCAAAAAGTACATAATTTAGCTTCAAGCAAATGGTTACAAATTCCTGAATGTAATAGAAAATGCAGTTAATCATTGGATGAAGCTGGGTTAACTTGAGCTGAAATGCCTAAAACAGCAATCTCTCATTCTGTGAAAGAAAAAAAAAGACAATGGCACTGATTTGTAATTAGTGATGAAGGAATGCTGCAGATTGACCTTGTTAAGGTAGTGTCATTTCAATGGGATAGACTAATTTTCCTGGTTTTTTTCTAGTTAAGAGTATCTCAAATTCTTAAACGGAACTTGCGTCACATTTCTGAAGAACAGTTCCCCCTTCCCCTTCCTGAAATAAGAGGTGTTGGTTTTGGCTTTATGGCGTTTTTGTGCTCACTACTCAAATACCTCTGACTGTGCTGTAATTAACTAAATAGTACGTTAAATATTATCACTGATAGTGGTAAGGGAATTAGGCAGTTTAAATCCACATTATTGTGCCACAGAGCTAGAACATACCGGTACTTGAAAATTTAATTTTTGATTACTTCATGTTGAAAAAATTTAAAATAATAATAATAAAAAATGTGATAGTTTGTTGCTCATAAATAATTTTATGTGAAGATTAATTCTATGAGTTTGCATGTAGGCGTGATGACTGTTCTTGCTTAAGCTGTTCAGTTCCGTGTTTCACTGCAGGTGTTACTAGAGAAAGCATGGTAATCCTCTCCTCATGTCTTGGGCAGTGGGCAGTTTTGGAGCATTCAGATGCAGACATTTTCAATAACTGTTAGAATGATACTTTGCTGTCCTAGAGAGTCAGTGCAAAACAGTTTGTTATATTAAGTGCATGTAGATAAAACTTACATAGTTAAGTTTGATTTAAAATATCTAGAAAATGTCATTTTCTTCTGCTATATTCTAAAAGTACAGCATATACCAACTTGAATCAGTAAAACAAAATGATAGGCTAAATTGCCAAGTGAAGTGCAAAATGAAGGTGGTAGCTCTTTGTGAAACAATGTATCAAGCTCAAGGACTACTTTAGATTTTTAACATACAAATAATACAGAAAGTTAGTCCACAGAACCAGAAATAAATTCAAGAATGGTATGCCTTAAATCTTCTGAAAGACCTGAACTGTATTAGTGGCACAGTTTATCCCATCTGGTGTGCAGTGACTTCCCCCACGTCCCCCACCTACGGGTTAGTGTTGGCATGTATGTGTCTGTCTGTCCTCCCCCACCTCACAGCCCTAGGCACAGTGATTCTGTGAACTGCTTACCATATCGTTTGTACTGCTTTGCACTGGAAATTGTCAAGTGCTGCCTTACAGTTAGTAAGGGATTACTATGTAGCAGGAAACTAGACTTGTGAAAAATCTGGGAGTGAAAGATCCCCAGAAAAGAGAAAACAAGTCACCTGAAGGTTTTTCTGAATACAGCTTTTTTTTTCTCTCATGAGATGTTTGGTGGGTTCCAGAGATTAGAGCCCTTAGTGTAACTCAACAACACGCTGTTTGCAGAATCAGAAAGGGCACATGGGGAGTGAATGGAACAGGCTGCCTGCCCCTTCTTCACTGCCCTATAGTGACTGCATTAGTAGGATGTTCCACTGCTTTTTTTCTGCCATATGATCCTCTGCAGATACACTGCACAGCCAAGTAAGACAACATTATTTTGAAATGTATTGCAGTTTCCCTCTAGGTCTAGATGACTTCCTGTTCTTTTCAGATATTCCAGTGAGATGTTATGAGAACATTAACATCTGAAGTTATAACTAAGAGAGAGGTCTAGGTAAACTTGCAAGTTAGTCAAAATGGAGTTCCACTCCATCTCTGGGAGAAATCAGTGTACATATATTCAGTTTCCTGTTGCTTTGGGTTTTTTTTTCTCTCTCACATTTTCTAAAGTAGCTTGAACATGAAATTTGCTTATTTGATAGAGAAGACTGGTGGGTTACTCTGAGTCCAGGTTGTATTTCATGCACTGAATCACTGGGTTCTTTTATCTTTTCAGATGACTTAACTCACTTTCAACAGAATAGCTCAACTGTAATAACTGATCCTTTCTGTGTTGCGAAGGTGTAAAATGTGTATGTAATCAAGATAACTTTTCCTTATTACAGTATCAATGCATGATTTGAAAGAAGAAAAGTAAGACATGTACATTTTAAATGTGTCTATCTTTGTCTTAGCTGAAACACTGGTAAGAATCATCATAGTTACAGGATTATGGCTGCAATAAAGAAAAAATAATTTAGCCATTTTGCAATGTCTGCAAGTTTACTGATGCAAACAAGTGCCAAAGACTATTGCAAGGTAGCTGATCCAAAACCAGTGGCACTGTTTCCATTTGTTTCACTCATTTTTATCATCCTCCTTTTCCTCACCTCCTCTGAATTTTCAGATTATATAGGGAAAAGTTTGTTGGTCATGGGTTTGCTCTGCTGCTACAAGATATCACTAATCTGAGTTAGGATCTGGTAGAGAAGTCACACTCTAGAATCTGATACTGAGACTAATAATATGCAAGTGTTATTTAAAGAATGTCACTTCTCTTTCAAATAAGCTCCTAGATGTTTTCTCTGTGAGATGCCATAGTTTGTTGATGGAAGAAATAGCATTGCTGGAAATGGCATTTTTCAAAAGTAAGCAACACAGCTTTAAAAGCTGAATTTTTTTTCTCTCAAATGATAAAGCTGCATTATTAAGAGCTTAATATGATATTTATGCCCTTGGAATTTTCTTTACCTTTCTGACTGTCATGAACTGAGTGAAGATAGTGGATCCATGTAGACTAGCTAAAATACTATCTTAAGTAGAGCTTTAATACAGTGATTTTTATCATGCAATTGTAATTTTTCTTTCTTACCTGTACTGTCCTCAATGAAGATTTTGAGGAGGCAGTTCTTTGCAGGGGGGACTTGGAATTTGCACGAACTATGTCTAGGCGAGACTGATAGTCCGATGGATAAAGTGAGCTCCGAAAAACCTGTTGAAATGGAGAAAGCTGTGACTCAGGTACCATGATACAGGTTGCAAGCTAAGAATCACCTATACTGAAGCTAGCAGAAATGCAGCACTGGTCAATGAAACCTGATCTAAAGATATGCATCAGCTGTAGTCTGGATTGATCACTTTTGGCTGAAACAACATCGTTTCTCAACCTGAGACACATCAACATACTTATGTGGTCAAAGTAAACATTCTTCAGAGACTTGAGGGCATTTACACATGGAAAACTTGCAAGAGTTTCTCACCAAGGTATGTAGCTGAGTTTCAGGCTAACCTAGAGGTATGAACCCCAGCAACTGCCTTCAGGTTCTCCATTTCTCAGAAAGATGAACTCTTAGCCCCTTCACAAGGAATTCCTTGCTGACAGTCACAGACACATCAGAAAAATTTTACTTGAAATGTTCAGGAGACGAACAGCTTGAGAAAAATTTGGGAAACCTCTTAGAATACAGAGGAGACTGTAACATCCATGATATTTGCAAGTTATTTCCAATAAAGCTATTCATGCAAGACTTTATTAAAGTCAAGGAAATGGCAGATTACGGTCAGTATTTTTATGGGAAGTAAATAATTGTCCAATTAACAGGAAATTTAAAATGAGATTAGAAATTTGGTTGTGAAAGACAAAGTATTGACTTAAAGGATTTTTCTGAATTGGTGCCACATGACATTTTAATCGTGAAACTACAATAGTACAAGATTGCCGTGGCATAGTTTAAATGAAGCAAAATTACCAAGTAGTCTCAAATGTGATTGCCACTGAAGAATCATGATTTTTTGTGTCTTGCACTAACTGAATACTTGATCCTGAGCTGTGTCATGAACAAAATAAAATCAGGACTTGTAGGATTTACAGAAGAAGACTGAAAATGATCCAACTTTTTTGACAAGCTGAATATATATATACAACAGACATTTCAGTGATACTCAGTTTAAAGGCCCAACATCCAGAAGAACTGCAAGAATGAAAAAAGGACTGAAAAGCAAGTCTTGGGACAGAGAGACTATAACTCAATAGAGAAGAAGGGGTGACTTGAAGTTGTAACTGCCACAAGACAAAAAAAACCCAGTAGGTTTTTTTAATGCAGTAATTAGTCTTTAGATCATCTGATCAGAGCAGTGTAGGGTTTTCTCTATGCACATCTTTACAGCAAGATTCACTGCAGAGGTATTCTTTAAGAACTGTGATTACCTGAGCTTGGAGAAGCAGGTAATTTCGGAAAAATCTCTTATCTGTGTTTTGTGGGAAAGATTAGATTGCCACTGCAGTTGTTCTCTGTTTGTTTGTGTTCTCTGAGATTATAAACCTGTATGCTCTTGCTGGAGAAGTGCAAAAAAAGGCTTGATATACATAAGAAGTTTGTTCTGGGAACCTGAAACATATGTTGCATTTTTCTGCCTGGGACATGTATAGCCCAAGTGTGAAAACTCTTTTTAGGTAGGAAGTATACTGAAAAGCAAATCTTCATCACTCTTACCTCCAAATCTTCACTTTCATCAATATTTTGGATAGTTTGGTAGGCAGCAGTATATATCTCTAAAGCTTTCCCATGGAACAACATTTCAATAGTTATAAATTCAGAAAAGATGTTCTAAAAGCAAATGAAAACAAAGGTTTTCTTAATCCAATAAAGTACATTTCCACTTCAAAAAGTTACTGAGTTCTGTACTTGGTATTTCTATGATACAAATAACTGCACAATACTTAGTACTTTTAAGTAGTCAGACCTGAATTTTAGAAATTAAACATAAATGCTGGCTGGGTTATCACTTATGCAGTTGTTATTATTTCATTATAAATTCTAAGTAAATGCTTGAAAAGTGAAGAGGAGACTCATTAGGAATAACGTCATGGTGAAAAGCGATAATCCCCAGTATGTATTTACAAGATGTAGTTGGTGGATTTTTGCTTTATTGAAGACAATCTTTTATAACAGCTTGGGGGTAAGTTATCTGTAAATTCTATACATTTCTATAATTTACAAATATTTATATATTTTACATAATAAAGTATTCTTTATATATTGACCCCCCCCATAATTATGACAACTTCAGAAATCACAATCTTTTTCATATTACTCCAATATCAAGTACTGGTTGGTTTGGTTGGGTTTTTCAACCATCTTTCATTCCTTCCTGTTTAGACTGTCTGTCTGTCTCCTCCTCCCCCCCAAAAAAATGACTAAAGCAATTTTATAATTGAGATCACATAATGCAAGTGTTTTTCAGTCACTGTAGTCTTTGGGACTTGCGCCACTTAATGTTTGACATTAATAGAGAAATGAAAGCTTTCACTGCTTGCAGTCACTGAACATTTTGTGCTTTTTGCATCAGTAAAACTTTTAACTACAGTAACATACACATACTTCAGCGTGGATAAATATATTATTGACTTATCACTATTTCTGTTAATTCTGCTGATATTAATCCACATATATCATTGCACTAACAAATGCAGCTACTAGTGAAGTAGAATACAGCAACTTGTGACGGTGCAGACACTGAACAACTGGAGACAGGAAAATTTTCAATTCCAAAAACTGGAAGAGTAATGAACTGATTTTTTAATTTCAGATTTCCTCATATTTGGATTATGTACGTTCCTGTGTAACCTGCTCTAGGTGACCCTGTCTTAGCAGGGGAGTTGGACTTGATGATCTCCAGAGGTCCCTTCCAACCCTAACAATTCTGTGATTCTGAAATATTCATGAATACCACAAGATTTGCATTTAAGTGAATATTAAATGTTGCTAATCTTGCCCAAGACTTAACTATAGTAATTTTATTATGCAAGATAAAATTGATATCACATACTGAAATGTGAGCACACATACTTTGATATCCTTTATCTTCTGTTTCTCGAAATTATCAATAGTTTCCTCTAATTGCCGCGTTGTTCGAGTAGCATCCAGTGTCGCTCTCTGCAGTTCACTTTCAGCCTGGTAAAGTAACACAGAGGTGAAATTAGTCTTGCATTTGATACAAAGCTATTTGCTCCAATTGCCATGAAAACATTGAAGTCTGGGTTTTCAAAACTACATATCTGTGTTACAGTATTTGTAAATCTGTTGCTTAATAAACATATAAAGATGCCTCCTACACTGTTGTTACTTTGATGTGAAACATGAAAAATGAACAGCTGCAGCCAGTCAGGAAGGTCCCTCTGCCCTGATCCGTTTTCTGTAATAATCATCTGATAATTTCACTGAGCCAGCCCTGACACCCCATTGACAACACAGGGACTGGGTCCAGGTACTTAACCCAGCCCAAGGGTTTACCCTTCAGAAAAAGTTCTTGTTTGTTTTGGTTTTTTTTTAAGCTTGCGCAAAGGAGAAGGCAGGACTGCACGTGCCAGTGCAGTGGATGAGCAGAAAAGATCACGCTTGTTTTCAAGTGCAGATCAACCTGCTGGGTCCTTAAGGAATCTCTTCCAATGTCCTGTGCTGAACCTCATCTTACTAAGTTTTTATATATTATTTAAATAGACAATTAGAGTAGCAGCTGAAAGTAATGCATTTATCCTGTAAATATCTCAATCTGCAGGCTAGAGTTGTTATAATTTCTAGATCCAAAAGCATTTCAGGTATTTCATATTTTTAGTATTTTTGTATTATTAAGATATTTTATAGTAAACATCTTCAACAGGGCACTGAGATGGGGACACATCAACCAATCCCTAACACATAAATACACAGTTTTCCTTATTTTGTTACTACAAAAAGCATTTAGATAGCTTTTTGATTACATATAATTATGAACTTTATAAAAATGCACACTACCATTTAAATAAAGATCTTGAAACTGTTCTGGTTATGTCAAGTCTGAGAACTGTGTACTACTACAAAATAATGCTGTACAGATGTAAGAGCTTGCACTTGAAGACTACAAAATTTGGGTCTAAACTTATGTAATTTTCCATAGATTACTGGTCAAACATCATATACTAGTGATACTTATAGGCTCACTCGGTGAGTATCATCACAGATCTATTTTGTGCTGAGATTTGAAAATAGGACATGGATCAAGTATTGTCTACGATCAAGTGGTAGGATTCTTCCCATATCTAAAAAACTGTAACTTAAGAGAGGAAATTTTTTTTAAATAGGCACCACAGGTCCAGTTCCTGTGATCTAGTTTTTAGTGCCACACATATGGAAACCTAACGCATAAGGTATGCTCTGTTGACTTCTGTGATTACAATCTGGTAACCTTGTATTACAGGATTATCAAATTGAAACAATCTTTCAAAAACAGCTTAAAGTCACAGACACAATTCTGCCACCATTACTGGGCAAAAAAAATTGGTAACAATGTTTAGTAGTACATAAGGTCACCTGTTCACCTCTCTTTCTTGATTTTGCCCAAAACACAGGAGGGAAACAGAGTAAGAAAAGACATTTTGTGTATTCTCAATTAGTTCAATCAGTTACTCCCTGTAAGTGAAGGCAGCATAAGCTGCATAAGCAGCCATTACACATACAAATACATTATGTTATTTCTATGATAATCAAATACATCTCAATACATCTGAAATAGACTGGCCAGATTTTTGTGTGCAGATGCTTTGGGAAAGGAATTCTCTCTGTTGTAGAGTGAAATGTCTAAAGTCACAGAGCGTCCATAGTTCGCACAACAGCAGTTTGATATTTTCTCTTCTAAACACTCACCTGTGACTGGAAATACTAGTGAAGGAAAAAATGGCAATGTAACAACCAATATTGATTAAAGTATGCATTTTCACTTCTACTTTTAATATGCTGTGAACTATTTACCTTAGTTATTTCAAAACTTCTGTATACTTAGTGCTACTATTATGTTGTTTGAAGCTTCTGGCTCTAAGACATTACAGTTTGTTACAGCTTTGCTAGAATTCAAGTATCCAGACCAAAACATTTCAGGACAGCTGTTTGTCTTGGACTGAGGATTTGGTTATTTATTAAAAAAAAAATAAAAATTAAACAACCTAGGTAGACTATTTCAGGGGAAAAAAAATGATTAAAAATTGTATTTTTATATTTTTAAAAATTTGGTAATGTTTTCTTTTCAAAGCAGTACTACCCTCCCACCCCCACCCCCATTTTGTAAGATGGGAGTGAGTACAGATCCTTTGCTATCTGGGGCCAAACTTGTTTGCTGCTGCAACATCATAGTTGCTCGACCATAAGAGAAGCATTGCAGGAGCCCAACTACTGTGCTCCAATGTCGTGAAGTCTCTCTCAGACCTGAAAGCTGACCTGCACACATCCCCAAAAGCAAATGAACATATTCCTGCTCCTAATACCTTTTCACGCATTTTGTGTCAATCACGTTAAAATGCAAATACAGAGTGTTTGGTGCCTTTGGCCATATGAAAAAGCAGACTGTACTGAGATTCTATAACTCTTCAGGCAAAGCCTTAACTATAGAAAGCACAGGTGTTACAAGAAGCTAAGCCACAGAGATGTGTTTGTGAGAAGCTTAGCAAACAGATAAGAAGAAATTAACTAGGTGCCAGTGACATTCCCATGAAAAAACTACTGCTCAAGAGGGAGAAAAATGTGACCAGTGTCCCTCTGGGGAGAAAGCTTACTGTTACAGTTTACTCTAATTCCAACAGAAGAGAACTTTGCATCACAGCTCAAGTTCTAACTATATAGCTGACATGCATCTGTCTTTATTACAGAAGGCATTCAAATTAGTTATCACTTGACCTAACTGATCTGATTAATATTAGATGTGAATTCTTTGGCAGAGACAAAAATAAAATGTAGTTCTCCTGTGTGGCACTTGACCATCACAATCATTTTTGCTTTCTACACTCCCATGCCCCAGTCACTAAAGATCCTAGTTTCTGAAATAAAGTTGATAAAATCCAACTAAGAATAGGACTGCTTAACTCCTGAGTCCAGCACTAGAGTGTAATAAAAAGTAAACAGCACATCATCATGAACTTAAATGCTTTATGTAGGCATAAAGGGACATATGTAGGCATAAAGGGACTGAAGTAGGGTTGCCTTGATCCTCTTTGTTTTGGCATTTCCTATATTCTGATTGCTTCAGAATTTGAGACTTCAGTGAGATTTTAATGGAAGTTCTGTGGGGGCTTAATTTTTCCCTCTGATACAGAATAGTGTACTGGGGAAGGTGACTGGTCTTTGGAAAGGAAAAGTAGTCTAGTTGAGTATGCTACTAACAGAATAACAACTTTTCCTTTCACACTTCACGCAGTTGGAGGAAACTCATACCCCATCTACATCCAAGGAAGCACAACAACTACCAAAATGACAGGAAGAAAAACAATAAAACAAGAAATCCACAGAAATAAAAAAAGTTGTCTGATTACACTTATTTTCAAAAACTTCCAAATTCCTAGATGTAAACTATGCCTACCTCTCTTGCATAAACATATCAAAAAATAGTTTCTGTTCAATTAAAAAAGAAGTAACAGCAGCTATTATAAGCTGTAACTCATTATGAAGTTTAAGAAATGATTTGACATTGGAGAAAATCCTTCTAAGGAGACTTATTGCTACTACTACTTTCTTACTGCTTTCTAAACACAATAGTTTAATTCCCAAGAAATTTTAAAAATATTTCTCATAGTGACTAGAAAAATAGGATACAATAATGTGTAGATCTGATGGATTCCGCTGACGTGTCTTTTCCAGTTGAGATAATTGCTTGGCTTCTCGGTTCTTTGCTGTTAAAGTTGCTTTAAGATCATCCTGGAAATAAAAATGTTTTAGACATGTTTAAAATGAAACTAGGGTAATACGAAATACACTTCCCTTCATACATGCATTGCCTAGAAAATGGACCAAACTTCTGCTTTAAACAAAACCAGATTTTATAGATCTTATCCTGTTAATTGATCCTCTGAAAGAGAAGTCAGTGGGAACCAAAGGAGTGCTGCACAATCCCAACCTTGCACAGCTCCCTATAGCATGCACTGTAATTTAAAATGTGGGGAAGAAAAATACATTCACAGCTTTTCATGACAAGTATAGCAGATGGCCAAAAGCTGAGATCCCCAAAGCAGTAAGAAGGCAGGCCCATTCCTGACTTAGAAACAGAATAAAGGTGGCATTTAGAAATAAAAAGTGGCATCAAATATATCAGTAAGAAAAATAACAAAGCAGGAAGCAGCCAGTACCAGTCAGAAGTTATGAAGAAAACATAACTGCTGTCACCTGTCCAGAGGACAGCAGAGCTGGTGAAAGGTCTGGAGCACAAGTTTGATGAGAAGCGGCTCAGGGATCTGGGTGTGTTCAGGTTGGAAAAAAGGAGGATGGAGGGAACCTTATCACTCTCTACAACTCCTTGAAAGGAGGTTGTAGCCAGGCTGGGGGTTGGTATCTTCTCCCAGGCAACGAGTGACAGGAGGAGAGGACACCAGGAGAGGTTTAGATTAAATAATAGAAAAATTTTTTTCACTGAAGGGGTGGTCAGTCATAATAGGCTATCCAGGGAAATGGTAAAATCACCATTCCTGGAAGTGTTCACAAAAGATGTGGATACAGCACCTGGGGACATGGTTCAGTGGTGAACATGGTGGTGCTGGGCTAACAGTTGGATGATCTTAGAGGTCTTTTTCAACCTTAACAACTCCATAATTCTGTACTACACAGATTTCAAGGTGTGAAATATAAAATCTATGGCTGAAAGGGTTGAACTGCGTATTTTTATATATGCAGTTAGTAAGGTGTTTAAAACCATTTGAAACAAAACACATCCTACTAATGATGTAGCTGGAGAAGATGAAACTTACTGATTTAGAAAAGGCAGAAACTGCTGATAAATATTTTTGCTCCTCATTTCCAAAGGAGAAGATGTACTTTGAGGAAGATCTGTGACAATTTAATCACGTTTATCTACCAGTCTCAAATTTTTGTTCATGCTATAAAACTGTGTTTTGCAGAGTGTTTGGCATTCATAGGATTTAAGATTATCAGTCAGATATTTATCACTTCCCTGACCCTGGTATCAGAAATAACATACACTTTGATGGCTTCAATTTAAAGGAGCAGTAGTTCAGAACAAGCAGAAATACAGCCAGAAGTCTTAACAAAATCCGAGCCAGAAGTTGGGTATACATTTCAAACCATTCTTTTCTCTAAAAACACCAGTTCCCATTTATCTACTACTTCAGAATGGAGGGAATTAGGGCTATTAGAAACTATTGTATTGGGAAGTTGTCTGTGCTCCTTCCTTGGATTTCAGAGTTTTAATATGCTTGTATGTCTCCTTTACCCAGAAGGATATGCAACTAAGGATGTGTCTTTCAGCAGGTTTTGTAACCCTGTGACCAGATCACTTGTCAGTGACACGCACAAGCGTGCCAAGTTTTACAGTGCTGTGTTCCTTCAATAATGTGTCTGTACATGAGGTCAGGGTCAAAAAATGCAGTTTCCTCCTTGTTTCTGTCTTTACTGTCTGTCTGTATGTCCTTGTGTATGACTCATTTTGCTTCCCCTTTAGGGGGACAAAGCTGGTTTCTGATAATAACTATTGCATCTTTAGCCCATCAAAACTAATTTTACTGCTGTTCTTTCAGAAGGGAATTTACAGCACCTTTAAGGTCATCCAAAACACTGCTGGAAAGGACTTTTCCCTTTATCAAAACCATGAAGCTACAAGCAAAGCAATAACAGAATTTTTTTTATTGCTTTATTGGTTTGAGTTTTAAATTTTAAAGGTAGAGAAAGAGAAGAATTATTTATTTTTGGAACAGAACAAAACGATTTGTATCTAATGTTCACAGCTGCATGTTTAGTGTTATTTAATGACTAAGTCCTGTTAACAGCACTGACTTCTAGGCCCATCTAAAACAGTCAATTAGATTTCAAGCTGTGGCTAAAAGGGTTCTGACTTTCATGCAGAGTGTACTTGAGGATGCAAAATTCTAGAGTTGTTATAAAATTCAGTATGTTCTTTCTAGCATGTCGTGACTTTGGAAATACTTACAGTTCCCTCCTCTACCTCTGTTTTCTGTAGCATCAGCCACCATGAAACATACTTCTCTACTAACCAATGCCTGATAAAGAATTAGTGCTACTGTGGCTATAGTGGTGAAGCTATACACAAGTTTTGGATGTACAAAGGCAGGGCACAGTTACATGCATATTTTGTCTAATATGTTGAAAAACTGAAAAGGGTGCAGAAAAAAACCCTGTAAAAATATTAAAAAGCTGGGGAAAATGTGATAATGGTGAAAGAATCAAGGTGTACATTATTACCTAACAGAAAAAAAATGAATTCAAGTCACATGTAAGAACACTGGTCACCCATCTAATTTCAAGCCACAGAGAAGTACAGCTACAGTCTGTCCACCAGACAGTGAGCTGACAGAGCCTCATCACTGTACTGTTACCTGCTTCAGTCACTGAAGTTATTAAAGCAAACCAATCCTTTCTTCTGCATGTGGATCACCTTGGTTTTATGATGTCCTGTTTTATATGAAGAAAAGGAGCCAGGAACAGAGTTGCCAAAAAGCAGAAAAGTGAAGATTGATATACAGAACAATGAAACAGAAAGAAATCCTAAAATCCTACATTTAAGGTACATTACAGAACATTATATTAATGTCCATTGAAGCTATTTGGCATCATAAACCAGAACAAGTGAATGAAACAATTTTATTGCATTAGCAGTTAAAGGACAACACTACTCTCATTATCTGGGCCTCTTTAAAGCATTTAGTAGCACAGGACATTGATGTCTTATGCCACAGAAATAGCAACAGTCCTTTTTAGATAAAGCACAGAAGTACTCTTGTGTACATCCTGGAACAGTTCCAATAAGTAAGTAACAGTGAGAACATTCCCTTTATAGAAAGTGCCATAATGACATGTTCTAACAGGTTTTACTTAGCTAAGGTAGTTACAGGTAAAGCAGTCCTACACCTTGTGCTAAATTTAAGAGTCACAAAACTTTCGTTTTCACTAAAGATGTCCCAGTGTTTAGAGATGATAACTGAAGACCAGACAGTTGAAATTTTAACCACAGTTTATCATTAATGTGCAATGGGGAAAAAATAACCATTTAATGGCCTACGTCTTTAGCAAAACCTTAGTTCAAAGGTGTGTTGACAAAAATAGTTAATCCCACCTACAGTTTAAGAATACTCTTGTACTCCTCACTGTAGCTGAAATAAACATTATGCAATGCTTTCTGGCATTCTGAAAGGCAAAGACAACAGGAAATGCCATTCAGTGTTGCAAGGGATGGCCTGGCTTCAGTTGCTTCTGTCCTCAGCATTACTGGCTATCAGTGGCAATGCACCTTCAATGCTTTGCAAACCCCAGGCACTGCTGTAGTGCTCTGTGTCTCCTCAGCAACCATACTGCCACAAACACATGAAGCTTGTCTTCCACCCTCAACATTTATATCCCATGGAATACTCAGTTCTAGATCTCACCAACTGGGTTTTATAATGACTATTAGGATACCAGATTCTAGCCTCTATAGTCTACAACTCTGCTAAGGACCACCACATGTAATCCCACTCAAGTGCAGGATGCATCTCCTTCACAACTGTTTCTCCAATCTCCAAGTGAGGTAGCTGTGCGGTAAGTTCCACACACTGTACTCGGTTCTTCACCATATGAAAAAGATACAGAACAAAAACATATGAAAAATGCTAGTTTGAGATGCAGTGCCACAACATACTCAAATTAACCATGATGAACACACTGTAAGATTTTAGTACGTAAAATATAATCAAAGAATAATAATTTAATATTTTGATTTATAGAGACTATGATACAGATAGACATCAATTACAGATTTGAGTTTACAGGACTAAGGTATTCTCTGTGTAATATACAAGTATTACAAAGATCTGCTTTTGTCCTATAAACTAGTATCTGCTTACTGAAAGTTAAGCTCAAGCTTATCCCTCCTGGAGGAAAGAAACTTTCAGATATTTTAAGGGAACATTTCAAACCCCTATAAACACTGTTTCTAAAATATAGTGAATGAAGAGATCTCAGATTTTTGTGTATCTCCAGGTCATCATGATGACTTAACAGGACAGAGAGGGATTTAGGCCACTACCTATATATCAGTTTCAAATGTGTCTTCTAAATTATGAACTTTAATGTAGAATGGAATTCTGAGTTAGAAAAGCTGCTAAAGGCAGCATATTGATGACTAAGAGGCAAAAGCATTACATATAATTCACCTTTTGGAAATCTGAATAATAGTGGTAATAATCATAATCATAATAATAAAAAAACCCTAACAATAATAAATGACACTATCCAATAAGTTTCACATTATCCACAATGCCTTTTTTTTAGCATTTGCTTGTGCTCAAAGAGCCTGAATATCCTCGTCTTCACACTAAAGTTTCTTTCTCCAACATATATATAGCTTCAATTTAGATGTATCACTACATAATTAAGTTAGACTGATTATTGCAATATGAAATATCAGAACCATTCGCCCCCTAAAGCAGAAGTTTTCAACTGAGCGGCCAGAACACTGAAATGTACCTTGTGAGAAAACAGATGCTTAACCTACCCTTTTAAGTTTCACTATGGTCCCATAACATTTCAGAGGTTCAACAACCTTGGCTTCAAGCCTGTCGACCTACAAAAGAAATCACAAGGCCACTAGAATCATCCATATCTATGGTGTGCAGAAACAGGAAACAATTAATAGTGACTCATTAGGAATTAGTCCATATATGCTGAAAAAATAATGGGATAGTTTTAAAAATATTGTAAAAACTATAGTCAAGTACATTAGCCAATAAGCAATTTGTATTTTGAGGAGATCAAGCTGATTTCTAGTGGAATTACTTTTTTCTTAATTAGAAATACATCAGGATAAATGAAACACTGAGATTCTAACAACTGAGTACTAAATACATCAAACACTGCATCTTGGAGATGTGTAACTTTCTATCTAAGATCAATGTTTTGCTCTACACTTACTGACAGATCATGGGTTAAGCCATCTTTGCTAACAAATATATTGTACAAAATGTAACACTTCTTGCATTGTTGGTACTGAATGCACTAAAAATACCAATAACAGGGTGTGTAAAAGGCACGAATGTTTTCACAGGTGAGTGCATCTGAATTTTTGTTTCAGTTCTCCTACTTAGAAAAACAGCTACATATGGTCAGACAGGCAATAGGATAAGACCTGCTCATCAAACCTGACAATGCTGTCCAAGCAGCACCAGCATAAGCTGCCAATGACTTATGGACCAGTGAGTCATCTGGCCCACTGCTCGGCCAGATGGGCCAGATTAGGACAAGGCGTGTACCTCTATTAGGAATGTACAGTTCCCTCTAAACTGGGCTAAAATTTATGCCAACTGAGCAAACATTTTTCCTTTATACACTCTACCAGTACACTGTCAAACAATTTCACTTGAACTGCCAATAAAATACAAAGGATTAGGGCAGTAAGGCTCTGAATGAAGTGCACGTTACTTTGGTCTCTCTTTTGAATTATAGTGGGTCTTAGCTGTTCAAAACTATAAATGGTAATTTTCTACACTCTACTGAAAGTATAGATACATACTCCAAAAACTAGTTTGAGTCCATGTGAATGAATTTATTTTGTCTTAAATCGCAGTATTTGGAATTCTGCATCACACGTTACAGTTTGACTGGCCCTGCAGATAGATGTGGAAGTGGCATAAACACCTTCCTTTACACTCTCACTCATCTAGCAGACATGTGACTATATAGTCACACATTGTCCAAATCAAGTTTGTACTTTGAGTGTTAAACTACAAACTTAAGAAATCTGCAGTGGTCCCTGACAGCATCTCAGTGGGGCTACCAGTGCCCATTCTCTTCCATACTATTTCTGATAAGACTCAACAAAAGGAAAATGACTGATTTTACCTCAGCTGCTGCCAGACAAGTCAAGTCACACAAATAAAAAACCCACTTTATTAACCATAAATCACAATCCAAAGTCTAAAAAACTTGCTCTGTCTCAAATACTTTGAGTGCTCGTAGGGATAGTTTTGCTGACTTCAACAGGACTAATTGCAGGCAGTTTTCATTAGTTGTTAGTGGGGTAAATGATGAATACTTTGGCAGCCTACCCTGCTCAGACACTAATATATTTAGAAATGTTTTCTCCTATGTTTTCTTGTGATTGCAGAGTATATATTTCTCCTTTTAATCAAAGAGAAGTAACTGAAAAGTTCAGATGGCAAACACAACATGTACAGCTTTAATTTTGTACCTCTGCCTGGCGATAATCCTGAAGTCTGGAAAATTCATCTGCAAAGTTTTTCAGTCCAACTTTTAAGTTTGGTGTCTCTGTGGCTGCATATGCATATATTTCATGTACTAGAAGATCTGCTTTGTCTCGTAGTCTGGCAGTTTTACGTACATATCCAGCAAATATTTGGCACAATTCACCAAAATGTTTTTCCACATTTGAAACAGCATCTTGTATTTGTCGAGTCTGATTGTCCCTGGATACCGAAGAAAAATAAGTAAAAAATAAGAAGGGCACAAATCAGTGCAAAACAGAAATTTATTTTTAAAAAGAGAATGTTGTAACAGTCTGACGTACTGTATGCTTATTTCTGAACAAATAACAAATGAACTACAAAAAAAAAGCAGGATTTACACTTAAAGATCCAAGAGAGGAAACCCCAAATCACAAAAATCTGCTTGGAAGTTTTCTTACTGTATTTAAGCAAAAGCTCACTATTACTATTGGTATTATTACTAACACAGTGGTAACACCTGAAGTCTAAACCAAGACCTTCCCAAGACCACTGCTTCCTGCATGAGTCTGCAAGCTAAACTGGCAAGTCAATGGCTGGAGAAATTAGGCAGCAGAGGACAAATCTGGAGAAATTAGGCAGCAGAGGTATTAAATGGTTTTTAAATCATGAACAGGTACCAATCTGCTCCTGGTCAGCAGCACGAAGGATAAATATTGCTGAGACTTAAAGAAGAAAAGTGAATGGACACAAGTACAGAGGTGAACACTCTGTACCACTGAAAGAACATTCATTACACTAATAAACTGTTTTCTTTTAAATTACATAAATCTGATTAATTTATTTGATCCAAATGCCTGTGTGTTTCATTATTAATGATCTAGATAAGTAATTCCAATAATTCATGTATTTCACTTTGTATTTTGCTTTCATATTCCTATATCATTTGATGGTTGTGTGAATTCATGCCAGTTTTTGTTGACAGACTGAATCAGCTACAAGACAATTTAGCTAACAGTATCTTCCACATACTGGGTCCTAAGAAGTCTCCACAGTCTAAGACAAGACTGTTCATGTGAAGTGCTTGAATTCTCAGCAAGAAAATTCACTCATACCACTGTCTTGGCAAGGGGCAGAAACAAAAACTTCCTTCGTATCCTTAAGCTACTCCAATATTGCTGACCAATATTTAAATACTGACTTCCTATCGGGACACGTGAAGATCAGAAAAACTGGAAGAAATGCAGTATTTCGAGAATGAACAATAATACAGTCAATTCAAGCAAGGAACACTTTTACTTCAGGAAAAGTATTTCAGGCCAAAGTTACACTATGGGCAAAATCCCAGTTGCATTGCTTCATGGCAAGCAGTCTAGAGGACTGTTAAAAAGAGATTTCATTAAAGGAAAAAAAAAAATCCTAGTAAGTTATTCAGTCCTCCAGAACATGCTGGAGCACAGAACCATTTGAATAGTGAAGGTTTCACCCAGTGAGTGGGAAAGTAAGAATTTCATGAAGTACAAACGAAGTTGGTTTTCAAAATTAATACTACGTGATAAGATCTTCAGTTAAAGGTACATTCTATTTCCTTGGAAGGTCTTCATGTCAGAAAGTTCCCCTCCCAAGGGGAAGCCTTAAGCACGTTTCCTCACCCTCTTTACAATTCAGATCTCACAAGACTCCCGTGCAACTAGTATTTAATTTGGAGACATGAAACACTGCATTTATTTATATGGGGGTGTAAAAATTTTTATTCCCCCGTCATTATTCATGATCGCTTAGAGCTGGCCACAAAATTATCTGCGAGAGGCCCAAATAAATATCGGCACATCTTTACTTCATCTCTGCAAAGCACATTAAGCCTAGAAAAGTTTTGCGGCCTTTCCCGGAGAAAGGCAGAGGCGGCCCCACCGCACGGGGTGGGCAGATGCGCTGAGGGGGACTGGGCCCGCATCGGCCTCCGACGCCGCGCATCCCCCGCTGCCCTGCCCGCGGCAGGCCTCCGTCCCCCGCAACACCCTCCCTCGGGCTCCCGCCCGTAATGCGTCCAGCCCGCGGCCCCAGCAGCATCATAAGGGCGGTGGCGGTGGAAGCGGCGGCGGGCCGGGGGAAGCAGGGAAGGAGGAAGGAGGCGGCGCTCGGCGTGCGCTCTGTTTCCATGGACACCGCCCGCCGCCTGCGGACGGGCTGCGGCAGCTCCGCCCCCGGGAGGTGCCGTGAGGGAAGTCACGGGATCGGAGAATCCGTTAGGTTGGAAGGGTCGTCTGAGATCGTGGAGTCCAGCCTGTGGCCGAGCGCTACCATGTCAGCTAGACCATGGCCCTAAGTGCCACGTCCATCTTTCCTTAAACACCCCCAGAGACGGCGACTCCACCACTTCCCTGGGCAGCCCATTCCAATGCCTAATCACCTTTTCTGTAAGAAGTTCGTCCTAATGTCCAACCTAAACATCCTCTGGCACAGCTTAAGACCGTTTCCTCTCGTCCTGTCACTCGTTGCCTGGGAGAAGAGACCGACCTCCACCCCGCTACACCCTCCCTTCAGGTAACTGTACAGAGCACCAAGGCTGACAGAGTTCAAGAAGCTTTTGGATGATACTCTCAGGCACATGGTGTGACTCTTGGGAATGATCCTGTGCAGAGCTAAGGTTTGGACTCGATAATCCATGTGGGTCCCAGCTGAGGATGTTCTGTGATTCTGTGATCCCTGGGGGAAACAACCAGTGACCGGAGTTGTCCAGGTGCTCCAGGTGACCCTCGGGGTGTGCAGAGCCCCACACCTGAGCCTGGCCCAAGGGCAGGACTGAGTCTGTGCCAGGACAAGTGCAGTACCAAGGCCTGGACTGGTGCAGGAGCAGAAAGCCAGAAGGCTCAAGCCTGTCTCACAAAAAAAAAAAAAAAAAAAAAGAAGTCTAGCCTTGGCAAGTGACAAGCAGTACCAGGGGATGTGGCCCACAGGTCTTCCACCTGAGGAAGATCCACTGAGGTTGGGCAGCCATGGGAAAGGTCTTTAAAAAAAAAAAAAAAAAGAAAAGAAAAAACAAAATTCAAAACCTTAAAAAAAAACCCCAACCCCCCTCTCTGTAGAGGTAATGTATTGGGAATGTGACTTTGTGACTGTGTGGGCATGAGCCTGTGTCAGAGTCCCTGCAGGTGCTGTGTGAGCCTAACGCAGAAAAGGCTTTTAAAGGGAGAAGGAGGGAATTGTACTGTGTTCAACACAAACCCACCCGAAATTACAGCAGTCCACGAGAGCTAAGGACTTGGACAACTGTTAGCATGCTGTCACGGGGGTACAAGACAACTTCACTCAGGTAACAAAGTCAAACTTTAATTTGCAACTAAGTACAATGGCCAAAACTAGTGAACAAGGTGGGTAATGATGGTACTCCAATGGCATCTGTCAGGTTACAGGTTTGGTGTACCTGTCAGGATTATTTTACTACACAAAGTGTGCACACACACACACACAGTGCACATGAAGCTTCTCACTCAAATGGTACCCAAAAGATCCAAGGATTGAAGGATCACTCAGGTATATCTAGTGGGAAAATAATTACCAAGAAGAGAGAGGTAAAGCAGTCAGCCCTTTTAAGTCTTTTTGGGCTGGCTTCCCAGCCCTTAGAGGAGGGCTTCTCCTCACAGACCCACTGTTCCAAGGAAAATCACACCCAGGTGGTGTCTGGCAGGGCCTCCATGGATAACCTGGTCAGGTCAGAGCCCCTAGTCATACCTGGTCATGGGCCAGAAATATTTCTGGGCCAAGGCCCCCACTGGCTGAGGACCCTGTTGACCAAGACATTCTGTTCTCATTCCCACCATGGAGGAGTCTGTGGAAATAAGGGCACAAAAGGTTGGTCATCTCCACGTGTCAGCTGGGGGGGAAGGTGGATGCTACTACCACACATGCATGAGAAAATCTGATAGGCTTGCCTGAGCATATGAATAGAAACTGATTCAGTTAAGATTTGGTTTTAAACTTTTTATCATATTTTTCTACTGAAATTAGATTATTTAGATCACTTAAACCAAAGCTTTAACTCACATAAAGCAAAATACTCTTCAAATAATAATGACCTATTTAATGGTTTGCACCAACTTAAGCTAAAACAAAATGTTGCCATTTTACCTTAGGCAAGTTTGTGAAATCAATGGTAAAACTCACCCCAGCCCTTATGGACTTGGCAGACTAATACATCTAACTCCAAAATGTCTTACAGAGGATGCAAGGGTGAGACATCAAGCTAACTGAAGGTCTTAATTTCTCTCAATTGCAGGCTTGAAATGAGAGGCTAAAATGTTTATTGTTAACCATTTTTTAATAATTTAATAAATCAGTTAAATGACATAGCAAATAATGATGTCACTATTATTAATGTGCAATCCTGTAATTCCCCACACTGTAGCAAGATCTGAGTTTATTACTCTTAGGTCTTACTCATTACACACAACTACCACTGAATTACAACTCTATCACTCATCTCTCTACCACATCTCACTGCTTGTTATCAGGGTGCAGTTTGTATTGAGATAAGTTTGTACTGAGGTGAGATTTTTTTCACTTCAGAAATATCTCCCAAATTCCCCTTCAGTTATGTAGTTCCTACTATCTGCACATTGTTTACCCTTCACACTTTGAGACATACCATTCAATTTTAGTCTTTTCTTTACTTTGTTCCAATTAAGTCTAAGCACTTTATCCTATATGCAAACAGTTGACATACCAGAGCTAGGCTTATCCTGTTAAATATAGTTGTTGGGTTTTTTTTCCCCCACTGTTTTTGTACTCACATAGCATCCTGCTCTTAAGTGTTTAATTACAAATCATTGCCCTTGACATGTTCTTTGGACAATCTCTTGGTCTCCTGAGGTGGTCTTGTCTCTTCACAGGGACCTGTACTCCAGCAGGACCTCTCACTCACAAGTTTTAAGAGCTCTGAAAGTTGAAAATATCTATTCTGCTACTTAGAGCATGTTTAGACTTGGTCACCCAGCAAAGCAAGTTCCAGAATAGCTAGAAATTCTTAATAAACAGTAGAATGGTGTTGTATGAGGTGCTATACAAACTTGTAAGAAGCACAGGGTTATTGGCTTCAAATTATGGGCCAATGAGAAACAGACTGACACTTAATGAGAAGCTGAAAGACTGAAAATAAGGAAAAGTTACTTGTGATTAAAATCAAATAAGTAATTGTTATTGGTACAAGACACAAAAGAGGAATCACAGCTCATATTCAGTTACTGAAAACTAATTCTGCTTCAGTCCTGAAGTATAGTACATGGCATAGACATTAAAAATCTTATTTTGTATATGCTGATATCACACAGGATTTGACTTAATAATTCTTCATATGATGCTATAGATAGTCCTAGAATATGTGGCCCACCAGCTCCAGCTGCACACAGAAAGTTGAAAATAATGTCATGAGGTCCTGTTGAAATATTGAGTCATCAGAAAGTGTACAAGAGCACAAGCTGCATAAATCATGGAGTGGAAAAATATTTTTGTACTGTGGTTTAGAAATAATTATGGAGAATTTTGTTGAAAGTAATGCCAAATTTCCTGCTCATTACCTCTAAGTAAGTTTCCAGAATAACATACTAAAGATGATGACATCTTATAACAAATTCTGAAAATAAGAAAGCTCTGAAATATCCAATTGACAGTGTTTTCCAATATTCATCCAGAGGATAAGCAACAGAGTCCTGCTGATTTAAATGAACACATGGAAATTCTCTGTACTGGTATATTGAACAACAGTATGTAACTCCAGCAGTTTTCAACAGTGTTGAAGAATTGCCTGTCAATGCTAAATAGAAAAAACACAGTATGCATGAGTCTGTGGAAATTCAAGAACACTAGTTGGAATAGAATTTCTTCTGTAATATTTAGGGAATGCTTTAGCCATTGGTAAGGTAAAGCCATTTTTCTGGGTTGGAATTTCACATTTCATCAATGAGTGTGTCCTAGATATATGTAAAATATCAACAGAATATTCAGTCAACTTTATTTAAGTTAACTGATGTTAATTTATATGGTATAGTAGTTACAAAATGATCCATACAGGTCCAGAGATTCATCTGTGCACTGCAGTTTACGTGATTAAGTTTCTGTATGTAGTTGATGAGCTGCCTATATATTCATGTGACTACTTCTCTTCTCATAGTGTGTTTTGTGACTTTAGAATATTTTTTGCAATCTTTAAACTTTTTTTATAACTTTCCATTTTCGTGTCCACCTATGCTATCAAATCTTATTCTATGTATCAAAAGGCAATCACTGTAGACTTTGAATGTCAAACCCCATTAATTTTAGCATACAAGGGATTGTTCTTTGAGATTTAATAATTTCAAATAGTTTCCCTCTTCCTGCTATTTCACTTTGCGTCTGCAGTTCCCTTAATGCAGGGACTAGACCACCTCTTATTCCTAGCTTTGTGTTTTCTCAAGAACAAGAGGCAGCTTATGGGAGCCATCCTTCCCTGATGCACAAGTCTTCAACAAGTTTCAGATACCTTAATTAAAAATCAGTTAGTTTGTTAGAGGAGAAAAAGACAACATAATTAGAAAAACCGTAAAACACTGTTTCCTCAGGCTAATACCCACGGGCTGGTGTAACCTTCTGTCATCCATTTTGTCAGTATTGGTGAGAGCATAGAAACCTCTCAATGATTTATGCATTTGCCTGTTGTGTTCTTAGTTCTGTAAAAGAGCTTTAGCCTCTGTCAGAGGCAGGATGCTGGGCTAGCAGGGTCTTTGATCTTGTTCAGTACATGCACTCATGCTTTTATGGTGTTATATTTTTTATAAACTAAGAGAAGTTCTTTTGTTTGGTTCCTTGCTTACCTCTGTATGTCTGCTCCTGTACTTCTCTTTATGCAAGCTGAGTTTAAAGGGAAAATGCAAAATATGTCTGGAATATGCTGCTATACAAGTTCAGTCTTACTCTCACTTTTTTCTACCATGTAAACTTTGACTTGTTCCTCCCAGATTCTCACTTACGTAGAAGAACCCTGTATTCTTGTCTTGTTTCCCCAGCCTTACTAATCTGCATTGTATCGAGTTTATCATTGAGATTTACTGCTTGAATACGGACAGATGAAGATGTTCTGTGTTGACACTGTTTTATAATGCCTGATACTCTATTTAAGGTATTCATATTTGTTGTGATGCAGACCATGATCTCGGTCATGTGTAGTGAGTACTGATTCATATGCCAGGGAAGGTGTTGGAAAACATCTGTTTCTTGGATCTGCAGTCTAGATGATTCTGAATGTTCTGATTCATTAGTGACAACAAATGGTGCTCCAGTTTTTGTTGGTAGCAACGTAGAAATCCTAGATTAGGCTGTCAGAGTGCTTTACTGAAGCCTGCTCAAGGTTCCTGAGCCGTGTAGGCACATTGTGAACATTGCTGAAGACAAATTGGCCTGTGCCAATCTGCTTGTGCTGCTGGAAAGACAGGGCAGAGGGGACTCTTGGAAGGAGACTATTACTACATGTCTCCATGGAAATCTTTAGTAAAAAACAAAGGATTTATTTGAACTAAATGTATAGATGGTGAGGAAAATCAGTTTTGGAGAGCAGGTCTGCTACTCTTTCTGCAGCATTGTCCCTTGTTCCTTCAGTGACAGCACTGTCACAGCCTGCTCAGCTTTCCAGGGCTCTGATTGATGAAGGTAGGCAGTGGAGCCAGGTTGTTTTGCCATTCCCCTCAGGCTAGTGCCAGAAGCAATCTAATCTGCCTTTTGTTTTCAGATAACTGTGATAATAAACACATTAATTAAATAGACACTTGTATTATTAACATAGTACATAATTTTAATTAGTTAATAGTTACTTTCCAGACATACTTTATTATTGAAACAAGTGTGAGTCAGTAAGAATTAGCAGGTCAGAATTATTATTTTTCAAATTCATATGTGTTAAAATACAAAACTGGTGGCAAGTCACTTTGCTGCCTGAGAAGTAGAGCAGAGAATATAGAGTTCTTTGTTTGCCCCATTCAGCAGGTAGGGAGTTTCTCCTAGATCCTTCACAGCTGAAGTGGGTTGGGCTGGAAGACTGATACGATGGATGGAGCTCATGTATCTGCAGGTATCTGCAACACGTACCAGGTGCAGTACCTTTGATGGAAGTTTCTTCATGTCTTCTATGACAGATTTATACTGGTAGTCATGACAGAATTCCTGAAAGATGTCTATACTGCTCTCTAAGAATGAGATTGTACACAGGGTATGTTCCTAAATTGCTTCTCACAGAAACAAGTGCTTCCCAGAGATCCCAACAAAAAGTGGCAGGAGTTGTCTTATGCCCTTACTGTAATTGCTACCTCATTATTGGTAGTAGACCAGGCTACCTGCCTCTGTACTGTGGGCCTGGATGTCTCCTGTGGGTCTCTTGAGGCACCACTGTGACTGAAATAATGCAAAACCATGAAATAGCCCTCATGAGTGCTCTTATAGCATGGAACTGAGGCTATATATATCCTGGGATATGGTTTATGAGATATTTGAGAGGCAAAACTTGCTGCAATAATGTTGAAGGATGGTAGTGAATGGAGGGAGTCAATCGCAGAGTGAATGGGCACAGCAAACCTGGTGCAGTTGTAGCCAACCGACTTTTGTGATCATTCCCTGGAGTGAAGTGTTCCCAGCACTGTGGCTGTACTTTGTCTGAGAGAGAACAATTTGGAACTGGCAACGGTAGGGTGGTGATAAACGAATTTAGCAATACTTGGGTTTGTCTCATGGCCCTATAACATTTAGCAGTGTAGATATACCCAAAGAAGCAGATATACCCAGAGGGTCTCTTCCACGTGCACCTGGGAGCTCTCTTGCAGGTTTGCTATAAACCTAAAATGCAGATCTGGTCTTTTGAGCAACCTCAGATTTACTCTCAGAAGATTAGTGGTGTTTTATGAGGCTTTGAAGGGAAGTTGATATTGGTTTCATTGAAGTCTGTGACAATTTCTGTCATTAGCAGTAGGAATCAAATTTTATCCTTAGTGAATTCTTTTCTTCTTTTTACAGTAGTAATATTCCATTCCCAACAAATGGCTGTACCAGGATTATTTTCTGCAGCTGAAGTGGCAGCCTGGAGTGAGGTCATGCTGAAGATACTGGTATGTGATAATAGCTACCACTTGGTGGCATCCATGCCATGCTTTATTTAGCTGAAAACTCCATAGCCAGCAAGCTGGGAAAACTTTGGGAGTATCTGTCTTGACATTCATTCTTTAAGGGTATTTAAAATAGTTAATCTGGGTTGGTGTGTGAAGTGCTCAACATATACATGACTCACCTTATGCTTGTAGTTTAGTGTAGGAGTATATATATTTACTGGCCTTGCAGTTGGCTCAACTAATCAAAGTAAAGTGATTAAACTCTATCTTGCTGCTTTCTTTGGAAGACTGTTCAACTAATTTTTATTCACAGAAAATCTGTTTAAGCTCTTCGATCCTTGGTCTTGACCTTGCCACTTACCTGAGTTTAAAACAAGGTTTGATTTTAGGTAAGTCAATTAGAAATAAAAATAGCACAGATCTGGTTAGGGGGAGAGTGTATTTGAAAGGAGTTCTTGAATCTTTGATTTGCACTTTTCAAAGACTCATTCTGGAAAGTGTGAAACATTGGCATTACTAAGGTTTATTAGGAGGTGGAAACAGCTACAGATTCACTTTACCTAAGTTCTGACATTTAAATGAGATGTCAGAAATATATTTCACCAATCAAATTCTTAATTTGGAGGTTTCTATCTGTCTCTGAAGTGATATCTAGCACAATTCAGTTTGATTCTTATGAGTATCTAACTTTGGATTTAAAGCTGTAAACCTGTCCTTCTTGTATTTATTATCAAAGTACTGAGAAAAGAAGTGTTGTGCTCAGTGGTTGTCAATTAATGGTTGTGGTCAATGATCTTTTCCAAACTAAACAATTCTATGATTCTAAGACAAAATTTTTTAAAATGGCTGGTAAATATGAATACATCAGGTTTTTAGTAGCTTAATGCATATATAGGATAGTGGGCATTTTTTTGATATAATTAATCTGATGTAAGGGAAACCAAGAACTCTTTAAGACTTGGTCTGCAAGTCCTTCGTCACTTCAGGGGACATAATATAGCAATGAGCATGACATAAGTATGGATGAAATCTAAATAAATGGCACTTGGCTGTTTGTGGACTGGTACTAGAACAATATTTCTACTTTTGAATATTTGACCCATAAAATCCACTTGTGATGGTAATGAAATAAAAAAACAACCTCTTACAAACGCTGTATACTTGTAATCTAATTGCATTATACAGTGATGATTGAATAGTAGCTGACATTTGAGTGTTATTCATTGCTTTGTTAGATTCTTTAACTTTTTGGAGTAGAGGTTAGAAGGTTTGTGGGTTGTCTTATTTATTTTTTACTTAAATTTTAAACAAATATCACTCCTAGGTCATTGGAGAGTTGGTGGAAAACAGATACTTCCCAGCACTTTTGAGACTTTTTTTTCCTACTAGTAAAATCAAAATAAAATGGAACAAAAATTTCTAAACATTTGACAAGCAAATAATCATTATTAATGAATGAGATTGCTACTAGTTTTGGAGGCAATAAAAGATTAACTATCAAAACATTACACGTAATTGAAACTTGATGACTTATTTTGACCTGGTGAATCTCCCATTCCTCTCTGTGGCCTGCATCAGTGTGGTGAGAGATGGGCTTTAAAAAAAACCATGATTCTGTTCTGCTAATTTTCAGTTTTATTAAGCAGGATAAAGCAATAATCTGAGTTAATTTCTTCTTGAAAGCTAACTGTTTGATAATCCCAAGAGAAATAAATAACACTATTCCATGTTTCAAACAGAACAATCATGTTAGCAAATGACTGTGAAATTGGGGAACACCAGAATTCTCAGTACATCATAGTTCTTCACATCTCTCTAGTCCTTCAACATTGCTAGGCATTTTTGTTATGTACATATTTAAAATTACAGCAAAAAGGCCTGTACTGAAGAAAACTGAATATGAGTCAGCAGTGCCCTGGCAGCCAGGAGGGCCAGCTGTGTCCTGGGGGCATCAGGCAAAGCATCCCCAGCCGGTCAAGGGAGGGGATTGTCCCGCTCTGCTCTGCAGTGGGGTGGCCTAACCTTGGATACTGTGTGTGGCTTTGGACACTACAATATAAGAGAGATATTAAGCTATTAGAGAACCTCCAAAGGAGGGCAATGAAGGTGGTGAAGGGCCTTGAGGGGAAGCCGTATGAGGAGTGGCTGAGGTCACTTGGTCTGTTCAGCCTGGAGAAGAGGAGACTGAGGGGACACCTCATTGCAGTTACAACTTCCTTGGGAGGGGAAGAGGAGGAGCAGGCACTGATCTCTTCTCTGTGGTGACCAGTGACAGGACCCAAGGGAATGGCCTGAAGTTGTGTCAGGGGAGGTTTAGATTGGATATTAAAGGTTCTTCACCCAGGGGGTGTTTGGGTGCTGGAACAGGCTGCCTAGGGAAGTGGTCACAGCACCAAGCCTGACAGAGTACAAGAAGCTTTTGGACAATACTCCCAGGCACATGGTGTGACTCTTGGGGGTGGTCAGTTATGGGGTTGGACTCGATGATCCTTGTGAGTCTCTTCCAACTCGGCATATTCTGTAATTCTTTGTGATTCTGTGATTCTGTAAAGTATATGCATTAGTCTACTTCTAGAGGGCAGCAAATGACTGTGTTTTCATCACAAGAGAAACGACAAAATTACCATACAGTTCTGCCAGCAAACCAAAGGCACAATCCAGCATCTTGTATTTAATGGCAAGCTTCCCATTTTCTTTCATGGGAACAGGATCAGGCCCCTATTGCTTTCCTTACTTTCTTCCCTCCTCCACTTTTTAAGTGGATAAATAATGTGCATAAAATGCACTATACTCCTGTTATCAGTTGTCACTTTTTAAAGCAGGGTGAACTATGGATGGTTTTTATTAACACTCTAAGGCTAAAATTCAGTGGATATAAAATGTACATGACAGAAATGTAATATTATTTATCTAAATATGAGCTTATTGGGGTTTCTTATCTGTTTTGTTTTGTGGTGTTTAAAGGAATGTGGATGTTTCTTTTTCTCTGTCCACACTTCGTAGAGAATAGTGGGGGGTGCCTCTTCTTTTGGAAATAACCCCTAGTGATAAATTCACAGGTGCAACCAAAAGAAAGAAAGACTGTAAGTAATTTTTATTTTAAATGTAGCTAACTTTTATTTACATGTGGGTTTTTCTATTGTCTTTATCATAGCCCTGGTATATTCACATGTAAGCTTATACCAGTAGTGTAATCTAAATGATGATAAATTACCCAAACATCTCATTACTATTCTATTTTTCTTGGTCGGTGATCTATCTCTATAGAAGCTGTTCTAACTTTGTAGCCTCTATGATCCCTTCCTCTTCCTTTTTTTTTTTTCCCAGAAAAAAATACACATCTATTTTCAAAATTTTATTAGTTGAATTCATGCAGAGCTAGAGGAAAGGGAACTGCTCAGATAGCAACTTCTTCAGAGAGTGTGTTTTGACTCTTTGGCCCTTTACTTTGGAAGAGCTTAAGTTTTGTGTTCCACATATCTAGAGAACAATCTGGCTGCAGATACAAGCTGATGAAATTATAGAGCTTCTCAAAGGTATGATTTATTCCTCATGATTACCTATGAATGTAGAATGAAAACAGCCACAGTTCAGTACATTCTGTACATTCAGTACATATATCCTTTGGCCTAGAGGGCATTTTTACCAAGTATCAGAGTATCAGAAATAGCAGTGTAACAGAGGCAAGCTCCTGTTGTCATAATTTCAATGCTGTGCAGGTCAAGAAATGGGATTGTTCCAATACAGACTGAAAACCTCTCCTTTAGATGAGAAACATCCCAGAGCCTCTGGGCTGTGGGACAGATAGGATGCCTCTGGTTGAGGTAAAGCCACTGTGGATCATGTTTGCAGCACCCTTGCCAGTGGTGACCTCTCCTGGGGGAGTTTGTTCCTTTGAAGGTGCTCAGAGTCCAGAATTGCTGGGAGGAGGATGCTGTGAACCATGTCTCTTCTGGAGTCTGATGAGGTCTGCAACTATTTTCTTTGTCTCAGAGAGCCCTTACTTCTTTCACCAGTGAACAATTCTAGTGGCAAATCAGATGTCATTTCAGTTGCATTTTAAAAAATTGTACTGGAACTGCCTTTTCCAGGTTGACATTAGTTTTCACTCTGTTTTCAGTGCTGGTGCTGGGTATCTGTTTCTGAAACCATTTACAGTTCTGATTCATTTTTTTAATAGAAAAGTCTAAAGAGTGACTCACACCAGAGTTTCAATTTTTCTTTTCAACAGTTATGAATAAAACATAATGTAAAGGGAAAAAAACCTTTTGTTGTCTACTTCTGAGGAGTACAAAGGAAACATAGAATATTCTGTGTGACTTAGTGCCTGAAAAAATCACAGCAAGGCTTCTAGAAGAGTCAAGAGGTGAAATACTTTAGCTAGATATGATATCTTTGAGATGCCTCAAACAAGACACTGTAGAATTTTGCACCCATAAAAAGAGAAGGTTTGTTCTCCAAGCTTTAGATTCAGTTTTTAGCAGTCTAGAAATGATGATGTTTGCAGTGACATAGTTGTTTCTTGGAATAATTCTTCATTACTCATTTTTTTCTGAGAGATTAGCACAGATACTGTCCCACAGCATACTGTAGTTTAGGCTACTGAGTGTATTACTTCTTGGCTGCAGACTTCTCCAGCATATGGTACTTTATTGTGTTGGCCACAGAAATGTTCTATAGTCTTGCAGTAGCTTTGAATGTGGTTCTGTGGCTTTCAACTTTAATTATGCTTAATAACATAATACATACATAGCAAATAACATTTCCTATATTTAAAGTGTGGTTCTACTTTGAAATGTGATGATTTTAAGATAATTCAAAAAATAAGTTCCTTGTGCTAGTCAAATCATAACTGACTAGTAACAACCATAAATTTTTCTATCTGCCTTTTCTTCAGCAGGGCAGAACCAGCAGAGTCAGTGCTCGTGCTGGACTCTTCAACCTCCATGCAGAAATGCGTATGGTGTATTCAAGGGTGAATATACTGCCTTGTGGCAGCTCTGCAAACTCTTCCCTTTTTGAAAAGATACCTTTTAGGATATCTGCCTCCACCCAGCTGAATTTTTAATGAAGTTATTATTGTTTAAGCTATCAGTAAAGTTTTGACTGGATCTCAGTAAACAACTCAGTCTTTTATTCACATTTCAGCAATGACATCAGAATGAATCAATAAAGATAATTTAAAAATCTGGGCATTGCTGTCACTTTTTTCTTTCTCATGCTGTAGAGAGACGATTATGCTGAGGTGGGGTTTTTGTTTTGTTTTCTTTCATTTAGTTTACAGGATTTTATTGTCAGCCCTTTTAAACTAGCCATGCTTTTATTTTGATACAGAAAAAGACAAGTAAGCCAGCTTGACAGGCACAAGCTCAAACCCAAAGCAATTGGGAATAACCAAGGAAAGTTTGAGACTTAATTTAGAGCTGTCAATACCTTCCTAGTATATAGCTTACCTTGTATCAGGGCGTAAGTATTCTGTGGGCACAAGAGACAGCTGTGCTGTGTGCTGCCTTTGGAGCTGGAGGAGCAGCAAGGGTGCAGAGGACAGCGCTGGCTCTGAGAGCCATCCAGGCGAGCTCTGTGCTGGCTGCGGTGGCTGATGGATGTGAGGTGGTGTCTCTGCACAGCAGTGCACAGGGCAGCTCACCTGGAGGTCTTTGCAACAGGCTTCTTTCTTTGGACAGGAGATAGCTTCAATTTCCTACAGAGAAATGGTTATGATCTGTTCCTAGTTTATTGCACAAAATTGAAAACAAGCAGGAAGTCAGTCCTTCTACTTTAATAAAACTGGCCATCTTTACAAGCCAGTAAAAAAACCAGAACCGCCTGAGATTGACGGGAGTGAAGTAAGTGAAATTAGCCTTTGTTGATGCTTTGAATTTCCTAAAAAATCCATCCAATATCTCACTCAGAGCACATGTGGAGGCAGTCTTGCTGTACTGTAACACGAACTGCGATAAACTCATCCCAGTTTATAGTGTATAAACTATTCATGTGTACATGGTGGAGTTTCATTCACACACACACATATATGTATAAAGAAAAAAACCTTCCAACTTGAGCAGAAACTAATTAAAAATAGAGATTTTTTTCTTAATTACATTGCAAATAACTTTTTTTTAAAAAAATAGTCTGCAAGTTTTCATTTCAAATTCTCCTAGAGACAAGGATTTTGGATGAAGAATTCATACTACACTGTCTTTTTCTACAACTTCCTCACTCTAACAGTCTCTGATTTGTTATATGAGTAAGGTAAAAGCTGACTCAGCCAAACAAACTTTGAAAAGCAGCACTAAGCTGTGCTTAGTGGAACTGTTGCTTAAACCTTGTTTTCAGTGATCAAGGCAGCCCAAAGAAACTAAATCTTTTGATAAAAACTAAACTGAAAGCTAAGAGGAAAATGTCATACCCTAAACATAATTTTAAAAAAGGTTCTCCTTGTGTCTCTAGCTAAGGTTGCAATAAAGTCCACACAAAAGAAGATAAATGGTTGTTCACTTTTGCCCTTTAAAAGATTGCATTAACCCTGTTCTCTCTGCTTTTTTAAACTTTGACTGGATGCTGTCACTCAAGAAAAATACCTCTAGAAAGGTATACTAATGGCTTTGTGAGTAGAGACATTCGCTGCAGAGGTTCAACCAGTTCTTACCACAAGGCTTGGAAATGTAGTGCCAAAGGTTGTTTTGGCTGGGCCTGGCCATCTCAAGGTCATGCTCTTCCCATAGGGTTTGTCATTCTGGCTGCACAGCTGCCAGCTAGGGAACACCTGGACATGTCAGGTGTACCTCACCTTCTCTTTGTGGTACAGAATACTCAGCCCTTAATGCTTTCTAGGTGGAAAGGAGAAATGAGCTGCTTGGTTCAGTGAAGACAATGGAGGAATGTGTCACTTCAGCTTTGCTGTAGCTTATGCAGAAATTTCGCAGTTAATCATAGTGGGTTGCCAGATACAAGGCAAAAGCAGGTCTTAAAAGTTTGAGCATGACTTCAAATAAAACACACTGAACTTTTTCTTAAGGGCAATAAAAATGAAAATGCTTAAGAGTCAACAAAAAATGCATGATAGTACTTATAGTCACCTACAAAGCTTGTGTGATGATGATGACAAAGTAGTGTAGTTTTCTAAGATTTTCTTTGCTAGAAGGATAGATCCCAGTGCAGCAAATACTCCATAGATTAACAATATATCAGATCTTTTTTTCAACTGAGAAAATGAAAACTTTTGAAATGTGTACGTTTTTTATTTTGGACTCAATAATGGAAATATTAAAACGTTCTCTGTAATTGCTTTTAACTACACAGTTTAAAGCAGAATTGTCCACCATATGAATGATTATTTTCAAGACATTAGTAATACCTCATTACTACTGTCTCCAGATCTAAGAGATATACTCCAGCTTTGAACTTTGATAATAAATCATCATGATAGTGTATCATTTGTAACAGATAATGCTGAAGTAAAGTGTATACAAATTAATGGAAAACTGAAAAGTTATTTGTTTTCAACTAATTGTTTACTTCATGTACTACATAATACATGAACTAACAGTCTAATACATGTAATAGCTACATTATTATTTGTTCTCAAGGTTGTGTAATTTAAGGTTTTGTATCCTGCACTGCATCTGTCAAAGAGCTTAAAAATTACAAGGGAGATTTAATGTCGTCAGCCTTGAAGATGAGAAAATAATGAAGCATGGCCCCACAAGGTGGTTAATTCTATATTGTGCAGTTGAAAGGAACTTAAACTGTTCTTTATCTCATATAAATTGCTGTTAGGTATGAACTACACAACTGCAATTTTATATTCTTCCAGGAAAATGAAAATAAGGAAAGCACAGAGATATTTCCCGTAACAGTGTACTACCTACATGTATTTCAAAGTGTCCTAAAATATTTCTATAGATACGCTTATAAAATTAAAATAACTTGATTTTATGTGTGCTGAAGCTTAAGACATAATTTGTTAATTGAATAGTGAATTACCACAAAAAGCTTGTGACAATTTTTGGCCATAGGCATTCATACATAAAGCACGCTTCATGGAAAAACAGGAGAAAAATGGAAAATGATGGTGAAAAAAATGCTGGCATTTTAGTAAATTATAAGCATGGTTGGAAAACTAGTGGGTTCTGAGATATTCTGTTGAATGTTTGGTCTTCTTTTGGGAGTCAGAAAGTCCCTTCTTATCTCTAGTATGGCAGCAGGAGGATACATTCCTAGTGCAAACATGTTTGGACAGTTTGCAGAAATCTGCTAAAGACTTGTGCTTAAACTGAGCTTCAATTAAATTAATTTTGGTTGTATATGTAAGGAGTTCTAAGAATTGATTAGAAAACCAAAAGAGAGTGAACTATATCACAAGTGTTAAGTATAATTTAAATAATAAATCACCATTTGTGTTAATTTAACCTTATATTTCATAACACCAGAAATGCATTCTTAAAAGGAAGGTGAATGGTAGGCTAAAAATAACCATAATTTTATAATATGTTTGTTAAAATAAAGAATTTTTCCTTGTCTATTAAAATACTGGTGTATTTTTTTTTACCATGTCAGTTCACAAGTTCTTGATTTTCCTTTTTTTAAAAATTCAATAACTTTTATTGGAGTAACACCAAGGGAAAGTAGAGAGGACACTTGCCTGAATAATTAAATTGTAGTAAATTACACTTGTTTCACTGGTTCTAATTTCTGCTAGAGAAAATGCAGAGAGAAAACTAAACAGGATTTTCTCTTCGGTCAACCTTGTGCTCTCTGATTAGGAGCTTGATACGTTAACTCAGGTTTTGAATTAAACTAAATGCCTGTTTCATCATCACTCTTAGTTTATTGGGGGTGGTGTATTTTATTTTTGAATTGCAGCTATATGACCACTTACTAATGTTTATCTTTGTGGATGGAAGGCAACTTCAATGAGAAGGTGCAATGAAGTGCTGGTGAGCTTGGCTGTTAAGGAGCAAGAAGTTTTGATGGGGAAGAGAGGTTTGAAAAATCTTGGTTGCATGTAGAGGTCTTGAGGCATTGGAGAGCTCCAGGAGGCAGCTTGCTCCTTGGCAAGCCATGTACTGTGCAAGGCTAGTGAACTTCTAAAGAGATCCCACCAGTTGCCTTTCTGCCAAGGAGTCACCCGATACTCCTTTTTGCTTCTGATCCATACCATCACATTTCTGAGAAGGTTCATTAGGAAGCATCCCTTGGGCTTTGCCTTTCTAGGCTGATAGGCACAAGGCTGCAGTCCCACATGGCCAGGGAATGCAGCAGAAGAGCTCTCTCCCGTGGGGGCTCCTCTTGGTTCCTTCAAGGTCCCTGTCTAGGCCTGAGGGTGTTATACCGGCTGAGCATTGGCTTTGTGCATGCATTTCTTTTCAGAGGAGAGGAATATGTGTCAATATTATCCTCACTAGTTATAAGTTGTCTGGGCTGGCACAAATTGAAGGCAAGACCTCATGAGCAGCCACTAAGCTTTGCATCAGCTGAGTGAAGTACAGGACAGGCATGCTGGGTAGCATAAGGAAGCTGATGGTTGAAATTACAGCTGAAAGCAGTCAGAGAATTCTCCTGGGAATTCTTTTTGAAGGTGAAGGATAACTTTGAAAGTTGAGATTTTGCTTTTCATTGACTTTGTGGTGCACGACTAGTGTTGGTCACAGTTTTGCAGCAGTAGGAAGGTATGACCCGAACTTGGCTCCCTGAGAGACTGGGCATCCTACTGGAGGCATGCAGGTCCTGTGAGATGCAGTCTCTGCAGCAGATTTTTCAGTTTGCAGGAAGCCCCCCGGCTTTAATGAGGTGCAGGTAGAGCAGCAAGGCTGGTTGCTACTAGTGACAGAATCAGGCCTCTATGTGGTTAACATGCTCTGCGCAGCTTTACTACTCAGTTGGCAGAAATTTTGTCTTCTTCTGAAAAATCGAAGTGATCATTAGCTTACACTGAGCTGACACCAGAAATGAGTCAGAAAGGATCTTGATCTGAAAGCTTCCCTGTAGGGCATGTACGTGTGTCTTCAAGCTTTTCTCTTCTTTCCCTGGGAGGGCTTGCCCTCATCCAGTTCATAACTCTTTGCCTTCCTACCTGATATTTGTTGACTTTTGAAAGTTGCTGTTGCCAAGAGGCAGAATTATCTGATTCATGGGAACCTCTGCATGTTCTCCAAAAAATGCATTTTATTTTTCAATAACAAAGATTTTTGTGAAATCTCAGTAAGGTGAGATTTCCATGGTCCTGCTCAGACCATGGGGAAAGAGGCAATTTAAGCACTTAACTGATGTATAATCATGATTTGTCATACCTTCTGAAGTCTTTTGTTGAAGTGGATAAATGGAGCAAATAAACAAAAATTTGAAGATAGGGCTTTCCAAACTGTATTCATCTATTTATGTTCCCACTTCATAGACTTTAACTGATATGCTAGGGCAATATTTACAATATTCATTACCTGTAATCCAGTAGGAAACATTTAATGATCTGCTGAGCCACTTGAATCCCCACGAGTCTATGGGAACAGATGGGATCCACCCAAGGGTAATGAGAGAGCTGGCAGAAGAGCTCGCCAAGCCGCTCTCTGTCATCTACCAACAGTCCTGGCTCACTGGGGAGGTCCCAAATGATTGGACATTGGCGAATGTCATGCTCATCCACAAAAAGGGCTGGAAGGAGGACCTGGGAAACTACGCCCCATCAGCGGACCTCAGTGTTGGAAGTTATGGAGCAGATCATCCTCAGTGCAATCACACAGCACCTACAGGATGGACAAGGGGTCAGACCCAGCCAACGTGGGTTTAGGAAGGGCAGGTCCTGTCTGACCAACCTGATCTCCTTTTGTGATCAGGTGACCCACCTGGCGGATGAGGGGAAGGCTGTCGATGCAGTCTACCTGGGCTTCAGCAAAGCCTTTGACACCGTCTCCCACAGCATACTCCTGGGAAAGCTGGCAGCCCACAGCTTGGACAGGGGCACCCTGTGCTGGGTTAGGAACTGGCTGGAGGGCCTGGCCCAGAGAGTGGTGGTGAACGGTGCTGCATCCAGTTGGCGGCCGGTCACTGGTGGTGTCCCCCAGGGATCAGTGTTGGGTCCAGTTCTGTTTAATATCTTTATTGATGATTTAGATGAAGGGATTGAGTCCACCATCAGCAAATCTGCAGATGACACTAAGTTGTGGGGGAGTGTCAATCAGCTGGAAGGCAGGAGGGCTCTGCAGAGGGACCTGGAAAGACTGGAGAGTTGGGCTGATTCCAAGGGGATGAGGTTCAACAAGGCCAAGTGCCAGGTCCTGCACTTTGGTCACAACGACCCCTTGCAGTGCTACAGGTTGGGCACAGAGTGGCTGGAGAGCAGCCAGGCAGAAAGGGACCTGGGAGTTTGGCATTGACCAGGAAACTGAACCATGAGCCACTAGTGGCCAGGTGGCCAAAGAAGGCAATTGGCAATTTCTGGCCTGTATGAGGAACACGTGTGGCCAACAGGTCCAGGGAATTGGATTCTTCCCCTGTAAACTCCAGTGCTGGTGAGGCCAACACCCTGGAGTACTGTGTCCATTCTGGCCCCCTCAGTTCAGGAAGGATATTGAGATCCTGGATCAGGTCCAGAGAAGAGCAACGAGGCTGGTGAAGGGACTCAAGCACAAGTCCTATGAGAAGAGGCTGAGGGAGCTGGGGTTGTTCAGCCTGGAGAAGAGGAGGCTCAGGGGAGACCTTATCACTCTCTACAACTACCTGAGAGAGGTTGTAGCCAGGTGGGGGTTGGTCTCTTCTCCCAGGCAACTATCAGCAATACAAGAGGGCATGGTCTTAAGCTGTGCCAGGGGAAGTTTAGGTTAGATATTCGGAAGAAATTCTTTACAGAGAGGATAATCAGGCATGCCCAGGGAAGTGGTGGATTCTCCATCCCTGGAGGTTTTTAAGATGAGACTGGATGTGGCACTCAGTGCCATGGTCTAGTAACCACAGGGGTAGTGGATCAAGGGTTGGACTTGATGTTCTCAGAGGTCCCTTCCAACCCATCTGATTCTATGATTCTATGATTCTATGGTTAGGACTGCTGTACTTAGTAAAAACCCAGGCAGAGGGCTGAAAAAATTATCAAGCAATTTTGCTGCATTGATTACTAACAAGAGAGAGCAAAATGAATCAAAAAACCTGCTGTTTTCTCCCAGAAACTCCAGAATGTTACTTCTTCTAACATCATCAGGAACAAAATTTACGTTTGAAGGCCCTCCTCCATTTACAGAGTAGGTGCTGTGGCATGAGGAGAGGGATAGTACAATGTCACATTCTGCAGTTCACCATCTCATTTCATTGGAAGGAAGAAATTAAGTCTTATCACTGTGTGAAAGCCTCTCTCTTCATGACATCCTGGTTGTCAGTATGTGTGAACAGATGTCAGATGCTCTCCCCAGAGTGGGCAGGGTTACTGCTCCTGTCCTTTCACAAGAGGATACTTTCCAAGACTGTTTTTCTACATGTCTGTGCACCGGCCTTCTCTCTGAACTCTCTCAACAGCTATTAAAAAGCAGTTAAACAAAGTTCTCCAGCTGAGACCAAGCAGGTCTGTTGCTGAACAGAATTCCTCTACCACAACATTGCTTTTAGAGAGAGAAAGAAAGAAGCTAGTTCAGGGCAGATAGAGACAACAGCAACCTGGCAGACTAAAAAAAAAAAAAGTATCCATCTTGTTTTGAATCTTTTGCTCTTTTGCACCTTCATGCAATCTTTCATGGGAGGATTTTTTTCCTCATTATCTAGTTTCTGGAATTTTAGAGGTTCACTATTTGCTGAGGCCTCTTTATGAGACCAGTATCCCAGCAGAAATTTCTGTTTGGTTGTTAAACTTGTTATGACAGAGTAAAGGGTCAAGGAGCTAGGCTGTCCCCACCTGGGAAAGGTGGTTACTCTCAGGAACCATTTAAATAAATCTGCGCAATCTGGGAGAGAGAGGACATTTTTTAATAACTGGCTGTACATTAAATTCTCCTGTAGCAATCCACTACCCCCTTTCTACTGGTCTAGGTCTTCAATTTCTGATGTAAATATATTCATGGCCATTTGTGTTGTTGTTTTGCTTCAATTTATATAGCTCTTTCCAGCTCTGATGTTGCCCTTTTTATATTCCTAGAGAGAAATCATATCTTATCTAAGACTTTGTTTTGCTGGGTTAATAACCTGAGCTCTTTGCCTTTTTTTCTTTTTCCCAATTGTTCTTTTAGACCATCCCAGCATTTTTCCCAACTTTTTTGTGAAAATGAGTATCAAGCTAATGTATAACATTCCAAATTAGAATTTACCATTGACATCAGTGCTAGTGGCAGTAATGCCTACCCTCTTTTTGCATTATGCAATTAATCCTAAATTGCATGATTTGTCATAATGAAATCATCTCCAGTGTTGACACCTTTGATTAGGGTCAACCATATAAGCAGTTAACCTTCGTCTCCTTCCGGTATTAGTAAACCAACTGGTAACAAGAATTCTTGTTATGAGCCCCAAAGGGCAGTAGTTCACATTTAACATTATACCTGCTATTCTCATTCCTCCTTATCAGGCCTGAAGGATGCTTATATTAACATGGGCATCTCACAATAAAAGAGAAGACATGCTTATTCCCATGAGAAACATGTAAACTTATTCAAAACATGACATTATTTGATGGTACCAAAACTGAAAGAGGGTAGTCTTAGATTAGATATTAGGGAGAAATTCTTTATTGTGAGGGTGATGAGGCACTGGAACAGGTTACCCAAAAAAGCTGTGGATGCTCCATCCCTGGAAGTGTTCAAGACCAGGTTGGATGGAGCTTTGAGCAACCTAGTCTAGTGGAAGGTGTTCCTGCCCATGACAGAGGGGCTGGAACCAGATGATCTTTAAGATCCCTTCCAACCCAAACCATTCTATGTTTTTATGACTGAGGCTGAGGTAAATAAATAAGCTCTCAGTATAGATCAGAAAGACTAATACATAGCATGATGGGATTACTAATTTTTTAATTTCATTACTAAACCAAATATTTTTTAATTGATATTTGGCAGCAAAAATAGCTGACAGAATGCTGGAAATCATCAGAAAAGATATTCAGAATAAGACAGGGGATATTGTTTCACCACCATATAATAGCTTCTAGCATTCACATCTTGGGTCCTGAATGCCATTCTGGTCTCTACATATCAAGGACAGTGTGGAGAAGGTATTAGGAAAACAGCTGAGATGCTTAAGGGGATGTAGTAGTTGCTTTATGAGAAGAAACTGTAAAAGCTGAAACTCTTCAAACAGGAGACAAAAAAGCTGAGGTAGGGTACATGGTTAAGCTTTCAGAAACTGTGAAGATATTGGATAAGCTGAATGCAGAACAGCTTTTTAACAAATTCCTTGGTATCAGAAATATAGGGAGCTCGGTGAAACCAGTGGGAGTCTGGTTTAAAACAGATGAAACAATACTTTTTTTTACTTCAAAGACAGGGAATTGCTGTACTTACTGCAGTAGTCTGTGTACAGACTGTCAGTAGGTTCAAAATAGATTAGATAAGTTTGTGGACATCAGGTCCAAATAGATAAAATTACTCAGAGCCATAGAGAGTCAAATTTTTAACGACTCCAGATACAGAGGATCCATAACTTCTCAGGGTTACCTGATCCAGTGTTTGACTACCTTTGCATTGGAAGAGGTTTTTCTAATCTTTAATGGGAATTTTTCATATTTCAGCTTGTGTCTGTTGCCTCTGGTTTCATCCCCATTCACCTCTGAGAAGAAGGTGATTCCATCTTCTCAGTACTTTTCTGTGAGGTAACTGAACATAGCAGTAAGGTGCCCCACTGAGCCTTCGTTCTACAGGTAGAACAAATCCAGGTTTCTCATCCACTCCTTATATGTCTTGTGATCCAGCTCCCAACCATATCGATGGCCCTTCATTGGTCTTGCTGCAATATGTCCATATTTTTCCATTGTTTATTTTAAAGAAACGTGTTAATTTGAAGTGGTAGTATTTTGAACTGGTGTTTTCCTTTTTATGTCTTTTTATAAAACTCAAAAAGTTTTTAAATCTGGAAAGACAATAATATCCTACTCATCCCCAACACTGAAGTATGACATCTGATCACTGATATTCTACAATTTGGGTTTTCAACTTGAGAGTGCTATAACTCTCCAAATATTCAAAGTGACATTGGAAAAATATTCTTCTTCCACCTTTAGAAATAATATCATAAACATTGTCAAAATTCATTAAGTTTAAAGGGCGGGAATGTCTAATCTCTGCATAAGGGAGAGGATGAAAGCCACGTGCTCCAGAATTGTAATGAGAATTCCACAGTTGACTTAAGCTGGTGGTTCCAGCAATGGAAAAGTTCCAGGTATTAGCTACATCTCCCGTACAGACTTTCCTCTTTTTACTTTGCAGGCAGAAATCCACTGTGTAGCTTAGACAATGAACTGCTGATACTTCTGGGATGAAGGCTGCAGTAATGATGGTACAGTCAGTCCACTGAAGTCAGCAGAGAAAACGCATTTAATTGTCCCATGAAATCTAGGAGCCAAATGTAGTTCCTAAGGTGCAAATCTGTATTGTACATACCTTAAAGAATGTAGCAGCTTGCAGGTTTTCCTCCCCCCAAACCAGCAAAAAAGTCTGATATCTGCTATGTATTGATTTACTCCACTGCTCCTAGACTGAATTGGGTAATAGCTTGCCATTAGCTTGCAGTTCATCATCTGGTGGCATCTAATCAATAGATCAAGTGGTAGCTGCAGTTAATCTTATTTCTACATATCAATGTACAGATCAGTACAGACTTTTGTTTCTTTCTCTTCACCCTCTTCAAGACTGATCCAAGAATTCCCGTTCTTGATGGCAGGATGGATCCGAAAACTTCCTGCATTCCCTCCTTCCCCTTCTGTGGTTTCCCCAGAACCAGAATTGAGCAGTTCACATTGATATCGGAATTCAGATTTAATCTTAATCCAGACTCAATCTTCTTTTTCTCCCCTTCCTTCCTTCTTTTCTCATTTCAGACATACCATCAGCTCTTCTGTACCTGACTGGCACATTAGGGAATTTCTGCCCCTGCTTCTCATCAGATGCCACTTGGTTTCCTCTGCCCAGCTCTTTTGTGGAGCCTCTCCAGTCCTCTCCCTGATGATTTCACACAAACCTCTACTTGAGCAGTTTTTTGCCCTTCCTTTCATGAAAACACGTAGGCTTTCTCTTATAAGCATTTTTGTTCTGAACTGCTCTTTGATGTTCCTGACTTTCTCATTTAGCTACCTGTACAAGACTTCATCCATAGAATTATAGAATCATAGAATGGTTTGAGTTGTAAGGGACCTGAAAGATCACTTAGTTGCAACCCCCCTGACATGGGAAGGGATACGCTTGCAGCCCAGAAAGCCAAATGTGTCCTGGGCTGCATCAGTAGAGGTGTGGGCAGCAGGTCGAGGGACGTGATTCTGCTCCTCTGCTCTGCTCTGGCGATATGCCACCTTGAATACTGTGTCCAGCTTGGGGGTCCCCAGCACAGGACTTGTTGGAGTAATTCCAGAGGAGGCCACCAAGATGATTAGAGGGATGGAGCATGTCTCCTATGAGGAAAGGCTGAGAGAATTGCGATTGTTCAGCTTCAAGAAGAGAAGGCTTCAGGGTGGACTAATTATGGCCTTCTAGTACCTGAAGAGAGCCTACAAGCAAGATGGAGAGAAACTTTTTACAAGAGCACGTAGTGATAGGACAAGGGGAAATATCTCATATGGTTCAATAATTTTGTCTATTTTTCTAATGCTGTGTGTAAATGAACTGGTGCATGTGGTACAGCAGCACCCCTGCAGTCACAGTACCCTGAAGGTTCAGGTCATGGATAGATCTGACTCGTGTATTCTGGCTTTCACTCCAGGGAAAACAGGGGATGTCAGGGTGAAGGAGCTGCTGTATGTGCATCCCCTTTTCCCAAATCCAAATTTCTGGAGCTCATATTACAGCCCAAGGAGACTGGAAGTGCTCCAAGGTGCCCCAGCTTGGACACAGCCTAAAAGACAAGAAAAACCAAGGATATTGTTATTTTGTTTTTGTTACTTATCTGTACTTGGACCCAATTCAGACAAAATAGGAAGAAAACACAGGGCTGTGTTTTGTTACCTGCTTTGCAAGTCACTACTTTTAGTAGTGATACATTCAGATGTATTACACAAAGCAAAGAAATAATGTTCCTAGAAATAACTGTGAGACCTCTCATTGAGAATATAAATAAAAAAAGAAACAAATCAAAATGAAGAAAAAGACATATCTTATCTAAATTTGACATTTACGAATCATCAGCTTCAGATTTACATTTGACAGGTCTGTATAGATACCACAGAAAAAAAGAATCTTTCACTGAGGAGGAACTGAGGCTAAAAAGTATTATAGAAAATCCATATGAGTCACATAAAATGACATTTGGACCTACAAATGTGTGGTGTGGCCAAATTAACTGAGGACACTTGGCACAAGTTTTGAAATGACAGAAAAAATGAGATGAGAGGAATGCAGTGAAAAGAAGGAACTGAACAGCAATTGTTGTGCTTGCTTTGGAATGGGCTGCTAGCTAGTGAGAAAAATAATGGACATGGCTCAATAAATTACTGAGTTTCAGTTGTTTTTTGCAGCTGGGGTGGTGACATAAACCACTTGTCACCAGGGCTCTTTTCCTTGATTTTTAACCTGGTCACCCATCCATCTCCAAACATCACTTTCTTTATAGTGTACGATTCCAAAATTTTGCCCCTCAAAACTAGGGAAGTCATTGGAACAACAGAGAAAACTATAGAGTTCTTTCAAGAACTAATAGTTTTGTTATCTTGTGTGAGTCAGCTTGTGTGGGAGTTGAAGATCTTTGTAGCACATTTGTTAACTCTGTGCAGCTAGTGAAGTTTAGTGTTTAAATGAATGCCTGTGAAAGTTGTCTCATCCAACTAAATCAATTTATTTCAAGTCTTTGCAACAAATCTGTTCTTACAATCTCTTTGGTATTGGGTTAAATTCCTCAGTGTAAAATGAATTGCTTATCAGATTTTGCATATTATGAAAGCTGTACCCACAATGTTTCCAGGCTTGAGAATATTAATTGGTGGAATTTAAAGATGAATACAGATGGTAAGCCTATTAATAAATGATGGGTAGGGAAGTACACATAAATTCTTAGAAAAATATTATATATGGAGTGTACAGTGTAGTTTAAGATGAGCACGATTTTCATCCCCTAGGAATTTTTATATATACTTGCAAATTATACCCAATATATGTGTGTAATAGAAAAGAACAACTCTGCAGCAGGATGGAATTGCTCACTTTTAGTGAAACATAGAAATAGTCTCTTTAAGATAGAGTATTAAACAACAGGTAGAGAGAACATCTCTTGGCTGAGGATAAGGGAAAGAAAAATTTAATCAAACACAGTGTCTCTCTATCCAGCGTAACACTGTGAAGAGGCAGTCCTGTGACACCCATGTGTGTACTCTCAGAGCTTGGTGCAGATGCACATGTGCAACATTTTATGAGAGCACTGTGAGTACCAGGACCACCGACCGACCTCATGGCGATGCCACAGCTCTGCCTGGTTGTGACGTTGGCCCCAGCTGGGGTGCACGTGGGTAAGTGGGGCTGTCAGAAGCTGATGGCAAAATGGCACTTAAAGCAGGATTTGTGTGTGTAATCCAGGGAAAATAAAAAGCTGCTGTGTTACTGTGATGGTGTAAACATGTGTAGAGCCTCCTGGCTCCTGGCACCTACACCACAGCTTTAAGAGAAGAGTACCTTGTGGGCAACCTGGGGTAGGATCCAACCCATATTGCTCTCCTCACAGTACTGCGGACTCTTAAAAGTTACACAGTGACTTGTACTTCTGTGATGCAGATAACAGTAAGGTCTTGAGTTTAGCTGCTAAAAAAGAAGGCTTTCCTTACTGAAATGTCCTGCAGAAGTTAATCTGGGAGATGAAATTAATAAATTAAAACTAGTCAAATAGAAGATTTATAAAAATGATTCTAAACCCCACAAAATGTGTTAGGCAGTGATATTACGACTGAAAAAATCTGCAAGATCAGCTAAACTGTCTATAAACCACACTCTAACTGCATCACTGTTGTTCCAGTCAGAGAAACTGCGGATGGAAATAAATACTAACATGTTATGAATAATAAATGGTTCGTAGCCTTTCCCAAGTATCTTTCTAGTATTTCATTTAGCTGGGGAAATGGTATCTGCTGCTTTAACTGCAGTCACTCTTCTGAAGCTGCTGTTGTCTGAGCTAACTTCTGCATTCTTTGTCTTAGTCTGATGGTCAAAAATGTTTTCAGCTGAGCCCAGACTCAAGTTACAGCTTTGTGAACACCTTAACTAAAGACTGTACTTAAGTTCATTGGCTGACCTGCTGGGAAGCAGCTCTTCAGAGAAGCACCTGTGGGTCTTGGTGGACAGCAAGCTATGCATGAGCCAGAAGTGTGCTCTTGTGGCCAAGAAGGCCAATGGTATTCTGGGGTGCACTAGGAAGAGCATTGGCAGCGGACTGAGTGAGATCCTGCCCCTCTACCCAGCCCTGGTAGTATCTGCCTGCAAGTATCTAAAGGGGGGCAGGGGGTGACAAGAAGATGGAGCCAGGCTCTTCTGGGCAGTGCCAAGTAATAGGACAAGAGGCAATAAGCAGAAACTGATGCACAGGAAGTTCCACCTGAGGAAGAACTTCTTTGCTGTGTGAGTGACCATGCACCGGAACAGATTGCCCAGAGAGGTTGTGGAATCTCACTCACTGGAGATATTAAAGAGCTGTCTGGATGCAATCCTGTGCCGTGTGCTCTAGGATGACCATGATAAAGCAGGGAGATGGACCAGATGAACCACTGTGGTCCCTTCCAACCTTACCCATTTTGTGATTTTTGAACTTTTGGTATTGACTTGAGGGGCAGTGAGCTGATGAACAGAGGGAAGATTGGAGGGAAAACACCTTTCATGCTATGAAAATACAGAAAAACAGATAAATATAAGTTAAATTTGATATATATTTTTTTCCTCCTGAGTGTCAGTGTGTAAATTTCCATGTATATTAAAAATGTAGAACAAAGTTCTTATGACACTTCAGTTACCAAGCTCCCATTAGCATAACTGCAGCCTAAATTTTACTAATTTTCTTTACCGGTTAAAAATCTCTTGATCAAATTGAAATCACCTTTTTAAGACTCTGGGATAATCCTTCAGGAATATTTTCAGTAGTTCAGGGCTTTGGTTTGTACTGTTTTATGAACAGTCTTTTGTATTTCCTGTACCTAATTATGCATTTTAATGAGGCTTGCCTCTGTAACTTTCATCTCCCAAAGAGATGATAATTTTCACTTAGAATAATTTCAGAATTCTTTCAGATGATTATTATTCTTTAGAATATATGATTTTTTTACTCGGGCAGTTGGAAAGACCATACTAGCAATTTATATCTGTTGTAGCCTCAAACCTACCTGAGTTTAACCAAGTTAATTTTAAGTCACACTGTTAAACAATATGTGGATATCTACCTGCAAATATCCTTTCACATTGACTAAATTTGGGGTTGGATTGATAGATGCTGGTAAAAACAAAAAGATGCAAGCTACGTTTAAGTGGATCTGTCAGCATCTGCAGTACACATTTGCAGTGATTCCCCTGTATCAGTTTTTACATCAGTTTAAGTTTTACTGCTGAAATGTGCTTCAAGGCCTTCAGCTTTTTCCAGTTTACACACAGTTTACATAACCTTCCAGCCCTATGTCTGCAGTAGGTCTGGTTCACGTGGATGTCACCACTCACAGTCTCCATTGACGAAGGTGGATGGTCCCAAGATACCAGCGGCAAAAGGTCAGGGCAGAAAGCAGGTGGTAGGGAAGATGTGGTGGTGGCTGGGCATGATAGGCTGCTTATTTGATTGAGTATTACTGAGTGAAACCACAGCCAAGAAAGCTTAAAGAGCCTCCCATGAATTTTTGACTTAGAGCTGTCAATGTTTCCAACTATTTTTAATGCTTGCCTTGTGGGCACAGCTAGAAGTATGAATTTGATAGCATACAGAGGTGGTGACATGGCCTATCCCATATTGTCCTAGGTCGTGGGGGCAGAGGAATATGTTGCTGCCTGGAGTCCTCTCCATCTAGGTGGGGAGCTGGAACTGGGGGTGATCGTAAGGAATACCGAGTAGTTGAGAGCAGTGACTGTGTGTGTGTGTTTGTTGGGGAGGGCTGGAACAGCTGGAAGTGCTGACACAGACCCTTTGTAATCCTGGTGGGATCATCATCCCTTAAATGGATTTTTGTAACTGGAAGAGTATGAATAACATAAATAAAAGGTGGTGATTTACCTTGCTTTTCTCCTTGTTTGTTACTGGAGTTTTATGCTATAGTTGTGCACCATCTCTGTTAGGAGCTGGTTGGTAGTCTGCTCATATGAATAATTGCTCCTAAATTATTGCTTTGTTGAAAAAAACTTTTATAATGAAAGCACTGAGGATGAGCGTTGTTCACTGGACTTTTTTGGTGTGTTTCTGTGAATGTATCTTTATTTTGTTTGCTTAAGGAAATGAGACTTAATATGGTAACAAGCATATACGTGTATGATGTTTGCAAAGGCATATGAATATAGGTATCATAGTGCCTTAATGTTTGTCTGACCAATTTCTGCCAAATTTAATGAAGAGATAGAAGTCTTACAGTCACCATGTGCTCATACATTCTGTAAAAAAATAGAAAACCTTGTAGAGAAAAGAAGCCCTTTTAAGGACCTTGCCGAAGGGAAATCTGCTGTATTTAAAACACATCAGAGAATCCCAGTGGAAGGTTTCCCCCTTGAGATGTAAATCACCGGAGGGTTGTTAGCTCCACTACAAAGAAAGCTACTTGTTTACTCTATTCAGATAACTTCTGTCCCTTCTTCAATCCAGGAGACAATTTATTTGATAATTGTAATGCCAACTTTAAAGGGATCTTTGAGGAAGTGGAGAGCTATTTTTTTGTTTTGTTTTGGACAGTGTATAAGTCTGAGTATAAATGACAAGTCTACTTCTTTCCCTTCAAAAAGGGAAGGGAGCTGAATTAACAGGAATTGTGTTAATATAATTTATACTGGAGAAAAAAGAAACCCAGCCCACCTTGTGTAAATAACAAGAGCTACATGGTGTTACCGTCTCCTCTCAAAAGTGACTATAAGAGCAGAGAGAATTGATGGAACATAGGAGTTGATGTTCTCAATTACCAGAGTGGAAATTCAGAGTAACTTAGCAATCATGCTGGAGTGCCTGAGAGGAAAATTTCAAAAGCAAGAAGAGATCTGAATGAGATCTGATCTGTGGGAAGGAGAACTCCTAAAACTATGTCACTGTCCCACTATCCTTCTGCTACTGATCACTGGTGATGGGAGAGGATGCAGGGTAAGCATACTTATCAGCTAGGAAATACGCTTGCTTTAGAGGAGACACACCTGAACCATCTTCAGTTTAGATACCATATGCACAGGTGCTATATATAACAAACAGCTGCTGAGAAACACCCATTCTCTGACTCAGAGAAATCATTCTGGTTCACAGAAGATATTGAATTGTATTAGTGGGATGCACCATCTCAGCCCTTCCAGTTCATTTCTAGCACAGCTCTCATTGCAGAAAATTTCATGTTGCAGGAATGGGAGTAATTTGGGAGCTTTTAAATGCAAAGAAAAATCTTAGAGAAAGTGGAAGCAGCCTGAGACTTGCCAGGGTGGACGTTTAAAACTTACAGATAGAGGTTGGAGTGAAGGCTTGAAGGAGGCCCAATTAGACCAAATTACTCAACAATGTCCAGTTAAGTTTTGAACAGCTCCAAAGCTGAAGGATCCATAAACCCTTAGGGCAACCTAGTCCAATATTTGACTGCCCTTGTAGTGGAAGAGGTTATCCTAATATTTAATGGGAATTTTGCATGTTCCAGCTTGTTCCTGCTGCCTTTCATCACATCTCCATTCACCTCTGAGAAGAGAGTTACTAGATCTTCTCTAGTACCCTCCTGTCAGGTAGCTGAAGGTAGCAGTAATATGCCCCATTGAGACTTCTTTGTCCAGGCAGATTGAAGTCAGGTTTCTCATCCTGTTCTTATGTGTCTTGTGCTTCAGCCCCAACCATATTGATGGGCCTTTACTGGCTTTGCTGCACTATATCCATGTTTTTCTTGGACTGGCAACCCCTACTGAGCACAGTCGTCCAGATATGATCTCATTAGTGCCAAACAGAAGAACCACTTGATTCAACTTGTGTGTGTGTATACTCTTGCTAGAACAGGAGCGTTGGTGGTGTTGATGGTGTTTGTTGTACTGTTTACCAAGACGCTGAGGTCATTTTTGGCAAAGCTTGTACTGTTGCATAGTATTATTACATATACATTGTAAGATTTGGCATTTGGCTTCTTTGAACTTCATTAGATTCCTCCCAGCACTTTTCTCAAACCTGCTGAGGTCTCTGCATAGCAGAGATCAACCTGCAGCAGATCAACTGCTCCACTCAGTTTGATCTCATCTTTGCATTTACTGAAAGTGCCTTCTAGGTCTTTTATAAACAGTATTGGCCCCAGTATCAATCCTCAAGGGATGCTGGCTGGGCTTTGTGGCACTGATCACAACCCTTTTAGCCTGGCAGTCCAGACTGTTTTCTCTTCATCAACCACTTATCCAGCCACTGTCTCAGCAACTTGGCCACAGATGATCATAAGAAAGGACTTGCTGAAGTCAATATATGAATTATCCTACTACTTTCTTTTTACCCACTGTGCCAATCATTTCATCATACAAAGCTATGATGTTACTCAGACAGAATTTGCCTGTGGTAAATCCATGCTGACTGTTCCTAGTCATGTTCTTTTTTTCCATGTTTTTAAACATATGTTTACATATTTGAATTGTTTCCTTGTGCTGTCTGGAGTACATACTAATTAAAGACTCATTTTTTTCCCTCATTAAATGGGATATAGTGAATCACTCTGCAGTGGTATTAGCACAAACAACAAGAAACTTTTAAGTATGTTAGGAACAGCAAACCTATAAAGGGAGTCATGTTTTTTCCAGCTTTCGAAGAATTAAACAAATGGTTATGACAGATGCACAAGCTATCAAAAACCTGAATAATTTCTTTATATAGGTCCCCACTTCAGAAGGTGTCAGGATGTTCACTACGTTGATCTTACTTGTGTCAGATAAAGATGGAATTATGCCAAGGAACAATTTTTCAAAGAAAGTGGTAAAATGCCTCCAGGACTCTGTGAAAGAACATCCAGGAAATGCAAAGATACCCAGTAAGGAGGATATTGGTTAAAACTTCCAGCATTGACACAACTTGGATTGAAACTACCACTGATTAAAACCACCACACAAAGAAACAGAAAAGTAGCAAATTTGGGGATGATCCTAGAAAAAACAATAAAACTTATAATAGTTGAACTGGATGAAATGCTAGCTAGAAATAGTATAAAGCATCCAGATGACATGATATGACAAAGCATGAATGATGGTTATATAAAGGAAAATCTTGCATTTGTAGAGCAAGAATATTTTAAATACTTCAACAGAAAAACAGATAAACAGAATTCATAGCCACAATTTGCTTAGATTTTAAAAGGTATTGATATCTATTGAAGTATTGAAGAAGTAAAGAGTAGCCAGCACAAACAACAGCTAACATAATTAATTTATGATTGAACCTTCCTCCCCCTTTCCTAAGGAAGAAGAATAGCTGTTGCCATTGCATTATCTTAGGCTCCATAAGAAAACAGAAGATAAGGAAAGCCAAAAAAAGCCTCCTTAGAAAGATAAAGAAAGGAATGCAGCCATTGCGGGAGGAAAAGTGACTCTGCTGAGGTAAGCAGAGGAATTACCAGCTTTAAACAATGCACTAGAAAAAAACTATAAAAGGTGACCAGAACAGAGAACTTGCGAATGCTTTGAACTTGTGAATGCTTTGAACTTAAAGGAGTGAATCTGCATGATCTCTGCTGTAGACCGTCTCCAGATTCTCAAGACTCCCAGGACATCTGGCCAACAGACTGGTGAGAGTTTATTAACAGAGGTTACATATTACCGCTTAGGTCTGCGTAGTTGTATATGTTCCAGTAAAGCTTGTCTGTTAGAAAATGGACTTTTTAATCTCAGCTGTTGTCTACCCACTACACACATTTATCACTTTGGCATCAGATTTGGCATTTCTGGGTGGGCTTGAAGGTTAAGTGAAGTGAGAAAGATAAGCTTCCACAGAGGGATAGAGGTCTGAAGGATCATAGTTTCCTTCTCTGAAAGTAAGGAAGGTGCAAGTGCCAAGATAACTTTGTTTTGAAATAGGAATAGTTATCTCCTCATACATTACCGCAAAATAGATAGAAAATAACTGGAAGTTAGGACTTCATGTTTCAAATGTATATTCCTCCCACTCAGTCACTATGGCATATCAGGAGGCATACTTGTGACATACCTGGTGATGCATCTGCTGTCAGGAAAGGCTGATGAGAGTCATGCCTCAAACCCTAGGCTAACCAAGTGGCCACATCCTCAGCTGAACAAAGGGGTCGCAAGAAGAGGTCAGAGAATCTGTCTCCATCTCTGTCTCTGTCTTTGATTTGATAATAGATGAAGCAAAAGCAGTTAAAGGTCATGAGGGCTTTTTGCCTAAACCAAACCCACAGAAACCACTCTTTTTGGATGATGCTGTTAAAGTAACAGAGCTAAAAAACTAGAGGGTATGTTGGTTGGTTTGTTGGTGGGCCAGATTACAATGGAGGGGGAATAGCTCATGTGGGGTATGCAATGGGGAAAGTAGGCACTAGCAAAATGATCCACAGAAAATTGCGGTCACTTTATGCTCAAGCTGACAGGTGGCAGCGTTAAAAGACACCTTGGTGGATCAGCCACTGCTAGGATCCTGTTTCAGATTGTGTGGTGAGGAACTGGCTCTTGATCTGGAGGAAAGGAACATGCAATAAGCAGAGATTACACCTCCTTTAGCTTCAGCATGCAAGGCTTTAAGTCTTTAAAAGATGGCTTTCTCCATCATCTCGGGTAAGAAGGACAGAGAGTTTAGACAAGATAGTATTGCAAGCACCAGATCTAATCCTTTCTGATTTAGTGGAAGAAGAGGAAAATTTGAGATGGAAAGTTGGTATGGTGTTGCAAGTCTATGGACTTAGATAAAAACTCAACAGTGCCTGAACACACACAAATCAGGTTGATAGCATTGGAGAAATTCAGGAATAAAAAAAGCCTTGACGAGATTAAAGAGTGGTGCACAATGGTCTAAGATTAGAGAAGATGTAGAGGTGTGTGTTAGGAACATAACTTATATGACCACCAGTCACATACAAAAGTAATAAACTCACTAGAGATTGTCTAGACTATGAAGCAGGTTGTGAAATGGACCCTTCTTATCCCAAACTTATAGTAGTTTCACCAGTTGACTGAAGTATTTCCAACTCACAGGAAGAGAGCCAGCACAGCTGCTCAGACACTGATAGGACAGATGTTTCTCTGACAGAATCTGGCTATGACTTGGGCCTGTATGTCACAGAAAAAGTTATAAATGATTGCGTCTGGCATTAGGATTTACATAAAGGCTTTGCATTGCTGGACATCCCCAGGGAGAACTGCTGAATGCTGAAGATGGCTCTGAAAGAAGTTGTAAAGCATCAAGGGAAAGCCTGAGAAATGAACCTCCCAATAATCCTAATGCTGGAATGAGGAATTACTACGTCTCCTGGAATAGGAGAGACTTGAGGATGCTCCATTTGTGATTAGAAGTGTGGCTGCCAAATAAATTACAAACATATGGTCCAACAAACAGATGGATTCAAGGCATGTTAAAGACAGTGTCAGCTACACACCACCAGGTAGCTAGGCATACATTAGAAACAAATGTTCAAAAGATGGATAAAGTAGCATGCGTGTTGCACCTGGTAAAATGAAATATTGGAGACTGAGTAACAGAGAACCAAAGGAAAAATACACATGCTGAGACTTCAGGAGATGAGACTTAGAAATGTCAACTTGGCTAAATCTAAAATAGGGAAGAAAGACCAGAAAACAATGTTCTATTTTTCAAATTCAAATGCATGAAAAGATCATGAAGCTGACTCTCATTTTGCAGAGAAATGAAAATTTAACCTGATGGGGACAAACCTCAGTGCTGTGATAAACCTCACAGCATCTCTGTCCTTGTTTGAGCAAAAGTACTTTAATATTTGTGATTTCAGGGTTTCCTTTGGTTGCTGGTAGATGTATAGCACTGAGTATACAAGGCACATGACTAAACTTACATATTTGTGAGAAGTTTAGTGGGAGAGGTAACAGTTTCCAATTGGAAAGACACTGACAAAGCGGTCAGAATCCAGCACATATTTAAATAAAAGACAGATAAAGAGTGGCACACATTGATCAAGGTATGAAAGCTCCATGAAAAGATACCGGAAATATGAAAATAAAATCAAAAAGTTGCTTGGACTTATTCATTATTTAACATTCAGGCTACATGACATATCTTTTCTTTCTACCCTAGACACAGGATAGTTGACTTGGCTTCACAGCTGTTTCATATATGGAATCTGGTTGATCCTACTTGCTGGCCATGGCACTGAGTGCAGCAGGAAAGAGGGAACTCAGGCAAGTCAGTAGCATGAATGCCAGAGACCCTACAGTGTTGTACAAGATCTCTAAGTCTTCCTAATTGAACAAAAGCCAAGCCATAGTACTGGAACAGTGATTCATAGGAGATATGTTGCCTGTTTGGAAAAAAAACCAAAACAAACCCACATATGAAAAGATCTAATGTTGTTGAAAGTATTGCAGCAAAAAAAACCCCAACAAAACAAACTCCCTTGTTCTTGGTTGCATACAGCACTTGCAGCAGATGTGCTGAGATGGAGACAGTCTTCCCCACTGAGATCACAAGGACTATGTTGGATTCAGAGTGGCAAATACAGACTTGATGGAAACTGTTCACTTTTATCCAGGATCAAGTTCTCAGTTAAGTGATTGCCTGGTGTGTCATTTTAAGAACACTGTAGAAGTATAAGAAAACAGCATTAGCTTATGTATGAAAAGGATGTGTGTGAAAAGGACGTGTGTGTTTCAGAACAATATGTGAATCTGATTTAATTAATAACAATTCCAATCAAACTGTGCTTACTGACTCCAGTGTAGCAGTTATTGGATGCTGTCCTTTTTTTGTATAAACCACCTGTGTTTTCCAGTTGATAAGTCATTAAATACTGTACCCAGTATCAGAATATAGTCCCAAATGCAACTGATATGAAAGTGCCTCATGTAAAAGAAATATTCAACATGCAACTTTTCAATAACTATTAGAAATACTATGGAAGCAGCCAGACTGGCTTTGATAGTTGATTATCACAGTGGCAGATACTGGAATGAATTAGAAGAAAGAAGAATATCAATGGTGTTGGTTTCGTGTGGCTGGTCACCTCCAGCTACTGGAATCTTAAATGCCTCTGTCTTGGCCACCAAGAAGTGTTGGCTACATTACTGGGCACCACTCAGTAAGCCTTAAATGGCACAGATACATGCCATGCCAGTCCTTGGTACTGATAATGGTCTGATTTATTACAGGAGGGCCTTCAAAGAAGGTGGGACAAACAGGTGGTAGTTGACATGGGTTGCAGTTAGCATTATAACTTTATTCTTGAGGACTTCTCTTTGCAAAGTCAGGTATAGCTTCTAGCATGTGCTGATAGGTGACTGTGGTGGTTTGAAAAACCTTTTCTCTGAGGTAGTAATGGTTTGCCCCACTGATAATACTGGACCAATCAAAAGTCCACGTGTGCTCTACAGAAATTACATACCCACAGAAATGGAAGAGAAGGTGGTGAAGATAGTTTTAGAAGGTAGGCAGCCATGATCTGAGCCAGGAGGAAGCAGGGGGTCAGTGAGCCCCTCTGGGGGCCAAGGGCCCTCAGCCCCCAGCTGAGGCTACGGGAGACCCGGTATAGTGTCAAAGCTGGACCGGGTCCTGTAATCAAGAACTGGAAGAGTTTCCTTACTGTCAGCAGCAGTAGAAGACACTGAAAGCGGCAGCAGAGCAGTCCTGAATAGAGACAACGGTGGCTAAAAGCCAAAAGATAGCCAGTGGCAGTGAGATAACTGGAAGCCAGCTGAAAGTATCAGAGATGTTCCTGAAGGAGGGAGAGCTGGCAACAAAACAGAGGAAAACTCAAAGGGGCTGTTTTGGGGTAAGACTGTATCACTTTCCCAAAACCCAGAGATCTCTTGAAGAAGAGGGGTGGACTTCCAAACCCTTAGGGAGTCCCAAAATGCAGCAGCAACTAGAGAGAGAGAGAAAGGAGCTGAAAAACTCGGAGTTGTCCTGAGAGCTGAACCAAGACGGAATGCGGAGGAGGTGGCCTTGCCCTCTGCTGCTGCTGCTGCTGCTGCTGCTATCATGCTGGCGAGCTGAGACAGGGCAGAGGAGCTCTGGTAAGACTGCACTGAAAACTGCCTTAAATGCTCTAACCCAAAAGAAGTGAAGGTCTCCAAGGAAAATCCCCCGAAGGCTTGGGCTCGAGGTTGGAATTTCCACAAAGTAAGACCAAAAATCCTGACTGCCATACTTATATCTGCTGCCTCAGGAAAATGAAGGACACTAACCAGTGCCACAAAAAACTGAAATGAAGGAAGTGTGGCCTGAGGAGTGACAGAAAGACTTTTCTCTTTTCTTCTTAGACTTTTATTGAAGGAAAAGAGGAATTTAATTCAATGTAAATATATATGTGTGTGTGTAAATAAACCTTTGTAAATATTTTCCCCTTCCCCCAATAACGAATGGTTGCGTTTTGTCTGAAAACTCTCCACATGAGGTGAAAAAGATATCAAGTCCATACCGTCACTAAACCCTCTCACAGGGGCAAACTGTGGGAGGGGGGCTTGAACTTAGAAATTAGATTCTTCGGAGTTTCAAACCACCACAGTGACGCAGGGAACAGAATAGGAAATCTGGGGAAAATGTCCTCAGAAAGATAGAGAAAGTAATATAACAGCTGAGAGAGGAAAAACAATGCTAAAACAAGCCTCAAAAAAAGAAATGGGAAGAAAGTTAAAAGATCCAGAAGAAAGAAACAGTGAACAATTTGAACTTAAAGGAGCTGTATCCACTTGAGTCCCTACGGGTGACCACTGCCAGACCCACAAGACTCCCAGTATGTTTGAGTAAGAGATTGGTGAGATCTGCTACAAAACAGTGCTTGGCTTTGTATAGTTGTGGATGTATCTTGTGAAATTAATCTGTCTCTGTCTCAGATGTGTAGTGCCCACTATGCAGATTTACCATTTTAACAACAAGAGCTGCTTCTGCTCTCAAAGCCTCTTGAGTCAGTGGAAAGACAAAAGAGAGTAATTCATATCAGAACCTGTGCTGCATCAGCTCCTCTAACTTCTGTGAAATAAAGAAAGTATTGAAAGTGTCATGAGTTTTCCACACAGAATGTATTCATTTCAATTGATGTACTGTGAACAGAGAGTTTATGCCAATAAAGTACTCGTGAGCTTACTGGATGCACAAATTAATTATTGCATTCTCTTGTATTTAGTTCTTTTTTGTCTGCTGTAAGTTTTACAGTCTGAATGACTCTTGGGGTTATGTCCCTTCTTGAATATATTTGATATTATATCCATTATATCCATATATATTTTTCTCTTTGTTTTATTCATTACATTTCTGTTTTGCCTTTTAGATCAATTCCTTCCTGAGATTGTTCAAGAGAGGGTTTTCTGCAAGTTTTGTCTTTGAAAGGTAATTTAGGGCTTTCATAGTGAAAATTCAGTCTCATTGCTTAAAAAAAAGCTTTGTTATATAAGAACAAAAAATGGCTGATATGCTAAACCTTCCCCCCCACACACTTTGGTTATTAAACAAGTCTTCTGGGGCTTATATAAGTTCAGAGATTCTTGAACTTCTGCCAGAACCCTGGTACACTTCCAGTGGGTATATATAACTCTTTAATACCTATAATGCAGCTGGATATGTTGGGTTTACACATACCCAGAGCCTAATCCACATTGTCTGCTCCAGAACCGATTTGTTCCTTTGCCATAACTCTTCCTAGATTGTTGTACGATAAAGAGCCAGGTGCCAACAATCTTAGCAATGATGCCCCAGCTAAATCTGTTTTAGATGAAAGTGCACCTGCTAGAAATATTTCCCAGGACATGCAATCGTTTAGTCTACAAATTCAAATAATGCTTATTCTCTTGGTTAAATTACACCTAGCAGTTTAGTCAAATACATAAAGTTAGTAGATGTGCCAAAAAATGAATAAATTTGAGTCTCTGATCACTGATACAGATTTTACAGCCCTGGAGCACCGTGAATTCCAGTGGAATTACTTCATATTTATACCACTTAGGCATGAAAAGGTTTGGAATCCCTTGTAAGGATTTTCTATTATTATTTGGAAAAATATTTACAAATATATGTTCTCCTGCTGTTTTATTGAATCATGTGCAGTAGTAATGGGTATGTGGCTTCTGTGCCCGTCTCGAACCCTAGTTTTCAGATTTTGAGGCTGGAAAACTTTCTAACCATGAACTGTTTCACAGCTAACCAAGTAAAAGGCTGTCTGTGCTGCAGGGAAATTTTATTGCCTTTGACAGATGCAGAATTTCCCCACTGACTTTGCTGAGCAACAACACAGGGTACCAAGTCCCCTTTTGTAAGAGCTTTAGTTGAATAGTTACAACATAGGCTTGGAGTGTAGCATTTAAAGTCTAAATGCTTCCTCCTGTGACCTGGTGTAAATCAGATGTTACTCCTCAGAAATCACCCTCTTGAGTAGCCTGTTTCCTTCCACTGAATATGATAGGTGCTAAACTGAGTTTAGGTGGTGAAAGTACACACCCTATTAAAATAGGCTGGGGGTGTAGGTGCTTTAGAGAATTTAAGGAGTACAGAGGACTTTGTTTGCAGATCTGTTCAAGTCCATATTCTGGATGACTGAAAGTTATTCTTGTCACATAGCCATGAAAGATTAGATCATCTTTTGTGATTTCCTGCACAGTCTTACTCTAACAAGAGTTGTCTAACTAGGACTCCTTGAGGGATGTCTGGGAGGAAAGAAGAGCTCGGTGGCAGGCAGACTACTTTAACATCTCGAATCGTATTGCCACCATGATGTCTGTGATTAAAAGCATATTTATAGACTGCTATGGGGAACCTTTCTCTACCTTGGCTCACAATGTAGAGGAAGGCTGTACCCCTATCACAAGGCAGGCCTTTTCTATCTGAATTTGATGGTTTTGCTTTTCAGCTGAAATCGGTTTTATGCTCTATGCACAGTAGGTAACAACAGGTCTTCTTGAATGGTCTTAAGTTATCTAATGGTATAATTAGGAATTTTCATTCCAAAGATTATCCCAGTTCAACTTCAGTTAATTTTGAAGTTTCTTTTTTTAAACCATTACAGAGTCTTCAAGAGTCTCTGATCGTTTTATCACATTATGAATAAAACTTCTGTGTGAGAATGAAATAACAGCATGTTTTCAGAAGCTGTGAACACAGTTTTTGAATAGAATATAATAGTACTTTTTATGATAAATAATTAAATGAAATTACTAAATGGTTTTACTCACATGATTTTAAGTAAGTTTAGAGTGGCTTGCTGTGGTAGTCAGCAGAGGCTGTGCTCTAGAGACGTGCGGCCCCTTCTGCTGCATAGTTGGACTGGTCTGGCTTCTAATTAGTCTTACTCCATGTTCTTCTTTGCTTCCAATGTCTCCTTGAGTAAAACACAACTGTTGATTTTCCTCTTCAAGCAACTGTATTGAAAAGTAATTAGTGCAATTGTTTGAGTGCATGGCTCAGGTGCTCCAGAGTTCATTATCTCTGATACATGGAACTGAGTTGGGTGATGAAGGCTGTGGATGTCTCATGGTGTATGAAAATCTTTGAGGGCTGGCAGTGCTCTGTAGATCCCAACATTGGTGAGTCATTTCTCCTTTCTGCTATTCTTCATGACTCATCTGATGAATTACCTGTACCTGGATCCTTCATCTGTGTGTAGGCACCTTGCCTTGCCCCAGCAGCACAGAAAGTGGCCCTCACCTGAGATGGTGTTAGTGTTAGAAGTGCAGGATCAGGAGACTCAATTTCAGGCCAGCCTCACTCCTCTCCCTGACACAGGATTATGGGGGTCTATAAACAAGAAGGCTCTGCCATGCTGGGGTTACCCTTATTTAGCAGATGTTCCCTTAGATCTTATGCAAGCAAATATAGCGGCCCAAGGTGTCTTTTAGCAGTACTGGCTCTAAAAGTGGAAAAGAAGTAGATCCAGACTCAGAGAGAACTGATTTTTGTGCAGCAAAATTATTAGCTATACCCAGCATGTTCTGGGCAGAGCTAATAATAATAATAGGAAAGCAATAAACATGTTAATACTGCTAATATTGCCTGTTCTTTTGGCACTTAGCTTTCCTCTTGGAGGAAAGCCAGCTCATCTTCTGGGGTTTTTTTGTGCATTATAGATTCTCCTGAGATGCTGCATATTCAGTCAGGCTTTGTGATTTGAGTTAAAGTGGTGTAGCTGAGAGTAAATCTATTAATTTATTTCAATGTAGGAAGTAAGCATCTGAACACTTACTACTATTGCTGAATCAGTAAACAGAGTTTAATAAATGATGCCATTCTGCAGATTTTTTTTCTGCAGACAGCACCTGGGAAGATCTTAAAGGTACTTGCTTGACATTAAGTACAAGTGAATTCAATGTAATTTTAAACTTGCAGACTTTCAGGTAGCAGTGTGGAAGAAAACAAACATTACAGGGTTTTTTTATTCTATTTCCGAAGCTGGGGACTTGAAACTATTTTTGAGTGACTAAGTTTTGCTGTGAAAATGACCAGGTTTCAATTGCAGATTAGGGTGATTTTGGGAAACGAGCTTAGCTACTGCAAGAGTTATAAAAAATCCATCATATATTGGAGACCAGAAGAGGTGAGAAAGAAAGAGAGTAAGCCAGGAATGAAAAAGGGTATAGTCTGGCTGGAAAGTAAGTGTTGAGTGGTCTAGGTGCAGATGGGACTGATGTATTGTAAGCTTTTGTACACATCAAGAACTATTTAAGATTACAAAGTTTACTGCTGTATAATTTTTTTCCATGGGTACTATTAACAAAATTCACAGGTAGATTGGAGAGAAGTAAATTTTCTCATAGATGCACTATGGTGATGGGCTGAAAATTTTAAGGGAAAAACTGGGAGGACAGATGGCTCAATAAGTGGCACAGCGCTGCCCAAGAGACTAATAACTGGAAGGTTGTCAGTGACCAAGAGTTAAAAGAATGAAGCTAAGCACAGTATAATATCTTTTGGCAAATTTGTGGTCACACCATTTCAGACCTAAGCCTGGGAGACTTCAGCACTGTAGATCAGAACAAGTGCTAGTTAACAGATCCTGCCTTTCACTAACCAGAGCAATGTAGAATTCACCTATTTCTTGTCTTCTGAGCCTGAACACCAAACAGATGACTGCAGTGATGTCTTTTATTAGCTGTTACAGCAGGTACAGGCTTTAGACAGTAGCTGTGGTTCACATGACTAGTCCTGATAAGGGTCATGTGTAGAAGAGAGGTGATGAGGGAAAGCAGCTGGGTACTATTACACAATTTCTCTCATAAAATAAAGCTGATATGAGAGCAATCTATTTGACTGCTCATTTAAAAGGTGGCTATTCTACATCAATAGAGTTGAGTGAAATTGCAGTAGGGTGTTATTTAAATAAAATAAAAAACAATCCACAGATTACATTCTGATCTTGGCTTATTTCAGAATTCTGTTACCAAATCCAGAATTTAATCTCTTTAAGCTATTGTTTTTCATTCCAGTCCATAGGCAAGCAAACAAAAGAATTTATGTTAGCGGCTCACTTGTCAAAAGTAGAGTGCAACTGCAACAACTGACTTAAATGCAGCCAAAATGGGAACTTAATTATGCAGGAACATTATTTATATTTATTCCTTTGCTAAAAATACCTTAGGTATATGACAAAGTGTCAATATCAAATGCCACTAAGGAAATTAGGAGGTTGTGGATCTGTTTCTGCACACAAATCTATCTCTTTGGTTGTCACCATGCTTTAGGGTAGTCTAGACACCACAGAAGTCTCTCAAGCATTACTTGACCCAGAAGGAAACATGGACACAGACAAGGCAAATTCTTGCTGTTTGAACAGTGTTTGCTCCTTGAACTTGCATCTCTGTCTTCTCTAGGAAAAATAGGCTGAATGGAAAACACCTATGGACAGAGGCACAGCCTGAGCCACAGATTGATAGATGGACTTTGGGGGCTGGATTACTGTGAATGGCAAGTGGTGTAAAGTAAGGGATATAGATAATTTCAGGAGAGTGCTTGGTGGGACAGAGGAAAGTTAAATCTCATGTTGAAGGTGTAATGATGTTGAACAAATACGGAGCATGAGGTATGGTGAAGATACATGGCATTCTTGTGCTTAGAAAGGCAACATCTCCTGAAGCATACTCACTTGGATCAGCTATTTATTGAGTGTGGTGTGTACAGCTTGAAAAATACACTGTGAGAATGTGGTGGTTTAGAGCTGTCTCCCTGCCAAGTCTCCAAACCCCACCGCAAGCGCTCCCCCCCAAAACCAAGGGAAAAGAAAAAAACCCAAGAGAACCAAAATAAGAGAAAGCTAAAGCAATATATAAATATATTTACACTTATATTACTTTTATATACAATTACAAAAACTATACACACATAAGAAAGAAACCCCCAACACCCGTAAACAGAAAAGGGTAAAGGAAAAAGGGACAAAATAAAAAAACCCAAAACCAGGTATACACACTCAATAAAGAACTAGCCAAAGAAAATCTTAATACTTTCCTTGAGATAGCACAATCACGCCCTGCTGCCACGCTACCAGATCTGCCCAGATCAGCAGAAACAACGGGCCCCATAGGCCCGGCCAGCCCTCAGCTCCCCCACAGGAGTGAGACCGGCTGCGGGAGTCTGCTGTCTCCAAACCTCGCTGGAAGGGAAGAGAGGAAGAGGCTTCTCTCTCTGTCTATTTATATGTTTGATTATGTAAAGGAATAGGATGGAATACTTCCTTCCTTCCTTCCTGGTTGCCAGGAAGGAAGGCCTAGACTCAAAACCATTACAGAGAATTACTTTTGTACTTTATAAGCTCATTCCCTTCTTGTTCACTAACCTGTTGTCATCACTACAAGCTCTGGCCTAGACCCCTCAGTCGTAGTTGGAGAGGTTTATAGTTCTCACAACAGGGGAGGAAGTCAGGATTTTAGTTCGCAGCAATCTTCTCTTGTTCTTAAATATTTTTGTTATTTTCATGGAGAAAAGCAAAATTATCCTTCTGCTCCTCTATCCTTGTCTAAACTTGTTACTTTTGGTAGAGTGCACATACCAATAGTGGTAATAGGCAAAGAAAGTTCAACAATTGTGTTACTCAAATTTCTTTTGTAAACAAAAAGAAAAAAATGCATGTTTGAAAAACAGACCAGTACAAAAATGCTAAAAAATCTCAGTGATGAGACAAGGTAACATTCTGCTTTCAGCTGCATTGAAAGTCCTGGATGATGAAACTAATTTCAGGCTACTCTAGATTTTCACTAGTGCAAGGAAGAGCAAAATCTAGCACATTTGTTAAATAATTTGCTTTCCTTATGATATCAACACCTGAAGAGAAAAATACTCTGTTTTCTGGTCTTAGATATTCCTGACTGTGCAGAATTCTGCATACCGACCTGGAGCTTAAAGTGTGGCAGTTGCAGATTTATGCATCTTATTTGGATCTTAGATTTAATTTTTGCTGTTGAATTGAACTAAATACTATTAAAATATTGTATTGTTATGTGTATAACAATGCTTCTTTAAATTATTTTGCACTTCTGAACCGCAAGCTACTTAGCATTTCAAAGCAAAACTATGATTGTGAGTTCCTGTTTAAATAAAACTGAGATATAAACAAAAAATAAAATAAAACATGCATTTTTCTTGAAAGATCTGCATTTTTAAGGTCAAATCTAAAAAATATTTCCAAGACCAGTGATAAATTGAAAATATTCAGTGTTATAAGAGGTTGGTTCTTTTGGTTGCATAGCTTTTCCTCCAAAAACTTTTTAAAGTTTCACAATAAACTCAATCAAGAGTCTTTTCTATTAAAATCTAATGCATTCTGTCACATCTTTTGCCCAAAGACTGAGAACATGGCTAACCATAGCTGGAGGCAGGGCAGCAGAAGACATGTACAGTGACTGTAAGTGAAAGTGAATGACTGGTGACTGGCCAGGCTTAGGACAGGCAGGAAGGCTCAGCCCAGGCTGAGGCATGCTAGCAGGGTTGTCTTGTTCCCTGAACATGTCCTTTGTGACCCTTCTCCTTTCCTCTTCCTTTTCCTGGGGCAAGAGACCCCGGCAGGCAGGATCAAGGGCAGGGGAAGATGGCAGAACTGGAGGCAGGGGCTTAAACAGGGCTGTCTGTGCTTTCCCAGCAGCTACCGGAGACAGAGCATCTGCTCTTGAAGGGGGAATGTTGTTGGGTGCACCCCTGTGCATGCTGAGGAGGAATGAAAAGCTCTCATGTGAAGATGAAGATGCCAGAGAGCACTTCTGCCATGGTCTCTGGATTCTCTGGCAGTCAGCACAAAACCCAGCAATGTCTGCTCTCCAGACATTTATTTTTTTGAGTGGCGAGGAGGGCTGAGCACTCACAGGGCAGTAAAGCAGAGGAATTAAAAGGATGCTTAGAGAAATAATGATGTCATGTGGAACTATTCCTTATTTAGATATCAGTTGAAAAGTGGTTCAATTAATTAAACAGACATCAAACCATCCAGTGCCTGGCTGGGCTCAGTGACAATAGCTTGCAATCCAGTTTTGAGTGTACAGACATCACTCCTGTTAAGATCATTTACCCAGTTAGTGCAAACTGGAACTCCTGTTGTCCCTCTTAAGAATCAGAGTAATAATGAAATAGCACCAAAGAACTTCTTACCCAGGCATCATCTCATTAGTTCAGGCATCATTTTGAATTTGAGGACTTTCTAAAAGGTCTGGAAGATGCCAATATTTTAGTGCTATACATTTGTTCCAAAAAGTAGAGAAGGGGACTTGCAGGTGCATGTTATGTGTATATGTTAGTGAGGGATGGCTGGTTCATCTCACAGGTGTCTGTGCAATGCAGCAAACCTCTCAAGTTGGTTGAATTAAATGATATCCAGTGTTGTGCAGTGCAAATGAGCTTTCTTTTCTTGGCAAATGAGGGAGTGGTTTGTACATAGTTATTTAAGTGGGATCTTTTTGAAAGTCAAACCAACAGGCTGTGTGAGTGCAGGCTGAACAGGGGATGTGAGGTGCAGGCAGCAGCTGCAACTGTACTGTTGTCATTGCACGGCCTTTCACCTTGCACATGCTTGTTGTATTGTGAAGGTAATTGTAAAATAGTAACAATTTCTTCCATCTCTCTTTCTTCTGTAAAATACTAGTGACAAGGTAGTGTCTGAAAAACAGGCATTTTTGTGGTTGAGGAGAAGAAAGGAAGTTAAGACTGGGGAAAATGCTGATAAAGGGGCATTATTATCCTTATTTACCGTGGTGTTAACAAAAGCCTCAACAAGCCTGGAATCTGTGTGCAAAAAATGTGCTGATGTGTGACCATCCCATGCACACCTGCTGCTGCAGCTGGGCAGGAAGGCAGGAGCTGCTGGAGGTGCCAATGTATTCCCTGTGTTGGTTTCCACTGCTGAGGCTGTTGTGCTCAGCAGCAGCAGAGCATGTCTGTGGGAGAAAGCAGGCTACCACAAAGGAGCAAAGCCCTGAGATGGTGGTGTGGTTTAACCACAGTAGACAGCAAAGGAACACACAACCGCTTGCTCACTCCCCCAGCAAGTTGGATGTGAGGGAGAATAATAAGGGCAAGAATGAGAAAACCACCTCAAACCCACCCCCTGTTCAGAAACAGAATTGATGGAAAAGGGAACAAATTCTCACCACAAACTGACTGGTGCTCAGAACAACAGGAGTCTCCACCAACCTTCACACTTCCCCAGTTTTATTACTGAGCATGATGCATATGGTCTAGAACATCCCTTTGGTCAGTTGAGGTCAGCTGTCCTGGCTATGTCCCCTCCCAGCCTCTTGTGCACCCACAGCCTCCTTGCCAGTGAGCTGGGGTGAGAAGCAGAAAAGGCCTCAACTCTGTATAAGCTCTGCTCAGCAATAGCTAAAACATCCCTGTGTTATCAACACTCTCATCACATGTCCAAAATACAGCCCTATACCATCTACTATTAAGAAAATTTGCTCTACTGCAGCCCAAACCAGTACAAATGGTTAGGGATGCTGAACCACTGCATTCGATCCAATGTTCAAGGAACGGGTTTCCACCTCTGGTGTTCCTGTTGTGTAGGAGAAGGAATGAATCAGTGCTTGCTCCAGCTCTGGTCCTGATCCTTCAGCCAGGGCTTGCACAAATCTCTCCCCCAAGCTGGTGACATTTTTTGATACATGCAGGCAGGGGGAGGGGAGCTAGCGTAATTAGAAGAAAAAAAAGCCGAAAGAGAACTAATTAGTGCAGTCATTTTTTTCCTGGCTTGGTTAATGAGGAAATGGAATTGGGAAACAGAGCTACTGTATATGAAACACTTTGACAGTTTAAAAACTGTTAGTCACATCTAGTGAGACTGCTTAATTTTTAGTACTAATAGCAAAGCCATTCCCAGAACAACAGTTCTCTGAGCTGCAGTGGTACTCTGGGGATGCAGCTGCTATTTGTAACAATATTACTCCTCTTCGTCTTTTTTTTTTTAAAGCCTCATCACTCCCCATCTATTGTGGTACTTGTGTACTTGCTGTGTGTGATGAGAACAAGGGAGATTTCCACATTTGGAACGGCTCCTGAGTGTCTCGACACATCTTACCGAGCTCTCCCGAGGATCAGTGGAACAGGCAGCTGCCTTCTTCATCCCCTCTCGTGCTGATACTTAAGCAGTTGCGAACTTTCATCCAAAGTCAAAGGCAGGCGAGGGGCAGATCACTGATGACTCTTCATGCAATGAGAAACACCTAACAAAAGAATGTCTATAAATGACTATCCTTTCCTGGGATTTTACAGAATGTTTAGTACAATAGTTGGTAACATGAAAGCAACACACTTAAAAAGGAAAGCACATAGTTTTATAGCATTGGCCTTTTTCGCTGTAATACAGGTTTTGTAGCAATTTGGTTGAAGAAAGCCACGTATCTGCTTCTTACCCTGAAACAAACAAAAATAAATGGACAGAAGAGCTGATACATTACTTTTCCTTTATCTTTTGTTACCAAAATGTTATAATACAGTATCCACTTACATTTTTTAGTGCAGGCATCTTGGCATGGATCCATTTATAAATATTGATTGTAAATGCTAAGCTCACATTGAAGGCAAATAGGATTGGAGATGTATAGGGTCAAGCCCACTCAGCTCTTGAGTATATTTGCTGATTTATGTGAAAATTTACGGTTTTTTGTGTGTTCAACCACTCTATTTTTTGTACAAAAATATTTTATCTTCTCTCATAAATCTATAGCAGGCAAAATCCAAGCTGCATCCTAAGGTGGTCCTCTCTACCTCAATTTTTCCACTGGATTCATATGCACATAAGTGTCCATACTAGAAGAAACCCCAGAATTTTCTGTTCTGTCACATTTACTTGCTACAATTGAGTATTTATCTCAAAGGGTGCTTTGCTGAACATCTTCCATTACAAATGTGAACACTTGAATCTGTTCCGCAATGGGCCAAATTCAGAACTGGTATTAACTCAAATTTGTTTGTTATGTTTGGGAAGAAGGTGGTTTCTTCCTTTTCTAGAGAGAAGTGGATTTGCTTTCAATGTAAAAATATGTAGTGGCACAAATATCTCTTGAGCTGTGCTTTCTGCAATAGATATGAGTTTGGCCTAGTGTCCAAACACAATTTTCACAAATTTAGACTGAAAGGGAAGTCCTTGATTACTTTGTGCAATCCCTTGCTCTCAGATAAAAATAGGTTATAGAATTTATTTATCAAGCTTCAATTTACCCAAATTATGCATTTTTCCCCACTCTAATATTAATTAGAGGGCTGTTCAGGAACCCACTCTTCCAATGGCTCAAAATGGTCTTCTAAATCCAGTCTTACATAATCAGGAACAATTTATACCCATTTGTTCTCATACCACCATTTTCCTTTAGCTTAAATAGCTCTTTCTTCTCCGTGTGTTTACCTCCCTACAACTGTTTAGGCTGTTTATCACATCTCTATTTACTACTTTAATTAGAAATAGCAGCCCTGATTTCTTCCTTTTTCTTTTCTTTATAAAATAAAAGATTGATTATCAGATATTTGATACCATCAATTTTCTTTCTTTTTTTTGTGTTAATTTTAAATGGCATCAATTTATTTAACTTGCTGCTCATACGGAAAAAGAATTTTATGCCTAATTGGCTGCATTTTCATAGCTACACAAAGGGGACATTGCATAAAGGCAAAGCAATTGGATTCCCTGTCAAAACAAATTAGAAAGTGTATTTTTGATTCTTGTTAGGGTAACAAAAATACTTGATTCCTTTGCAAACTGTATAATCATTTGACCTATTTATGACCTCAGGTGCGCTTGGTTCACCTCCAAAGACCAAATGAAGTGATAACTGTAGCCAGTCAATAATCCAGGAGTTAGCTGGCCCCAGAGACATTAATATTAGTGTCCTATGGGTGATGTCTAAATTAGATGGCAGTCAGGTATGTGTACACTAGAGTGGTCATTAGAGTGGGCAGATGTGCACAGCTAATGGCTTACAGTGGGGATTGCTGCAGGGGGAATGTCTTGAGAAAAAAGTGAGCTAATATAAGACAATAAGCTATACAAAAGGGTCTTTTTCTGTGAGCTCTGACAAATATTTTCAACATACAGACTTGTTATGATTCATTGATGGACAAAATATGTGAATTATTAATTTAACATAAAAGGTGAAACTAATCTGAGTGCATAAACAATGGCCAGCAATACCATACAAAGTCAGCTTTTAATTCTAAATATGTAGAAACACAGCTAAACTAGGAATGCAACACAGATCCCCATGCACAACAGAATAAAGCTCTACACATGTAAGCAAAAAATGTCTATGATCTCCTTGCGGCATTGAGAGCTAACCAGCATTACTCCCAGACGACAGAGAAAACTAAGTGCACCAGTGACCTATGTACCAGCATCTATGCAAATCTCAGGCAGATGCTGAGATTTGTACACACTTTACACACCCCTAAGGAAATACCCATTTTATATCACTGGTGGAGCAGATGTATTTTCCTCTGTGAAATGTGCATAGAATGTGATCAGAACAAAGTGTCTAATGTATTCAAAACAAGCACGCACCATCCCTTAACTTTACCAGTAAATTGGGATAGAGAGCAATGTCATATCTGAACTAATTAGAGGGTTTATTGTATGCTATGACTATACATTTGTATGAGTGCTGTAGAAGATTCCTGTGTCGTTCCAACTGCACTGCAAATTCTTATCCAGGCAAACATAACTTTTATACTGATCGCAATTGGCATTGTGATGAAAAACCTGTCAGTGAGAGGTATCACAATCCCTTGAAAATTTTGATGTGGATATCTACTCTTTCCTCCTGCTCCTCTCCCCCTTCCCTCTTTTAACTTTATGAAAGATAGAAAAGTGAAAAAACTCTGGGCAAAAGTCATTCCCAAACAGAGCCTTGTAGGGCAACGAGCCCAATCTTCTGAACATTTTGCAACAGGAAAGTATTATGCTGCAAAATTTGAACTGGTACTTTTTATTGTTTTGGTGTCACACCATCAGAGTACAAGAACATTATGCAGTTATTGTCTGCGTAATCCTAAACAGTATGAAATGAGATGTGTATTTGAAATGTCAAGGCATTTGAATGTATCTTGTGCCACGGTCATGGACAATTATGTAAGGATCCATGAATAAAACATTTTTAGTACATAAACAGAGTAGAAACATAAGAAAAAAAAGAACAAAATGTGCAATAATGAATCAAGAAGGAAATTAATCTCTTAATCTTTTTCTAACTTTGGATCATAGCACTCCAAGTAAAGCAGAATTACTCATAGTAATGTCCAGATAAATACATAATTTACAACCTATCCACTGTGAAGATTTTAATCCTCATTTTTTTTGTGAACCTTACAGATGGGGAAATTATTGTCAGCCTTTCTAAGCCTTTGATACTTCAGTGACAAGATCCAAAAAGGGGCGCATTAGTGTCCATAGATTTAAATGCAGGATTATCAAGATATTAGTGTTGAATTCAGGACAATGAAAGCCAGCCTCACAAAGCAAACAAATGGCTCATCCTGCTTCTGCCATCAGCTGGCAATAACATTGCAAGAAGACCATTTGTTCCAAGGAACTTAGAGCTCACATACTGGCACAGATATTTGTCAGCCTAATGAAAGCCTTGGAGAAGGGAAGATACAATTTGGAAATGATTTAGGTAGCTGAGTTATTGAGGGGTTAAATATAATACAATTATTTCAATGTGCCAAATGATATGGCAGCTGATTTTGAAATATGAATTTTTAATGATAAATGAGTTCCTGTGATTATTCAGGATGTTATTGCTCAATGTTAGTGAGGCAGGTTTTGGTGCTTGTTAACTGAAAACCCAAGATCTGTCAGAAGCAGGGTACTAAGAAGATCATTTGTACTGACTAATGAAAATGAAGTGTTCTGGTTCCAGAACTGATTCTTATTAATATTGTTTTGCAACTAGTGAAGCGATATGAGGGACATCTAAAATAAAGACTGTATTTCAAGACTCTTGCTCAGAACAACCAGGCCCTTCTCAAAAGTGCAGACCTTCCTATTTTTGAACTAAAAATTAAGCTTTATTTTGCTGGTTGGGCTTTATTTAGGTAATCATCTGGAGATGCAGTAACTACAAACTGCATATTCCACTGGCTCATACGTTGGCATTGGTTCAGCAGGTGAGGGGAGCTACAGGGAGCTCCACATCTGAGAATCCTCAACCCAAGCTCTATCTGACTGAGTTGAAATGGCTTTAAAGTTTTAAGAGCTTATGATTCTCCAAACTGTTTTCATTAATTTAATGTAGCCTTAAGAAATGTCATTTCCTGGGCACAGGCATGAGTTTAGTGCTGTAGAAACTGTGACTGCTGGTAAAACCAGGAAGGCTTAATTAGTTGATCAGATTTGTTATGGATATTTACCATCTTTGAGAAATTCCAGGATCTGGAAAAATAACTAAGCTGGTTTGAGAAATACAAAGAGGGAATCTGAGTGTTTTCCACTTCAGGGAAATTATGAAGATTTTTGTTGAGAAAGAATAGAAAGATTTCATTTAAAAATTGGAGATCTTGTGATCATAATTGGGTACAAAGGCTAGGTGTTTCCCTACAAGTAAGAAGCCAGTTTTGAAAGACTCTTGAGTTCTGTGCATTTATGTGGACTGTTTTTCTACATTTTTTGATAGTGACAGTCTCTATCTTAGAACTTCTACCTGCTCTCAAAATGGACATAACACTAAGGATAGTCAAATAAACTGGACTGATGGCACAGTGTCTTCATGTGCAGAGCTCCTGTGGTGAAGAGATGTAAGAGAAAACTGACAATGGGTTGAAAGAAAGAAAAACTGATTTCTTGACAAATCAGGATTTCTGATAGAGGAGGAGGTGTAGTTTAAAAGTTTGAGCACGGACAAAGAAGTATTATTAACTTTCACCTTCTTCTTCATTTAAAATTTTTTGGCAGTTATGTTTTGCCTATTTCCAAAAGTCCACCAGCTTGTATTTTACCTGGTCATTATTTGACTCGAGAAGCAGTGCTGACTGAACATTTGTCTGCCTTAGCAATAAGGACAAGGTGAACCCTACATGCTGCTATTTCTTTGGGAAATAGTTTTAGTTTAGCACCAACCATTTCTAGGTTGCAGCAAAATTTTAACATCGCTTTTCCCAAAAACCCTTTAGATTCCTTGTATGTGTGTGACAAACAGGAGAGACACAGTGTCTGAGAGGAAAGCATGAACCACAGCTGAGGGGAATAGTTGGGGCAGGGTGGATGAGGGTGCTGCTCAGCTCTGGTTCCTTGGAGATGGAGATAGCTGTGGCAGAGGTACAGGATGTGAGAGGGCTCTTTTCTCCAGCAGGCCTGGCTGGTCGTAGCCCAGGGGAAATGGTGACGCTCATCTTTCACTTTCCTGGCTGTGGGTTGGAGCTGATGAAAACATCAAACAGCAAGAAGAAAAAGCACAGAAATAAAAAGAGAATGGTGGAAAGAAGAGGCAAGCATGCCAAGAGGCAGGATCTCCTGGTGGAGCAGGAGGTGAGAGGGTAAACCCATGTCTGTGAGCTCCTCAGTAGCCTTCCTTGGCCTGCAAGACCTCTGCAGATAAAAGGAGCTTGCTGTTCTGTGCTGGAAGCTACAAAAACTTTCCAAGGTTTCATTTTCTACTGGAAAAAAATGAGAGAGATATATATGTGCGTGCCTGTGAAAGGTGTTTATGGCACTTTGTCTGCCTGCAAGAAGCTCACCTTTATCCATGTGCGATACCAGGCTACTGACTGAGAACTTTGACCATGTGGCTGTGTCTCCTTCACAGGAGTATTTCAAGGAGTATTTCACTTCAAGGAGTATTTCACACTTCTGAATATTCAGCCTATTTTGTAGAGATTGAAGCGTCTCCAGAGAGGAAAGCAAAGACACTCGGTTCTCAGAGCCACTCCTGAAAAATTCAGCCCTAAGGCTCTTTTAAGGAATTGTCTTTTTTCTGAGTCAGGCAGAGCAGATCTGGAAGCTGGAGTTCTGCTCAATTCATGATGTGCCCATTATAAACATAGACCTAACATAATTTTTTAAGTCTGACTGGTTTGACCTGCTACTGAAAAAGATTTTCTGGCAGAAGTTTGCTGAGACTCTGATAAACTCCATGGAAAGTTTCTCTGTAGATGAAGTGTTTTCCAACTGTTTTACCAGAAAACTTCCAGTTAAATTTTGCAGAAATGCATCCTGTGCTGGAGGATTACAGGGGGACGATTGCAGATTTGTACACATGAAGCCAAAGCAAAGACTGGATTCAGAGCCTATGAAATCAAAAAGGGTTTTCCCTTCAACCTGTCTTTCCCTCAGTGGGTCTTTCAGTGCACTCATGTAACACCAGCTTGGTGGGAACCCAGAAATCCCATTTGCTCTTTAAATGAGTCAAATAAATTAGCAGTTTGTCTCAACTAATTGCCTTTTAAACTTCTCAACTGTTTGCAATCCCGAGGGCAGCTTCATAGATACTGATCACACTGGACAGGAGACAGCGAAGTTGGGATGATAAACAACTAATGCCAAATGGATCACCTAGCTCAACTTGTCAGTGATTTCAGCCTTGAGGATGACTATTTTTGCTGCAAGTGCATCAGCTCCTATGGGAAGAGTTTTATTCTCACATTATCCACCGTGAGACCTTTGAAAATTAAAATTCTCCAGAGACGTTCTAACAACCCACAAGGATGTTGTGGAGGAGAAAGACTATAAGGTCTGAGAGGAACTATTTTACTATTGTATACTCCTTTTTCTCTTCTGTGGCTGCAGCCTGGACTCACAGTGCCAGTGCTGGGGAACGGACCATGAAGCTGCAGGGTCTGAGGTGCTGCTTGACCCCACTGACCAAGGGGGGCTCAGCCAGAAGATTGGGAGCCAACAGTTGTCTCTAGAGGTGGCTTTCCATACTGTGGAAACTTCAGCACATGGCCTGTGTGAGCACTGTTGTGTGCCTTGACATCAAACTAGATGCAAACACAGTGTCTGGAGTACAAGCACAGCTTTACCTTCTGCTTTGTCCCATCTTTGCACGAGGAATGAGAATGAAGGAATTGAGCTCTCTGACTCAGGCTTGAATTTATGATCTAACACCAGCTTCTTCTCTGTTTCTCTTCTAATTAGTCTCACAGAGAGGTGCTGTAATTGTTGAGAGGATCCTGGAGGGGATAACAATGTGCATATGCCTTTTGCCCAAAGTATAGGGGAAAAAACCCTCCTGTATTCGCATTCCTGGAAACATTGTGTGAATAATTCTTTTATTGGTGTTTGGACACAGATGATCTTTTGAAACTTAGAACATGCAAGGCTATTGCCACTTGTTTTCTTTGGGGTCTGTAGACAAAGAATGACAGGGTAACTGAAGAGAGGGCATTTGGAGCTGAAGGCAGTCCAGGGACTTCTGGGACTGTGTTGGTACAAGGAGCTCTTCCCATGACAGTTCTGTAGCTTTTATCTGTTTTCAGCACAATTACAGAGGATCTGCAGGGACTTTAAAAATTCCCTTTTAGGCTTGATTTGGGGAGCCCTCTGATTGCAGAATTGATTTCTGCCTTTCTAAAATTTCTGTCTGATCATCCCATTAGTTGAAGTGGGTGGAAGATGTGAAATGGGAAGCTACAGAAAACTAGGCAAGCCTTGTTATGTTTTGCTTCCTCTGATGGTTCATTTTGCACCCTCTGTGTGCACACAGCCTTTACACTAGCCAGTAGCAATCTTAAAAGTGACAATATTAATTCAGGTCACAGCCTAACAAAACATCTATAAACATTCCTAACTTCTGGCAAGTGAGTAGCCCTTGTGAACATCAGGAGATTTATTACCTTGCTGGTTTTGTGAAAGAAAGAGTTTCCATGTGTCTCAACAGATATGAGTGATTAAATAAACTAATAAGAGATAACCAGTTCCGAAATGTTTTTTGTTTTTCCAACTCAGTAAAAGATCATAAAATCATAGTCATTTGGGTTAGAAGGGACCATTTAAGGTCATCTAGTCCAACCTCCCAGCAATGAACCAGGACATCTTCAACTAGATGTTGCTCGGATACATCTATTGATTTGATTTTTATGTTTTAAACTTACTAGGAATCAATATAAAATATTATATATATTTATATTAAATAGCTTCATTTTACACACTTTAAAAATAAACCTAAAGGGAGTGTTTGGATCAATATTTCCATATGAATTTCATTAGTCATGGAAACCAATTAGTTCCTAACAGTATCTGTAATACAGATGCTTTCCACTGGGAACTTTGATGAAATTTAGCTCATTTCTCATAGGTCCCTCGACACCCATGAGAACGGAAATATCTTTCTGTACCACTACTGGCCCTGAGTGGCAAGGTCATGATGAAAGTTGCCACCTCCTGCTTTGTCCTTTGTTTCATGAAAAGGAATGAAGGAATAAAGATTCAAACCTCTGGATTTTGCAGTCTCTGGAAATGTCCTGTTTTCCCATTATGATGGGCTATAAATAGAATACAATTTACTAAAACAAAAAGATATTAAACATAAATACATTTACAGCCATGGTTTCCTCAGAAACCTGATTTATTGGAAATTGTGATTGACTGACGACCTTGTTTATTTTCTATAGTGCTTTTTGAGCTTCTTTTTTAAGCACTTGTATGTTTTTATTTGAACTACAAATAATTTCTTGCCAATTATGCTGATGAAGTGTGAAGCTCATTCACAATTCCTCTTTCAGATTCCAGTTCAGTACACAATAATCTTCAGACTACCTACGGCTGGATTGTCAAGGTAGAAGTAGGTTATTTGCTGCTTACATGATTTGACCTACATTAGAAGGAGAAAAGAATAATCTCTCCCCCTTTGTTAGTTCCATAATCTGTATTTAACAAATGTGCGAAATTCATCTTTAAGGAAAGAATTTTGCATCTCAGGCTAAATAGTACCATCATAACTTCAGTTAACTGACTTTACTGCAGATGTAAGAGGAAATAATGTAGTCTAGTATTGGCAAAAACATGTTTTGATTTGAAATTTGTGTGTGCACATATGTCCTTCAGAGAAGCTGATTCAAAAGAAAAAGGTGAACACTAGTTAGCTACCTGAAAGATAGGGAATTCCCTTGGGCTGATAGAAGCCATGCTTTGAGCACTGCAGACTGGAAAAAGACTTAAAACACAAGTCTCTTGCTATTCAAGGAAATGCTTTAACCATGCCTAAGGTGACTGGTGCTGGCACTTCTTACTGCAGCATGTTTTTCAGTGGATGTGCCCAGGGCTGGTGTGTTCAGAAATGAACCCAGAGCTGCTGCTGTTGCTGCTGCTGCTCTGCTCTGTGTCAGGTGTGGTCTGTTTTCCCAAGGGAGAGGAAACCATGGTACCTCTTGTACCATCTCACTAAATTACGGCAGTACTTAGGCAGGATGTAGGAATGAGGCTGTTCAGATGTTGTTCTCCTGAGTAAGAGCAAATGTCTGTGTTTAGGGGTCTGGTTCAGAAAAAATATTTTTTAAAAAGTGTGGACATGGCTAGAAAGCATTGGAATGCTAGACTTTTTAATCACCTTCCCAGACTTGGGGCTGCTTGGGTCCCGATCTTAGCTGAGAGTTTATTCTTTTTTATCTACACTCTACAACTGTTAGTTATTGCACTTGGCTTTGTGCAGTGGCATTACGTTTACACTATGAACTGTCTGAGAATAACCCTCTGGTAAAAAGCTATTCTCACTACCAGTAAAGTTACTCTTGGTGGACATTGTTGTGACTGAGGTCAAAATTTATCCTTTGGGAATTTAGAAGCAGACTTGTTTTGCAGCAAAATTCAGAGTCAGTTTGTACTCTGGAAGCTCAGAAGCTGGTGTAGAGTTGGTGCTTTAGCAATCAGGGGTTTTTTGGCTGGTAACCAGCCAGTTAACTTAGCTCTAATAAAGCCATGTGAAACAGTTTTTGCTGAAGTTCAGGTTACAATTGTCTTACTTTGAATAGTATTTAACTTCAAAGACAACCCCCCTACAACTGCAGACTAAGGTACTCCTCAGCATCAGTATGAGAAAATTGGTCTCTATTATTACTCTGAGTGTGATTCTGAGACAGGAATAATTCAAGAAGAAAAGAAAATAATTAAACCTCCTAAAATTGCAGTTCCACTCTCTCAGTCATATCATGCCTTGTATGATTTTTCTGGATTTTCACCTGACAAATGAAGCTACCTGATCTGCTAAGGGGTTAATCAGTTTGGTTTCTTAACAATTCTTAACTACAATGAAAACATTTTAGCACCTAAGAGGAGAGATTGGGGGTGAAAAATGGAAGATACATGATTTATCACTCCCCTCACAAATAAAATTTATTCATTGCATCCACCAGCCATCACACAGATGGTCAGAAAATTGGCTTTGTGTAGGGATGTGGATTCAGGCATGAATATTAATATGAGACAGATGTAAACGCATATTAATATGCACTTGCTTTGCATGGACTGACATTACAATATTTTCATTAAAGAAACCGCATTTGAAATGGAAAGTATAGGTCACCTTTTTAAAACATAGAATACTAGGGTACAATGTATTTACACCTTCCTGGAACAACAGAAACAATGGAATAAATTTTTTTAAAAAAAAAAAGATGAGTGTGTGACTTTTCTTGTAGAAAAATATGTTGGATGCAGCATAATAATTAATAAATCAGGAAAACATCTCTGTGGTTAAAACACATTTCCTCCTTTTTGCCTGGCTTGTTACACCAGCAGTAATGCACATCGTAACGTAGGGGTGATAGATACCAGCTTTCAGATCAGCATACGATGAAGTTAGGCTAAGTTAGGTAGACTTACTAAACTCATTCTGTCTCAAAATGCACCATTCAATATGTTGTTTTTCCAATGGCAGCAGTGCATAAAACACATAAGATTTATGAAGATACAGTGCTTCATGTGGGGTTTTTTTTGTAAGGGACAGCATTGGTGTTCACAGCAGTGTTCACATCTGTGCATTGTTAGTATTTGCTCATGGTAGCACCATGTCTTTGCCCAAAGAGAAACACAGTGTCATTGTATATGTCATATTATAAAAGACAATTTCACAGATATTTACTAAGCATTTTTTGCGAAGGTTCTGCAACAGAAATATAATTTCAAAAGAGAAATCAGATCAACTTTTTTCTTATATGAAACATTTAGGTGCTTTCTAGCTGGTAACACTTGAGCATTTGAGTAAACAGTTTTATAGCTATAAATATTTGTGAGGAAAGGTTGTCGAAGTTAAGATGAAAGGTATCAACAGGCTGTCCAGTGTCTTGTCAGATCCCATGCAGCCTTTGAACGCAACTGTGGCGTTATACATCTGTGGAAGTACCTGGACTGCCCTCTGCTTGCATTGCAAAGTCCTCTGCATCCTGCACATGCAGTTGTGATCTCAGGGAGCTGACTCACTCTTCTGCAGCAGTGTAACTTAAAGATGGCACAAGTGCTGGTGCAAGCAAGATGGAGTTTTTGTTCATGTTCAGTCCTGTGGCAAACAATGAAAACTCTGTGTATAAGGTGGAGATAATAATTACACTGTTGTAAATTGCTTTGAGGAATGAACCCCACAGTGTATTATCAGCCAAGCCCTACTGCTTGCTAAATGCAGGATGGAGCACAGAAACCGTACCCTATGCGTTCCTTGTGCTCAGTGCATGGCAGAGGAGCCCCGTGCTCTGCTCTGGATGTGGCACCTGCCCCTCTGTGGGAAGGGGCTTTGAAAAAACCTCTGTAAAGGGATCTGTGATACTTTTGTGCTGCCTGCAGTTTGCCCTGTGTGGGAGGCATTTTTGGGTAGGTTTTTAGAGCAACCAACCATCCCAGTCGGTATGAGAGGGTAGTATCTAGTGCCCCAGTGTATTTTGGAAGCCTCTGTGAAAATGGTAGCCTGATAGCTCTTCATGCTGCCAGATGCCAACAGAGCCTTTTTGTAGTTCTCACAGCCGATGCTGGGTAAATAAATGTGGACTCTGTGACCTTTGGTCCAGCCCTCCCAGGTGCTTGAAAGAGTCCGAGGCTCCTCTGCATGTGTTTGTGCACATGTATGTCAGTTTAATGTTGGGAAGGGAGAAGGAAAGCTTATATTTGCTTTAGTTCCCCTCCTCCCCCTTTTTCAACTTCCTAAGTTTCAGAAAGTTTTACACAGAAGACTGCTCTGTAGCTCCTGGGGGCATGCTGCCCTTGTTTTCCCTGTGGCTGACTGGCTCCCACTCAGCTGTCAGTCAAATGGAACATCTTCAGGAAGGCAATGCAGTGGGGACCCAGCTCCTGGCTCATTATACGCTTCTGTCAATAGAAGACAAGAGATCTCATTCACATAACGTATTTTGTATCACAGGTAACTTCCTCAAATTCCCAGTCATAAATCTTAGTAATTCAATATTCTGTGGTCTGATTCATCTGGCAAGCTAACAGTGGTTTCAGCAAGTCTGGCAGCTCCCAGCAATGCTTTTCTCTCATGACTTTCCTCTCCAATCCCATATTCAGTGTGTCTTTTTTCTCTTTTTCTCTTCATTTTTTCCCTCTCACAAAATCCCAGAGAACCGATATCTTATTCAGCAAGTTTCTTCAGAAATTATTTTAAATGGAAAAGTATAGACTAAAAAAAAAGTTGTTTTTTTTTTAAGTTATAATATTTTGTTGAAACATATGTTTCAAAAATATGAAAATATGTTGTTGAAACAATCCTAGTTTATTTCTGTCTCAAATCAGCTGAGCATTCAGTTGGATCTCCCTGGAACATCTGGGGAAGTTGTCATCAGGGAGCCTGATTCCTTGTGTCTCACACGTGGCAAGACTATGGCCAGGTATACTGTCACAAAATAAAGACTATCTCCCCTTGTTGGCTTTGTTTGCTTTCTGAAAGTGTTCAGTATCCACATTTCCCATTCTATTCAGGATAGAATTAACCATGGAAAGTGCTAGTTTTCACTTAAGTGTAGCACTGGCTACTAGTTGGGCAAAGCAAGGTAGTCTGGAAAGCTTAATGTTGATGACTTGTCATCTTAAGAGGTATATTTCATACAGTTAAATGTGTTCTGATGTTTTGAAAACAAAAGATAAGAGTGTGGTATGTCTAGGTTGTGGTACTTGTGGTGCTCCTCCGGGAAAAAAAGAAGCTCGCTGAAGGCCAAAAATAAAGTCTCCTTGTAAATGAGATTTTTTTTAAAATATTTTTCTCTATTTACTTTTCATTAGTAGACAATCAATGAAGAAGAGAAGAGAGCTGGGATCTGCATCTGCATTTGATTGCTTGTTTTGCTTTTTACACTACATGAAGAGTTCCTGTCAATTATTTTCAGGACAATGGTGCTGGAAGTTCCTTTGGCTGCATTGGATCAGACTGCAGTTATCCTCATCGAGATATTTTCTTTCTGTCCCAGCAACAGTTAAGAGAAGTAGGGACTGCAGCATTCTCCTCCATCCGGAGTGGCTGTTCAGGCTCTTCTAGGCAGTCTGTTGGCTTTGCCCCTGACTGAGTAACTTTATTTTGTTCTATTCAATCCCCTGCATATCTTTCAGCTTCTGTTCCTTGTGCCAGTTGTTGTTTCCTCCTCGTATGCTGTTCTTTGGAGTATTAAGAAGTCACACTCTGTTTTTCCATTTGTGGAAAATACAGATTTTTACAAACAGCATCATTGTGAGCAATGTCTTGGGGAGCTTATGGGTGTCAATGACTCCTTAATAGTGAAAGCCAAAGAGCCTGATGGGGTTGTCACCGGCCATCAGAGAACACATACCTCAATGCCAGGTTCTGTGGGGCTCTGCACTGCTTCCCTCTGGATACTCAGTGCAATGTGATGGCAAGATAGGACACTTCTCCAGATCTTTAGCCTTTTCTTCTATTTTATTGCCTTGAAATTACTCTTAAGCCAGTTAAGCATAAATAAAATATGAACACCATCCAAAACAGGGAGCATTCTTAAAAGTGTTTATAATACATTGATGTGCAATTAAAAACATGAAACTGTGATAAGCTTACCTCTGTGGGGTTTAGGTGGGAATAGTTTCCCTACAAGTGAGCCCCGGTGTGGTGTCTGGCACCAGGGATCAATGCCAGGGCCTGCCTTATACCACGTGGATGCTGCCAAGCACTATTAGTCAGAGTCTGGGCCCCTCACCTCCAGGCATTGCTCTTTAGTCCATTAGTAGGATCAGGATGAATAATTTCTCACCCAGACTCATTTCTTTCTGAGAAGACAGACAAACAATTTCTCCTAGTTAATGCAGCTGCTGTTTCCCTACCTGAGATGTGAAGACGTGGTCCCTGTTGCTTAACTGATCACTCTCTGAGTCAGTGAGAGTAAAACTTGCCTCCCTTGCTCCTCTTCTTATCCTCCTGGGCAGTAATAAATAAGTTTTGATATAAAATATGACTTTCATTATGCTTAACTCCATCTGTACTTCATCAGACACACTCTTACAAATGTCTAATTGTTGTGTAGTCATTTCATGGTGAAATAGTCTTGAGATGATTTGACCTCAACGCTTTTTTTTGTTGACAGATACTGAAATAACCATGTATTTGTGGTTCAAATCACTCAGGATTGTTTTCTGTCTGCATTGGATTTGCGAGGACAGATGGCTTCCAATGTCTAGAGCTCAATCCAAGTTAAAACTGGAGAGGAAAGTGGTTTGATTCTTTGCAGGAATTACTGTCTAAACAAAACCTGACTTCAACAGATTTCTATGCAAAGCCCTTTGATTCCTATTTTCCATCTGTGAGAAATTTGGGTTGTTATTGTTGGATTTGTATCTTTCCTTTGATAAACATATTAAAACATGGTTCAAAATAGCTTTTTATCTTCTAAAAGATATACTGTGAATGAAATCCCCTCTGACTCATATGGATTTGGAAGTAGTTTTCTTGCTTTTATTATGCTTGCACAAGGTTTTCATAATTCTTTGCTTGTGGCTTTGCTCACAATGCTAATGCAGAGTTTGTGTTTGGCTCAGGAAGCAGCTGTAAAAGGGACTTCAGTACCTGGAGATATTAATACTTCCCTCATCTTGACACTTTCTCGATTTTTTGCCTTTGATTACTACCTCCACCAGAGTGAAATCTGGAGTCTTGGCAGTCCATATTGGGAGGAATGCTGAATACCACACTTCTAAGGTCAGGCTTGAGAGTGTTCTCATGATCCTTTTGCTTTCTCAGTGTAGGACTTAACTCCCAGACAATGAGAACTCAATGTTTTCAATCTTTAATCTTCCGGTTTTGCATATTCTCTCATCAAGCAACCCAGATTTGCAGAGAGAGACATCACAGTTGTCAAGAGCTTATTGTCCATGTGGTGATGGTCAGTCATAGTTACGTTGTTCTTCCCAGAGTAGCTTGGATGACCTAAGATGGTTATAGGCAAAATAAGGAACACTTCAACTCTGATTCACACTGGCTTGAGCTGTAGTCATCTGTTCCTAGCTATTTCTGTGTGAAAATATCCCACTTTTTAACCTCTTTACTGCTATTATTTCCAGAAGGACTAGGGGGTGTTTGTCAGTGAAGAAGCTGGACATGACCTGACACTGTGTGCTCGGAGCCCATAAAGCCAACTGCATCCTGTGCTGCATCACAAGAAGTGTGGCCAGCGGGTCAAGGGAGGATCTCCCACTTTGCTCTGCCCTCATGAGACCCCACCTGCAGTACTGTGTCCAGCTCTGGAGTCCCCAGCAGAAGAAGGACATTGACCTGTTGGAGCAGGTACAGAGGAAGGCCATCAAGATGATCAGAGTGCTAGAGCACCTCTCACTCTGAAGACAGTCTGAGAGAGCTTGGGTTGTTCAGCCTGGAGAAGAGAAGGCTCCAGGTAGATCTTACAGCAGCCTTCCATTTCTTGAATTGGGCCTACAAGAAGGCTGGAAAGGGACTTTTGACAAGGGCCTGTAGGAATGGGACAAGGGGTAATGGCTTTAAACTAAAATATGGTAGGTTTAGATTAGACATTAGAAAGAAATTATCTGTCATCTCTGTAGTCGATGAGTCCAGCAATCTGAACTGTTGGTCTCTAGTTGACAATGATGCTCTGTTTGACTGGGGCAGCTGTTGGCATCCAGCTTCTTGAAGCAAGCAGGACCTCTCTGCAGCAACAGCTGCCCCTCACTGCTGCACCATTGTGCCAGATTTGGGCAGTGTGACTGGGTGCTGGGGGATTTTTGTTCTCTGAAAGCCCCTGTCAATCAGCAGGCTGCTCTTTTACACCCATTTTCCTAAGGCTGTCTCTCTGGCTGAGGAAGGCAAAATGTGGCAATCATTTTCTTCTCTGTGTTTGTCCTTCTGGATGTGATTTTGATAAGACAGGGTAATAGTTTTAAACTAAAAGAAGGTAGATTCAGACTAGATATAAGGAAGATATTTTTCACGATGAGGGTGGCACAGGTTACCTAGAGAGGTGGTATGGAAACATTCAAGGCTAGGTTAGACTGGATTCTGAGCAAACTGATCTAGTTGAAGATTTCCCTGCCCATGGCAGGGGGATTGGCTAGATGACCTTTAGAGGTTCCTTCCAACCCAAATTATTCTATGATTGTTTGATTCTGTGACAATTGTTCTATGACTTTCTTTCAGTCTTCCTTCCCAGACTATGGCATTGGGACACTAGAGTTGAAACTCCTACTTTATTTTCTTGATCCAAAGAGCAGCATTCCTTCCTTCAGCAAATAAGAATACAACACTAAAACAACTATTTTAGCAGACAATATTTCACTTTCAAGATATTTTGATCCATATCAAATACTGAATAGTTGCCCACTGGAAGGGTGAATTTCTCATCCATCTTTACTGAAAATCAGAAAGTCCCCCAAAGCAATTGCCTCTCCCTGGTGTAGGCAAGGCAACCTTGGCATGGAGAGGATGAAACGCTGCCAGTGCAGCCCAAAAATCAGTCTCAGGATTCTGCTGGGCTTGGTGAGGTTACACAATATCAATAGATCCTCCAGGTTGTTTACTGTCTTGCTAAATTTGGGGTTGGGAGTCAGAATCAAACCAAAGCTCTGCAGTTTTCCTCTTGCTAAACTTTTGGTTGGTGTCAACACCCTGTGTATTTTTGCTTCAGTTAATGGGTTATTTCTGTTGCCCAGGGAGGATTAATTGTACCATGATCATTTTGCAGTTATGTGTCATGGATATTAATCAGTCTGAGTCTGGAGAAAGATGAGTATTGATCTGTGCTATTCGCTAGAAGTACACTGCTACATTTTTGCCCAAGAGCTCCCTTGTGAAATATAATTTGGTTGTGCAAGCTTGAAATGAAAATTCAGTCACAAGAAGAGCTAATTAAAATAATTGCTTGCTACTATTTTAACAGTAATTCACTTTTCAGTCATTCATATTTCTGCATACCTTCCCGTGATGACTGTAGGCCCACAAAATGAGGTAATGAGGTGGACTGGAAGAGCATGTGGCTGAGCACAGTGGAAGAGGCAGGTTACTGCAGGCTGAGCACCCATCCATGCCTGCATGGCAGAAGTGCACGGGACTTTGATTGAGTTCTTGGGCAGTATGATGCAAATCTGCATTCCCCCGTATGCTCCATGCCCGTAGCCCAAGGGTCCATTCTCCCCATCTACCATCAGGGAGCAGCTCCAGCTTCTGTCTTGGGCACCTCTGTTGGGTGGCAGAGACTGGTGGAGCTGCTGTAGGACCCAGGCCCGCTGCCTTTCTACTGAGGCTCCCCATGACCTTTCTGTGAGTGAAAGGGAGCCTTATTGCAGAAAAAACATGCTAATGATGTGACTAAGGCCACTAACAGTTAATGCAAAGGCAACAGTAAAGCTATGAGCTGTTGGGCACAGCTTTTGGGCAACACCAATCTGGACTAATTTAAAAAAAACCCTGTCTCATGGTTTCTCTCTCTCCCTTTACATTCTTTTTTTTTTTTTTCCTTTTTTTTTAATCTTAAACTCTTTAGAGCCTATTTTCTGGTCTTTAGTTTTAGACAGATGAACAACAGAGCTTTATAAGATGATTGTGTTCAGATGTACATCTGCAGCAATAATTGGGATACACAAGGACAAGGGATGGTGTCACTATAACATTTCACAATCAATGTTGGAATGAAACCACAAATAGAAACCACATTCTGTTGTTAATTGTTTGAACCCATAAACCTTGTAAAAATCAAAGACATAAGAACAACAAAATAGCATGATGCTGATGAAAGGCATGCAAGTTTTGGGACCAGATTCTTGTACCCAGATTCACATCAGCTCATACACAGGTCTTGTGAACCAGGTTAGGACTTAAAATCTTCTTTTCAGTCTTTTGCAAGCAGTGCTACAGGGGGAAATGGGGATGACCTGAATGCTTCTGGAATACAAGCACTTCCTACACCCTATTCTTCCCTTTCCTTCCCCCTCCATTCTTTTTCACACCCCTTCTCTCATCAGGCAACTGCCATGGTAGACTTTGTTATGATTCACCCAGGCTTTTCCCTAAACCACTTTATTCTCCCAAGGAAGCAGCATTAAGGAGGTTTACATCTTGCCATGCAGCTTTTGTTTACCCTCATTAGACCTCAGCAGAAATCCAGGTCTAGCAGGAAAGTTATTGTATTTATTACCAAAAAAAAAAAAAAAGGTTTTGTACAGCAACTTCCACAAATTCTAAAACTTCAAAACCTCTTAGCTTAAAGGATGTGGACTTTTCCAGTAAAACTTTACAAATTCAATCACAAATATTCCCTGTGATTGTCTGTTCAAATTAAAAAAATTATATCCTTTGATAGGAAAAAAAAGTAATTAAAAGATTATAGTCACTCCTTGGTAATGGATTGCTCTAATTTTGACATTTTTCTTTAGAGAGAAAAATAGATAATTCACCTTTTGTTCAGCATAGCCTGAAGCTACCTGAACATGGTCCTGCTTTTCCTATTCTGACTCTAAGGGTGAAAACAAAAGGTGCAGGAACAGCAAAGCATCATAGGAGCTGATATGTTTTACACTGAGACAGATCTTCTGTCAGTCATGGGTAGGAAAAGGAGATGAATTTTAACTGTTCTGCACAAATAGGAGTAAAACTGGTCTCAAGGCTGAAACAGCCTTGACTAGTATTGATGAATCTACTACAACAAGGATAAGACCATATACTCTTGATCCAACCCTCATCTGAAACCTTTTCTGGAGATCATGGTATATACACACACATGTATACAGGACAGCATGTGATAGGTGTTATAGAATTTGATTATCACACAGAATTATAGAATATACCGAGTTGGAAGGGACCCACAAGGATCATTGAGTCCAACTTCTGGCCCTGCATAGGACCATCCCCAGGAGTTACACCATGTGCCCAAGAACATCATCCAAACACTTCTTGTACTCTGTCAGGCTTGGTGCTGTGACCACTTCCTTAGGAAACCTGTTGCAGTGCCCAAACACCCTCTGGGTGAAGAATTTCTTTCTATTATCCAACCTAAACCTCCCCTGACACAACTTCAAGCAATTCCCTCGGGTTCCGTCACTGGTCACCACAGAGAAGAGACGAGTGTCTGTCCCTCCTCCTCCCCTTCTGAGGAAGTTGTAACTGCAATGAGGTCTCCCCTCAGTCTCCTCTTCTCCAGGCTGAATAGTCCAAGTGACCTCAGCCACTCCTCATACGGCTTCCCCTCAAGGCCCTTCACCATCTTCGTTCCCCTCCTTTGGACACTCTCTAAGAGCTTAATGTCTTTTTTATTTTGTGGTGCCCAAAACTGCACACAATATTCAAGGTGAGGCCACCCCAGTGCAGAGCAGAGCAAGGCAATCCCCTCCCTCGACCGGCTGGCGATGCTTTGTCTGATGCCCCCCAGGACATGGTTGGCCCTCCTGGCTGCCAGGGCACTGCTGACTCATATTCAACTTGCCCTTGACCAGGACCTCAGATCCCTTTCCATGGCACTGCTTTCCAGCATCTCATTCCCCAATCTGTCTCTACATACAGGGTTGCCCCATCCCAGGTGCCAAATCCAATCATTACCTATGCTCCTGATCCCTCTACCAATCATCCCAGGGCCCTGAAGTCTCTTTTGATTGCCCTCAGATTTCTCTTTGTTATTTTGTCACTGCCAGTTTGAACAACCAATAGCAGATAGTAATCCAAGGGCGTTATTAGACAGGAGAGTTTTCCAGTAATGTCCCTTACCTGAGCTCCTGGGAGACAGCAGACATCCCTGTGAGTTGGGTCTGGTCTGTGTACTGGGCCCTCCGTTCTGCTCAGAAGGGAGTCTCCTATTACAACTATCCTTCCTTTCCTCTTGACAGAGGAGGTTGTGATGTGGGGTACAGGTGGTGTCGTTTTAGGAGGCCCCACTACCCCAGAAGGACCTTCGCCCACCTCATCAGTTGTCTGGCTTTCTAGTTCCAGAGCCTCATACCTGTTATAGAAGGTGCCAGTCCTATATAACAAATACTGAGAAGGAGGAAGAGCCTTCCTCCTGGTAAGTGCAGTTCCATGGCAGGAAAGTGGAAAAATGGGATCATAGCAACTCTAAATCATCTAAAAGCTAAATTAGAAACTACCATGCTGAAAACTTGTAGGAATCATGTCTGCTAAAGCTAAATAAACCTTCTATGCCTTTGAGTTTTCAGGTAAAAAGTGAATAGATATTGCCCGCACCTTTCTTTATATAGGTTTTAGCCATTCGTATTCTGCTCAGGCCCCTGTTTGCCATGCAATTCTTTGCTTCAAAGCTTGTCCATTTTTATTTATCACCTCCTCTACTCCTCCCCAAAATCCTATTCTGGCAGCTCACTTGCCTGAAAAAATTCCTTGCTGCTTCTCTAGACCTAGTTTCCAGAATTAGTTGAAAGTCTTTTTCTCCTTTGCATATGGAACATTGATTTTTCCATTGTTGTTGCCATTTGTCATTTAATTTGATGCCTGCATTCTTTACAGGAATAACAAAAAATTCAGGCTTTGCACAGCCACCGGCATATATCTCCATTGAGTTAGCTGCAAGATTAGGGCTTGTGAAGTGAACACCACTCTTTCTTTCTGACAAAGTAACCCAGAAGATGGAAGGAATGAGAAAAGTGGCACACCAAACATGAGCCCTGTTTTAAAATTTCTTGAAACGAGTGTACTGAATCAGGACAGAACATAGTTCAAAAGAATTAACTTCTTTCATTGATACTAAATTCAGGGTGTTGGTTTCCAGGAAGGCTTAATTTAACTCTGGAAATGTTTTACTGGGTACTTCCCTGTGCACAGGGTGAGTGCCAGAATCAATGTATGCCTTTGAGAGTCTGGTCTCAGGCTTTTCAGTAACTGAGCTACTGGCATCAAGCAGCTACACAGTAGTTCATCCACCCGGGTTCTTTCAAGCTACCACTTTTCAGAACCTGCATGACAATATTGAAAATTAAACCCAGTTAATAGAAAAAAATGTTAAATCAATGGCCATAAAATTTAATGGGTTTATAGCAGTCTTAACACAGTAGGACTGAATTATCATGTTAATTTAATTTCCATTTCTAAATGAACCAGAAGGCAAAATAAAGGTCAATTAACCACTATCTTCCTGGCCCTCTTTTATTCTTTCAGTGCGTCTTTAAAATCGCAGGTTTGAGTGCTTTGGAGGTAAAGCATTCAAACCTTTTCTGGAAGTTCATAAGTTTCTCTTAGAGACTGCATATAAATAGAATACAGCCATCACCATAACGGGTGCTCAAATACATGGATTGCTTTACAATGTTCTGTCTTTATCTGTAGAAGCCTTCATATCAGAGCTAAATAAACATTACAGAGAGTTTTATTTGCTGGTATTCATTGCTATGTCAATATTTCTGGATGAACTTTGGGCTTTGGCAAATTATCATTAGCTCCAATCTACATCCTTACAAACAAGTGGCATGTGTGCATCCTTCCCCTCCTGTTTCCTCTGCTCACAAAGTGCTCCCCATCACTGTTGATGAAGCAGCTTCAAAGCCTGCCCTAACATTAGCATCTGCCATGATGCCCCCCGAAAATTCACAGCAGTTAACCAAAAAGACCACTTAGCACATTGCCCAGGCTTATCTCTTTGTCATTGCTCCCCTCTGAAGTCAGTGATTGCCTCCTACCTTACATCTGGAATGCAAGTTCTCCAGCTGCACCATGAGAAGCTCATCTTGGTCCTTATCCATGGAAATAGAGACTAGGCACTTACCCAGGACAACACTAATTAATGCTCTAGGTTGCTTCAGAGGCACTTGTGATTTCCATTGAGATGAGCAGACCAACTATGTGGTTTCTGGTATTTGGCATCATGTCACTTGCTAAATTTATTGGTATGTTGCTTGTGTGTGCTCGGGAGAGGCTGTGGCACCTGGTTACAGATGCTGATAAACCACAGGATAGCTGAAGCACAAAAGGAAAGGTCTCAGCAATGTTGAAGCTGATGGAAATTCTGCTTGTTGATTTTAATAGTGCCACGATTATACTGGAGATGTTTAACTTCCCAAGGTCACACAGAGTTTTAGTGATCCAGCTGGGGATGTAGTCAGATGTCTTGGATTGCACCTTAGCTGCAAAGCAAATCTCTCCTCACTTCTGAGGAGTCAAGTCTGCCCATCTCTTAAGGCTTCCTCCAGAATATATTCCCTATATGTTCCTGATTATTTCCTTTCCTCCAAAGATTGTTTATAGACAAAATTATTTCCTTATTTCTCTTTCTGTGATGAAATAGGATCCAATGAATCATGATTAGAGCAACATATGTATTGGAGTAGTGTTTTTATTCTCTATTTATTTGTAAGGTTTGTTTGTTAAGGGATTGGCAAGCTTTCCCACCTCATATTTAAACAGTCTTGAAATAGTGATCTAAAGAGATGTTAAAAAAGAAGATAAATCTTTAGTTTTATATATTCTACTGGCTGGAATTGCACAAGGCCTGAAATGTTGCTACATAAAACAGTGCTCTTTCTATGGTCATATGTGCAGTATGAGCACAAAACTGTACATAGCTTGAGGCAACTTTGATTTTTTTTATCCAAGCAATACTATTCTTGAGGTCACAAATCAATTTAGACTCCCCCCTCCCCCCATACAGATAAAATCCTGTTGTGTACTGGTGCAGAATGGCTGTTGTGGCACCTGGAGCAAGAGATGGAGAGGAGCCTCCTGCCCAGTTGACTGGGGAGGCTCAGCTCTGTCCCCTCTGGCATGTGGGCACAGAGCAGCTGTGTCTTCTGTGTATTTAATAAATATGCCCCAGGTCTTGCTAAGGAATGTGGGCTCTGCTGGGCTTTTAAAGGATGTGGCAGGTGAGTAAGGTTATGTGTTACTTGGGCATTGCTTAAAAATTCAGCACAGTTCCCTGAAAGTTCAAACTTTTTCTTACTTTGGGAAATGAAATAAATCATGCCCAGTGGGTTTCTTGAAGAAAAATGCAGGCTGCTGTTATAGCAATGTAAAAGAAGAATAAAAATAAAGATAGAGAACTAAAGTTTAAAGAGATTTCCACAATTGTTGATTTCAAATGCAGAAGCCCCTTAGGCAAGTGTCAGGCGAAGCTGGTAGGAAGGAGACCAAGAATGGTCTGTAGAAATAACTCCAAAATGCCAATGAAAAATAGAAGGATTGAGTCAATTATATAGAGCTTTTAAAACCATCCATTAGAGAACAATAGTTCTCTTCTAAATGTTATAGGAGAATGCAAAAGATCTGCATCATTCCTATTAAACTATAGTTTGTCTTCTAAATGACAGTAGTGCTGTCTGTTGGAATGTGTGAATTGTTCAAGATGTATTTATAAATAGTTATTCTACTGAAACAATTAAAACCTGTATTGATGGTTTTTGAGGTAAGCTCATAGTGGTGATTTTTTTTCCTTTTAAACTTTCAGTGTGTCAGATCCAGACACAATGATCTTGATATTTGTTTGTGTGAAGACTTGTGCTGGGCATGCCTTTGTAGCTATCTGAACATCACTTAGGTTTCAATTTGTAAAGACTTGTTGGACATCTGGAAATAATAGCTTAGGATCTGACACAAACAATCCTGCGCTGCACCTGACAACAAGCAGCCAGATAGCCAAAGAGAATAGCTCAGGGGCTGAACTCTGCTTAGCTCAATGGACAATTCTGAATAATGATCCTGTGAATATCAAAGATGTCCTGCAACTTCCTGAGCAGAAGAAAGACATCAGAGAAATTATTTGGTGTCCATAGTTCTAAATTTTCATTCAGAAGAAGTCGCAATGGAATTGGATGAACTCAACATGTCAATATGTTGGGAAAACAAGAAAAATTGCTCATTAATAAAATGTGTAGTGAGGAAATCTTGGCTTCTGAAGCTGGTGGACATAATTTAGCACTTCTGACATCTATGCATAACTCTTAATTCTAGACAAGGGTCAGGAAAGTTATTAATTGGAATTTGGGGACATTAGCTAGTATTAATTATGTACATCAGGATTTTCAAAGTGATTTTGGATGTGCCATATTTGAGATAATTAATGTTTTATCCACCTTAAAAGCTGCCTATTCTCATGAAGCACACAGAGCATGCACTGACCACCTGCTCCCTTTCCCCAGCAAAAGTCATACCTGTTAGATTTTTCTGTGAGACAGAGCATTGATATTTCTTTTTCTGCACTTAAAAATAAACATTCTTTAGGTTTCTTCCCCCCCTTTTTTATGGATACTTGTTAGTTCATTTGTATGACCAGAATGAATTCCTATGACTGATGTAATTTGTATTACAGAACACAGGGTGTGCAACCAATACCTATTTTCCCTGTTCTTCAGACTGAAATGGCTATTGGATTAAGCTGATGGTGGCTTGAGCTGCTTTTTGGGGAATTGTTATGGTGTTTCAGCCAATTAAAGGAGAAAATGAGATATTGAATCATAGAATCATTGAATCATTTAGGTTGGAAAAGACCATTAATATAATCGAGTGCAACTATTGTGTTGTATGAAATACTGCAAGAAAATAATTTTCTTTGACCAGCTTGGCCAGTGAAAGGAAACTGCCAGTAACATTATTTCTCTGAGAGGAATGTAACCTGTATATGCATATGTATTTGTTTCCTGCTGCGTCTGCCAGGAAAGCTGGGGAAAGATGTTACTCATTACCTACTTGGAAACATCTGTCCATTTTCAGAGCATAGTTTTTACAAGGCATGATATTAAACATTACATTTACACATCCTGAAAAGATTTACAAAGAGAACAAAACTGTTACAAACAGTGAAGGGAATGTGGTTAGACATAGCAGATAGAAATGAATGAATGTGTTTTTGTGGAGGAAAGCCTTGCAAAGTTGCTGCCAGACAGCAGGGGACTTGGAGACAACCCCTTCCAAGGTCTCCTGTTTCTCTCCCTGCCGCCTTCCTTCTCTTTTTCCCATCCAGACAGAGTACTGCCTACATGGCGCAGCTGTCTTGGTCAGTGAAAGTACAGAGGAAGCCCAAGACCTCTATTGCATGCACACAAACCTACTGCTCCTGCCCCAGTGCTGTGCTCAGAGTCTGGTGGGCTCCTGTTTTGAGCACTGCAACCCAGGTTTGTTGCTGGAAACTTCAAGAAGAGGATTATGGTAAGACCTGAAGTTCACCCACCAGGTCAATCAATTACCTCAGCTCTTATTGTTCCTTTAGTAGTGGAGTACTCTGCTAATTTCTGTTCCTTTAGTCATGAAAATGGGACTAAAATACTGACTCAATGTCCATTTTACAAGCCAGTGTCACAAGGCACTGAGGAATAATATTCTTACTATTGAGTGAAAAACAGATGGTATAATTTCATAATATACTTTTGCACAAGTAGGTGAGCCTTTCTGTCTTTGTCTTTCTTTCTTTCTTTCTTTCTTTCTTTCTTTCTTTCTTTCTTTCTTTCTTTCTCTTTCTTTCTTTCTTTGTGAGTCTAGCTGTCATTCTGTTGAAAGCTTTCTCGTTTCAGAAGATCTCTAACAGGATTGCATACATTGTCTCTCTGTTGATTGTGCTGCTTTTAATGTTGCACAACTGCCTTTGTCTGAAGGAGATGTTTATTAAATGCAGATACACGTTACTCAAGCATCAGTTTCATTCTATTATTTTGACCATAGCATTCTGCAATCCACTAGGACATGATTTGGTAGGAAAATTATGACTGCTTTATGAACCCTGGAAGTCCATTTGTTACTCTATGCATTGCTTCATTCTCCAGAGATTCCACACAGGTTTATACAATGCCAGAATCAGATGTCTTTTTTAAGGTTTAAATTAGGCTCTAAACCAATGAGATCCTTTAAAACTATCCACACTACAAATATTTGTAAGTCTGCAAGTCTGTATCTAAGCAGCTTTTACTACAATAACTTCGAGGAAACGGTTTCTAGGATTTTAATGTTTCTTCTAAATATTATGAGGGATCATGCAGTTATCTTTGCAATTTGTAAGTTAACAATAAATTACTACTGCAATAATGTTCTAGTGTGCTTATTTGATTACAAGTGCAAAAATTCTTAAAATCAGTATTAGACAAATTTTGAGTGGAATTAGTTTTAAATCTCTGATGTACTATAGTGGAATATAAGCCTATATAATTTAGCTGAAGTTTTAAATTAACAAAATTATGCAAAGCAGTCAATCTGTTTGAGTAGGTGGGAAGAAAGGTGGGGAGAGTGGTGTTGTATGTAATGGAGAGGCTGGAATGTATGGAGTTTACAGTTGGCAGTGGCACGGTTGAGAGCCTCTGAGTAAGGATGAAAGAACAAACAAATAACATGGATATCATTGTGGGAGTCTGCTATAGACCACCTAGCCAGGACAATAATGCCGATGAATTATTCTTCAAGGAACAAGGGAAACTTCCAAATCAACCGCCTTTGTCCTATGGGAGACTTCAGCTTGCCAGAAATTAACTGGGAGCATCACACATTTGGCACAAACAGATTCGAAAAGATTCCTAAAACGCTTGGATGATAACTTCAGGATACAGGTACTTAGGAAGACAACTAGGAAAGATGTTCTCCTTGATTTGTTGCTTGTCAACAGAATGGATCTCGTGGGAGACGTGGAGATTGGTGGATGTCTTGGCCACAGTGACCACAAAGTGATCAAGTTTAAAATCTCTGTTGGCAGAGGAAAAGTGCCAGCAAAACTTCAGCTCTGGACATGAGAAGAGCAGACTTCAGGCTACTCAGGGAACCAGTGACTAAGGTCTCTTGGGAAAATATTTTAGCAGGTTCTGAGGTCCACCAGTGCTGATCATTTTTCAAACATCACCTCCTAAGGGCACAGGAGCAGGCAATTCCCAAATGCTGGAAATCAAGCAGGTGAAGCAGAGGGCTGATTTGGCTGAGCAGGGATCTTCTCTTGGAAACAAGGTAAAAAAGGAAGGTGTATGCTCAGTTTTAGAGGTTGATCATGTGCTCAGGAGGTCAGTTTATGCAGGTCAGAGACAAGCTGCCCACTTGTTCTGCACCTGCCTATGTAGCCTGTAGCAGTCTGCAGACTTTTGGTATGTATTTTGGGGTTTTTTTTAAGTTTGGACTTTGTCTAAGAAAATCCATGGCTCCTCTCTTATGATTTTTTCCAGACATCTAATAGGGACATATTAGATGCTGTTTTACTAGTGGTGTTCCCATTTTAGATGAATTCAGGTATGTGATAACATTCTAGATGACTAGATTGCTTCTTTTTCCAGTTTCTGTGCTGACTGTTTATTACAGCAATTTTCTGTCAACCATGGTATTTGGGTATTATTTAGATACTGAAATCTAATATAAGGCCAAAATCATACCAGGCAGCCTGATTCCTATCTTTTTCACCTGTCCACAAATAGAATCCTTGCAATAAGAAATGTGCAACTGGGGAAGTCGTATTTAAGAGATATCACTCTTCAGCCCAAAGCTGGAGAGATATGGACCTTGTGAGGTCTCAGCTGAAGCCTATTCATAAGATAAAGCTGTTATATACAACCTTACTGATTTCATATCCCATGAATTAATGTCTGTGAGTCAGTAATAGAAACATCTTAGCATATACCATCTACCATACTGACACAAGGAAACACCTGGGTATTATACTAGGGGATCTAGAAATAGTTAAGCTGGACAGATGTGATAAAAGTGGGTGAGGGAAAGTAGTTTCTATGATGCTTATTCATGTGGTAACCTTATCCAAAGAGATTTTCACCCTGAAGGTTCTGAGGATGCCTTACAGATGACATACTGTCTTTAAAATCCATGTGTCCTGTTTCTGGGTCACATCATCTCCGGGATGAGGCTTGGGAGCTTTTTCCATCCTTACACTCCATTTCCACTGACTTCTTTAATAGAACAGAGATTGTGCTGATGGGCTTGTCTGATATCGAAGAGCCTCTGAGGTACACAAAAGTGGTGATGGCTGCTTTTATACAGAACTGATCTCTCCTGAGCAATGCCCCTGAGAAATGGGGTGGAGACTGGTCTCCTGAATCCAGTTACTAAGGAATTTCAACTGCAGTGGCCTCTGCTACATCTTATTAAAGAGAATTTATGAAACTGTAGAGTTTACTTGCAATGTGAAGTATGTACCATTAGCACCAAGCCTAGGAGATTTTGAAATTTTGCTTTCCTGTTTAGGCCAACAGGAGTTTCACACTGCAGATCAGTCCTCAACTTTTCCAATCAATTACTTGTGTGTCTGCTGAAAAATTCTCCTGTAATAAATTGCAATAAAAAGGCTATATGTATTTTTACTGTACATGCAGTGATCCTGTCCTGTGGAGTTACATTGGTCCTATGGTTCCATAGCACTGAATAAATAAAACAATGTTGCTGTGACAAGGTGCAGCATAAACTGAAGCTGTTATATGAAAACAACTGTGTTAATTTTACCTCTGAAGAAAACACATACACACACACACAAAATCAATGATTGCCAAACAGAAAAGAACAAAATGGCTAGGGAGAAAAATAATGTTTTCCAGGAACCATAACAGAGTGTTGCAAAAAAAATACATAGGAAAAGCCCCTGAAGCAACTAAGGCAGAACAGAAAAGCACAGTCAAAATATTTGTTTCTCCTCTGAAACAAAGAGATCTTTTACAAATTGTAGCTGCTCTTCCTTCTCTTCTAATCTAACATGATCATGATTGAAAAGGTATTTTTAGATAAATTAACACAGTGTGGTGTTAAATACACCTTGTTACTCATGGAGGGAGTTGCACTCTTTTTTTTTTTCCCTATTGCAAATTGCATCATAAGACAGCTAATGTTAGGCACTGCATCTGGGTAATGACTTGATAAATTACTTGACTCAGTGGTTGCTGACCTCGAGTTTACAATGTGATTTCATAAAAAACTGCATAAAAACTTAATGGAGATAGACACAGGGCTTTCCTAAATAGAGAAGCAACTTAGAGAACAGCAAAAATGATAAGTACAACAGTTAACCAGCCCAGCTCCTGAGTTTCTCATTGACTCTGAGATGCCCAGATGTGACAAGCTGCTTCTGCTATCATTGACAACTGGTTTAATGTGCTGGATTATTTTACAATACTGGTCTGTGCAAGTATATTGATAATAAGATAACACTATGGACCAATACATATAATATCTACCTTACACTTATGATATCTCATATTAAATGGTTTAATAAAGCTATGACTTCTTGCTTATGAGCTGGTATGTAAACTGAGAGTACACATATGCCTTCTTTTCATTCTTACATTTTGGGGGCCTGATTCCCATCCTGCCACTCCATCTTTGTTACCGAAGGAAAAAGAGAAAAAAGTATAGGAAGGTAATATATGCATGAGGTAATATATGAAAGATCTTTGAGAAAGCTCCCTATGTGGTTTGTTCGTTAATATGGACATTGCCTGACATTTGAGGTAATTTTGTAGAGGCTTCCTATAACTTGGCTGCTCTTGCAGTGAAGGCATCTGTCTGTTTCCGGAATATTTTGTGGATTCCATGAGACAACATGTAAAGTTTACTGAGCAATGAAAGTGGAAGGAGAGATGTGCAGTCAGAGTGTCCATGATCTCGGCTGTATGTCCACACAGTCATGGCAGGAACCAGAGCTGGTTATAACGAACCCCAGCCCTGGAGCATTGCATTACCACAAAGTCAAATGGAGTGAATCACCTGCCTGGGCCCTGGTCTGAAACCAGCTTTTCTCCATTGAGGAGGGATACAGTACAAGTTACACATGCTTTTGGGGATAGCTTGCTGCAGTATTCAGGTCCAACCCTGCAAGTGATTGAAAGCAATTTCTGCAGTGGCTAAAGGAAGAGAGGGAGAATCATAGAATGGCTTGGGTTAGAAGGGACCTTGAAGATCATCTGCCATGGACAGGGATATCTTTCACTAGACAGGTTGCTCAGAGCCCCATCCAACCTGGTCTTGAACACTTCCAGGGATGGGACATCCATGACTTCTCTAGACAGCCTGTTCCAGTGCCTTACCTCCCTTATAGTGAAGAATTTCTTCCTAACATCTAATTTAAACCTACTGTCTCTCAGTTTGAAGCCATTCCACCTTGTCCTGTCACTACATGCCCTTATAAAAACTTTCTCTCCATTTTTCTTGTAGACTCCCTTCAGGTACTGAAAGGTCACAGTTATGTCACCCTGAAGCATTCTCTTCTCCAGGCTGAACAATCCCAATTCTCTCAGCCTTTTCTTGTGGGAGAGGTGTTCTATGCCTTTAATCGTCTTGGCAGCCCTTCTCTGGACTCGTTCCAACAGGTCTGTGTTTTTTCTGTGCTGGGGACCCTAGAGCTGGATGCACTACTCAAGATGGGGTCTCACCAGAGCAGAGTAGAGAGGCAGAATCACTTCCCTCAACCTGCTGACCATGCTGCTTTTGATGCAGCTTGAACACATTTGGCTTTCTCAGGTTCAAGTGCACACTGCCAGCTCATGTCCAGCCTCTCATGCACCAGCACCTCCACGTCCTTCTCTACAGGGCTGTTCTTGATCTGTTCATCCCCAGCCTGTATTGATAGCAGGAGTTGCCCTGACTCAAGTGTAGCACCTTGCATTTGGTCTTGTGAAACCTCATGAGATTCCCATGTGCCACTTCTCGAGCTTGTCTGAGTCCCTCTGGATGCCATCCCATCCTTCAGGTGCATCAACTGCACCATTCAGCTTGGTATCATTTGTAAATTTACTGAGGCTGCATTTGATCCCTTAATTTATGTTGAAGATATTAAATTGCATTTGTACCAATACAGACCCCTGAGGGACACCAGTTGTCACTGATGTCTGTTGGACTCTGAGCTGTTGACCAGTACTCTCTGGATGCAACTGTCCAACCAATTCCTTATCCAACTAACAGTCTGCCCATCAAATCCATCTCTCTCCAATTTAGTGAAAAGGATGTTGTGGGGGACCTTGTCAGATGTTTCACAGAAGTCCAGGTAAATGACCTCTGTAGCCCTTCCCTTGCCCAGTGATGTAGTCATTCCATCATAGAAGGCCACTTCTATGGTTAGGCAGGACTTGCCCTTGGTGAAGCTGTGCTGGCTGTCTTGAGTCACCTCCCGATCCTCCATGTGCCTTAGCAGAGCTTTTAGGAGGATCTGTTCCATGATTCCCAGGCACACAGGTTGACAGGACCGTTCCCAGGGTCTTCCTTTCTACCCTTTTTTAAAATGGGAACATTTTTTCCCTTTTTCCAGTCACCTGGGACTTCACCTGATTGTCTTAACTTTTCAAATATCATAGAGAGTGGCTTGGCAACTACATCAGCCAATGCCCTCGGGACTCTGGGATGTGTCTCGTCGGGTCCCATAGACTTACGTATGTTCGGGTTACTCAGGTGGTCATCCTACACCTGAAACTGGTGTGGAGAGAATTTAAGATGGATCTGTAGAAGGATGATGGTTGAAAGTTTCCCAACTTTCAGCATTATCCTTCTTTCAGTCTCAAATGTGTTTTTAGGTACTGTTACCCACTAATGTGAGAATAGAAGGAAGGTTTATTTTGTCAGCACTTTCCACCACATCATAAGGAAGCAATAGGACCCAGCCAACATACAGCACAGATGTATTGACATCTAGACTTTTTATTTGTGCTACTATTCTCCATCAGTGGAACAGAGTTGATTTGGTGCTGCCAGCGCCAGCAGGCCTTTCAAAGCTCTGCAGGCTTTGAAGTGCAACTGTGCTAAATATGACTAAATTTAGCAGATTTGACTCTTTGTGGATAGCAGTGCAGGAGAAGCATTTTCTAATGGTGTGGGCCCTCAGCAGCATAACTGGTGCATCATCAAACCAGAGCATGTTCAGGGGTCTCCAGTTGCTCTGGCTTTCCTCTTAGCCAGACTTTTAAGTTCGGGTTAAAAGAAGCATCTACATTGTTTTTGAAAACTCTTTAGTGGACTTTAAATTCAATTGGATCTTGTCTGATTGCAGTCACCTCTCTGCAGTTCCCCAATCATTCACAAAGCCAATTAGCTGTGGCCTTCAGTCCTTTCTTCCCAGCTGTGGGCCAAGGGAGGGAGCTGAAGTCCATTTTGAACTCCGAGATGCCACCTGAGTCCTGCAGCCATCTTACAGACATGCTCCAAGGGCAAACATGCCACAAAACCCTTCCATTCACTTCACAGTTCCTTTTTCCTCGAAAACAACGGATCTGTGATCAGAAAAATCATTTACTCAAAAATAAAGAGTAAAATGTTTTCCCTCTTCGATAATATTCCCGGTTCTTTCAGTAGGTATTATGTTCTGTAATGTGCTGTGTGTGCGCCCATTTTGTCATCGCTTTGGGTCATCCTTGCTCACAATTGGTTATTTACTCAGGGGCTTTTGAAATTATTGAGTTGACACATCTGTCAGACAGCAAAAGCAGAAATGCTAAAAGGTCACTTGGAGAGAAACCAGCTGCTTCAGACAAACCTTTCTGCCTTCAAATAGCACAATCATTATAGTCTAACAGATGGGGCCTCTGCTTTCATTTCTGTTTTTCTCCTTCACTTCAGGTATTTAGATATACTACCTCATTGCCAGGTCAACACAGGCCTTCTTGTCATTACCTACACAATAGGCAGCTCTCCCCTTAAGAGAAAACAGCTCCATTTTCTGTAAATGGGAGAACCAGTTTCCTCACAGATAGAAGTTACAGAACGTTTGCAACAAACTTTCCTATTAACAGATTAATTTGAACACCAGTTGTTACACTATGAAACATGCATATAGTACTGATCTAACACTGTGGAGAGCCTGGGGGCTTTTGGCAAAGATGAGGATAAGTAGAAGTGAGTGAATAATTCTTAACAAATAATTTACTCAACAAATTTGGATTCCCTCTCTGTTTGGTGAACATTACCCAGGCAATCGTGATTTCCTCTGATTTATTCAATATCCATACTTTTGAGAAAGCATCCATCCAGATGATTTATATTGCAGCTGGTGGGTGATCATGATTCTGAAAAATGTTGTTGGGCTGCTGTGACTCATAAATCATGTGATATTGTTTCTGTGCCGTGATTGGGCACAGCAGAGGGGTTGCTTCTGACATAATCTCTCCTGTTTTAAAGTTCTCTTTCTGGGGAAAAGCTGTCAAAAGCTTGATTGCCTATCTGTACATGGTAAAGGAACAATGGGAGGGTGCAGAAGTGTTCAGATGAATGGAAAAGAAAGGCACTCTCCAAGCTTCTTTAATAAAAGATCTGTTCAGAAACATCACATGAATTTACACAAATGCTTAGATAAGAAAATCAAAAACGTTAAAATGGCAGTCATTTTTCAAAGAATCTAATTTGATTTCAAATCAAATAAATGTCCGAGATGAAAGTTATGTATTTTTACAGAGAATGCACATTTGAACTGTGTAAAAATCCTTGATTATCAATAGACACAGTGGAACATTTCATTTAATAAAATTCATGCACTGTGGGCAATAACAGAAACTGAAAATTGTGCTTTTGGAAGGTCATTGCTCTCTAAATGAAGCAGTTTTGGAAGTAACACTTTCAAGGTAAGTATGTACTTGTTATGGAATCCATCTCAGAGAGTTTTTAACATCAAGTGGCACTAGGACACTTAAATTTCAAAACAACAAAATTGAACCTGTTTGAAATTTTTTATTCTTTGGAAATATGGAAGAAGGTGAAGGAAGCTTTTTACTCTGCAGTACTGATCAGCTGGTATAAAGAAAGAATGAACAATTCAGAAAATATCCTTTGATTTTGGTGAAGGTTGATTATAGCGCCCTGGCTCAGTTCAGTTATTTTCACGTAACTGTGGTTGGATGGAAACCCTCAGGCTGTGGCTAATAAATGTGAAGAATACTGCAAACTGTATGAAGATTAATTACAATAAGGCAATGTTTTAATCACAAGGATTGTGATGCAACAGGTCATAAAATTCTCCATAACATCACACCTTAAAAGCAATCTTTAAAGGCTGTCTGGTAAGAAAAAGGACCACAACTGCACTCCAAGTCAAGGTGTTTAGGAAACTGTAGTACCTAGCATTTGAACTTGTAAAAAAAGCAGATACAGCTCAGTCCAGGATGAAGCATTGGAAAGAGAAGACAGCGCTTCCCAACACACTTGTGTAATACTAAATACAGCAAGAAAAGTCATCATATGTGAAGACCTGCAAAACTCAATAACCTAATCAGCAAAAATACCTAAGAAAGTGCTGTGCATTCTGTTTGAGCTAACCTCAAGTGGGAGAATATCTGACAAATGCAAAAGATGCAGAAAGCATCCCTTTTCAAGAGCTTGAAAAGACTAACCCCACAGCACAGGATACAATGCAATAAAGCAATATATCCAGCTCAGATGGACTCCCAAGAACGGACACTGCAGAGTGGTAATAATACATGTTGAGAAAAGTCCACACAAGGGTACCATAACAGCAAATTGAAATGTGCTCTACTTAGCCGGTAACAAGAAGTTGCAGATCCCTTAGAAAAATAAATTGCAACGGAATTTATAGCATTCCTTTAATGTGAAAAGGATTTACTGTTGTCACTTAATAGCATCCTGGCTAGTACATGACAAATGCTGACACTCTCTATGGTCAAAGAGAGAGGTTTCATGGGAATTCAGTGCTTGGTGAAACTTGACCAGATGTCACTTACCATAATACCTTTGCCAAAGTGAACAATAAATATAATACTGAAAAACATTATTATTATTATTGTTATTGCTATTATTATTGATTATGATGATGATGACAATGATGATGATAAAGTATTATTTCATTGAGGTTTCATGACCAGAAAGCAAATTGCAGATGGATGCACGTGGAGACCTGGAGTGACAGGATGCCCTCAGGACTACTTACCAGCACTGAAATAGAAATAGGTCCGGAACAAGGTATCCTAAGTTTGTTCAGATCCATGTGAAGTCTTGACAGAGACTGAGTGATTTCTGCAGACAGCAAAAGCCACTAGTACAGGGAGGTCAAGATCCATGCTCCAGACTCACATTTCACAAATTGAGAACCTATAGGTCTAGAAGTGCCAGAATGTCACTCCCTAAAATGGTATGAAAAATATATTTGCATGAATACACAGAAGCTGTTCAGGGACTGAAAGATCCAAGGTAGAGCCAGTACTTGTCCCAAATGATTAGTGACACTGAGGAAGTTGTCAAGGCTTGGAACTTATGCCAAAAACACAGGCCAAGTCAAGCAAGAGAGTCCATGTTGGCACAGGAAAAATTGTTCTCCTGGAGCAAAGTATGCACAGAATTGTTTAGAATGACTGAAAAACATTATGTACTTGTCCTAGACTATTATTCTCATGTCAGTAAAATAGTTTTACTAGAAGATACTTGAGCTAAACTGTGATTATGCTTGTCAAAAGTGTTTACACTAGACATGGAATACCTGGCATAGTGGTGCTTGGCAATGAAATGCAGCTTAGTAGGCACAAGTACTGGCTGCTAGTGGTAAATTTGGGGTTTAGGTCTGTAATCCCCTATCTTTTATTTACTGGATTCCAATCATCAGGTTGAAAACAGTGTCAGTGTAATAAATCTGCTCTTAAAAAGAGATTGTGAAGTCAGACTGATACATAATGAGGATAAACTGGTAAATTTCTACATGAAAATGATGCTGTATGTAGCTTTGTGCAAAACCAAGGGCTGAAAATGGCAGTGGTATTCTGGGAATCATCAGCCTGATGACATTATCATTGCACTGAAGGCAGAGACACAGTCCCACCGCTTTGCAACTGGCAAGGTAAGGGACACTGACATAACTATTTTTTTTTCAGAGAAGGTTTTATGTGAGTAATATTTTGGAAGGTTAGAACAGAAAAGCACAAGGATATTGTATTTTCAAAAAAGAGCAAGACTGCATGTGAGCTGCGGCTGTTAGGGAGGTGATGGAGTGCTATGTGTGGCAATGAGAGGGTTGCACCCCTGAACCTTCCTTCCTGCGCAGTAGCTCTGTTGAAGGATGTCCTCTTGCACCAGAACAGAAACAAGTGTTCAAAATAACGTTGTTGACAGGCCCTGTGTGTGTATCTTTAAGGCTCCGGGTTGTGCCGAGGACTCCAGAGCCTTTTGTATTGAAGTTATTGACTTGTATCAGGTCTATGCAAGTCACTGAAAGTCATTACCAGCCTAAGGTTGTTCTGTGTCTGTTGTGAAATGAATTGGTTGTGCTTGACAGCTGGGGTAGAGCTCTAGATGCTTAGATGCAGAACATATTGCCATCAGGTTTCTTTCACAGTACACAGCAGAGATTCTCCTTTTTTTTTTCAATTCCCCTCTTACCATCAAAGCAATTCTGTAAGAGTTGCTGGGAGCTGAATTGGAAATGATTTCCTCTGCTGCCCAGCAGTCCTTGGTTGGGGTAAGCCTGTGAGATCTGATAAAAGCAGGTTGGGATGCTTTGAGGAATGGTGGCAACCTGAAATCACTAAAAAACCTGAGGTTAATGAATTTACACCAATGGGAGCAGAGTGTGGTCAGAGTTAACATTATTTCATGTCAGCTCCAGCTGGTCTTTTAAAAAAAATATCTAAAATAAAAAAATGTTTAAAATTTGTACCTCCTAACTTGAATCCTAGGTGTTTCATGATGTGAAGAGGTAACATTATTATCATCTATCATTAAATCCACTGAGTGTCAAACTTATCACCTTGACACTTTAATGATCCTTAAGATGTCCTTGTAAAAGCTGGGTGCCATGGCAACCACTCAAACACAGGGCCTTGGCAGTGTGGAACTCCTCTTAATAAATCAGGCATAATTGGCATCTATGTATTATAATAAATTAAAAGTTATTCAACTGGAATGATTTTATATTGTACAATATTAAGTCATTAAGTTTGCTGTTCTGATGTCTCCTTTGTGATATAATTCCTGTGTGTGCTTTTTAACACTGAAGATTTTGTCTTCTCCTCTTGCAAGATACAACTGAGGGGTTCAAAGGTGCAGCAAATCAGTGTATAGTCTGTCACCCCCAAAAATGTGGGTTTGATTTCTGGTTAAACCAGAACCCCACTGAAACTATTTGTTCCCAAAGACCAAAGTAATTAGATTAAACAGGTGAAAATTATCCATACATATACTCAAGGGACTGAATGATCCTTCTGCAGTGATTTGTCTGTCTTTCCCTTGTCCTGTGCTTTGTCCTCCTGCTGAGCCTGCAGACCTGCACAGAAGCTGGGGTGGATTGGCATGGCAAGGGGTGTGGTGGAGGGGTCCCCTATGTAGCCCCCAGAAAGTGCCTGGGGAGGAGGAGAGGGGATGTGCCATCCCATGGTGCTGATGTGCCAGTGGCACCCAGCTCTGTGCCTGCTCCATCTCCACTCTGTCCCACCCTGACTGCCTCGGTTCACCCACTGGAAAATGTCTGGTTAAGAATTACAAACCCTTGAAGGTAGGAGCATGCAGTCCCTGAAAAGCAGAGAGTACAAGCAAAGAAAATTACCATATATCCAAGCTCTTCCTGTCTGTTTTGTCCTCTATGGCAACATCAGCTGCAGACAACAGGGTTTGAATTCACTGCCTTTGTGTTGCAAAAGTCACTATGCTATCTGCGTAGCCTTTTCTGGAAACAGACTCCTTGAATGGAATATCAAATCTTGGGTGCAAATCTTGAAAGTGTATTAAAAATGTTCCCATGGCAGAATGAATAGGGCTAATTGTTGTCTCCTTCCTTTCCTTAAAGATCTTTTATTTTATTGATTTTCTGAGTGCGTCCTTCATGTCATAGAGTTATAAAGTATTTCAAAAATTAATTATTTTGTCCATAGGATGACTACAGTGGGTGCCATGTGAAAATTTCATTTGTTTTCTGCAGATTTGGATTTTTAAATGTCTGAATTTTAAAGCATAGATCTATTCCATTACTGAGTCTGTGAAACAGAAAAAGGCAACTTTTCATTGTGCTATATCACAGTGGCAGACTACAGAAAAAGACCAGGAGAGTGAATGCACCATGATAATACCAGATGTATTGGTGGGAATGGGAATAGCGAAATTTGTCAGGTTCTCAGTTAAATCACTGTGAGCTCTAGCTGGACTGAGATCTGTCTGAACGCTCATGACCAGATTTTGTGACTCTCTGTACTGATTTGTTTGCCATATTCAGTTTTCGCTTGATGCCACAGTGATGGCTTTCTAATCTTCCTCTGATTTGCTACCGAATATCAAAAAAGTCAAAATAAACGGTCCTTTAAACATGTTTGTTTCTCTGTTTACTACTGTGGAAATCATGTTTGAATGCTCTTTTTTGGTGGAAAAATATCTCTTTGTATATTTTAACAGTGTGGCACAGGAGACAATAACATGTTTCTGGATAGGTCTGCATTACACATACCTAAGAAGTTCTCAAAACAGAAGAGTGTTTGTATATATACTTAATTTGAAGCCTTTTTCAATACTTCACTGATAGAAAAAACCTGAAAATACTTATGCAGGTGTTTATCTGGACTGCTGAACAATTTAAGACTGGTAATCTAGACAGAGAAGCTAAGTCAAAACATAAGTATCTATCTATGTGCCACTGTGATTTTAACTTTTGTCCTGGTTGCCCTTCATGCCCTGTTGTTTCTCAGCCTTTCCAATTGTGTTTTATATTCAGGTATCAGCTCTCAAGGACAAAGACAGTGTCTGAGTTTTTGGAGATAAACAGCTCTAGCACACTTGAAGGTGCTCAAAAAAAAAAGTTAATCATTATAGAGATGTTAATAATCCATTTATTTCACCACTGCTGTGCAATTGTATCAGACATTGCAACAGTTGAGAGCAATAAAATAAAAATATATCCTTGATCACAGCAACATTATCAATGCACAGATATTTTTAAGTGAAAAGCTTATTTTTTAAATATGTTATCAACATTTTTATTTTTAAAATATTCTAATTGATATAGGATCAAAATCTAAAGTGAATTAAATTTACTTATAGAAATTTATATGTTTTAAACTGACATCAAATTTAGATTTCTTCAGTTTCCCCAAAACATGAATTATTGCCCCAAATTCAAAAGGTCACAGAATTGCAAAACTAATATATTCATTTCCTTAGTCTTATATAAACTTTTAATAAAAGTATTTTGGATGCTGATACACAAAGACTAATGCTTGCCTCCAGAAAATATTAAAATCTCAAAGAAAAATATAATGTTGCTACAGTACATTTTGCCACACTAATACCTAGCATGATAAATGCTGATGTTTAAAAAATAAACTTCTGAGAGGTGTTGCTTGTAAATATTTTCAGGATGATTTTAGGATATTCTTCTGCATGCTTTTACAACTCACTGCTTTCTTAATTACTGTCACTACTGATGAACTTTGCTTGTGAAGCACTTTGGAGATGTGCACTACAGAAAAGAAGGACATTGTAAGACGGGAGGAGGAAGATCAAAGTAGAACGGAGGTCTGTACAAAACAGAGACCTTTGCAGTTTAGGTGATGGCTTGGGACTGGAATAAGGGCATTTTGACTGTTGAGTTGTTGTCATTGGGTCTCTTGTTTCTGAAAAGAGAATTATTTGTTTGGGTATATTAATGTATTTGTTATCCCATCTGAGGTACCTTAGCTGAGCTCAAGCTGTTTCTGCTACTCTAGTCTTTTAGGCAACACTAGCAAGAGTTTCCAAGTGGCACCTTTTCAATTTTCTTTTTTTCTAAAGAGGAATTGCTGTTTTAATTGTGCCAGGAATTCTTATGTTCAGCAATTTCCCCTGATCTCTACATTAAAATGTTCACTTTGATCTAATGTATCTAATGGATGATTATCAGCTTGCTATGTGAGATAATTTATAAAAAGCTAGTACTTTCCCATCATATCCACCACTTAGGAACCTGAACCAAGCACTTCAGTATCCAGCAGATGCTCTCCTCCAGGCTTGCTCCTTGTGACTGTTTTGAGGGTACCATTTTGGTTACTTAGAAATTAGGCTTTCATTAAAATACAGTAAAGGTAAGCAAAAGCCTTAAAAATATGAAATAGGTACAGCATGATGCAGCTGATATCAGTAAGGCCAATGCTGAGGGATGCAGCCTGCTTGCTCATCAATTCAGACACTAATGATTTAAGTACCTATTTTATTAGAAACTTCATCAGTTATATAAAAATGGAAAAAAGGAGTGAGAAAGTAGCGTGTGACGTGTGGTAGCACTTCACTCTTGAACTCTTGCCTACACCAGTGTTTATGTGGATGATTCTCCTTGCAATCAGCTTTCTTTTTTTTTTTTACTAGAGACAGAAAAACTGTTGTCTGATCAAGGCTGCTCTGGCAGCCTCTGTTTGACTGCGCTTTAATTTGTATGCACCAGCAGGTGTCCAATACTCAATTCTTAAAGTTTATATAATGTGTTTCATCTGCTGTCAACCCCAGAGTTAAAAAGTGATGGTCCTCAATTCAAGCTTTATATCTATGCAGGAGAGCAGAAGTGTGAACTGCAAGTGCAGCTGGTACAGACCCATGTGACATAGCTTTGATCTGGCTAGTTTCCAGTTCCAGCTTCCAGCACCTTTTATAGCCTCCCAGTATGAAGGAAGGCTCATGCAACCCTGCAGAAGGGAGTTGTTCTGGGCCTGAGCTCATGTCAGCCTCTTCCTCCTAAGCTGAGGTCCTGTTGCATCAGTAGATTATACCTGTTTTTCCCCAAAGCTGCACAGTCTGAGTGGCGTCTTATCTAGGTGCTCAGGTCATTCCGAGGCAGCATAAAATGGCTGTCAGGTAGCATTGTGAAGAGGCAGTGTTACTTTTTGAATTGTTTGTTTGTTTTCTCCTTCCATTATGAGAAGGAAAACAATTTGTAAGTTGTTCTTACAAGGAGGACAACTTGTAAGTTGTCAACATCTCTCTTTTACAGTGTGTGGGTAACAACAAAAGTGCAGCAAGGGTGACTATGAATAATTGTACATCTAATTGTGTTGTGATGCATGTGGACTATGTCTGGTATTTGTGTTTTCTGTGTTGTGGGCTTTTAACTGAAGGGAATTTCCTCTCCCCAAGACAGGAGGTTGACTGCTCTGTCTTCCAGACTCCAAGGACTCACCCTGCAAATCCTGAGGCTAATGTTGTCCTTATGCTTTCCTTCCTTTTTTTTACAGAATCTAAAATCAATTATTTTAAGGAAAGAAATTATGGTTTTATTTTGATTTTGCTCGTGGGAGTACCAAACACATAATTAGCTGTAGACATGTTAGAATTGTTTGATGCTGGTCTGTCCGAAAAAATCTGTCCAGAACCTTGACTTTTGGGTAGAGCAGCAAAAAAAAAAATCAGATGCTTTTAGTTAAAAATTCTTCTAAATCAAACTTTTATGGTTTGTCTTGTAAGTATATTTGCTCATCACCACTTATCTGGATCTGTTAAGTTTACTGAAGATTAGTGGTTGTTGAGTAACGGTGAAAAGGTGTCTTTCTGCTTTTACAATTAGGCCAGTAGCAGATATTTAGAATACACACATCCTCTCATTGTGCTGCAATGCTGTTGTCACTTTAATCATAAAAGAATTATGTATCTCTGTATATGAAAAATGTATTCTAGAACTACTCTGAATTAGTTTTTAATGTACTGTGACCTTGAATTGCCCCAGGATATTAATGCTAAATGATTACTTCTGAATGCTTTTTGAATAGCTGCACAGAGCAATTAAATGCACCATACATCACACATGACATAGTTAAACGCCTGTTCTGGTCAAGGAACCTAAACAGTTCTTTCAAATGATGGTAATTCCATATTACTAAAGATTAAAAAGAAAAGAAGTAATTTTTTAGTATTAAGATAAGCATAACCTGGAAGAGATTATAACCTTTGCCTAGATAGAACAAAAAAAAAGATTTTATTTACAGTGATCTACAAGGAAGATCACTACAAAACCAATGCCCCATCACATTACATTTTCTCTCTAGACAAAAGGACCAATAGTAATAAATCCTTCACTTTTTGACAAGTTGCCAATTTTTTTTCCTCTAAAATAAAAGAATAATGAATATGGTTCATAAAATGGGTATAAAATGTGGACACTGCTATTATGTAGGGTATATTGCACAGCAGTTGACTTTAGAATGTGGAATGACATAAATCTGATCTTTGCAAAACCTTCCTATAAAATTAGTGAAGTTTAGAAGTGGTTGCAGGGGCCAATATAGCTCTGGTAACTGAAAGAAAAAGAACCTTTTGGTTGGGTCACAGTTTCAAATCCTACTTGTTTTGGTTTCCTTAAAACATTGTGATTGCTTGAAATATGTGCTATTTCAGATTCAGTGGCAATTTTGGCTCAGGTCGTAGCAGACATATCACCCCTCTTGATGTTCAGTGGGTATAGATGTTGAGCATGACTATTTCAGTGTGTCCTAAATAAAAATCAGCACAATTGCTCATATGACACATCAAGCACTGGTGACAAGTGCCTGATAGAGTCAGCTTGCAGACTGCCCCTCAGCCCATGCTGCAGACCATTTCTTCACCTCCAGCCTGGTTCCTGGCAGCGATTCCAACCCTAAACTGAAGCTACAGCATTCTTGTCCCTGTTTCCCTTCCCAGCTTCCACCCCAGGCTCTGCTGAGGTTGAGACATCATTATGTGTCAGGCAAACTGTCTAAACCACAGAAATGTTAATGGCAAATACATATTGACCTTGAAAGTAACACTCGAGTAATTCCAAGGAACTGAGCGAGGTCCTAGCAAATAATAATAATAAAAGAACATAAAGCTTATATAGGGCATGCTTCATATAAAATTTCCAGCTTTTGCTGGTGTTCTTAGGTTTTGAAGTGGGATGTATTGTGTGACGATGTGCATAGGATGAAAAGGGCTAAGGAATTAGGGCTGGAAGATCTGGTAAACAGGGTTGGAGAACCTTGCTTTGTTAGCTGTGAGCTACAGAACCCCAGGGCATTGCTGGGGGAAGGCATGTGGTGGGCAGGCAGAAAAGAGGACTGCTAGAGGCAGCAGTTCATTACAGCAGTTCATTACAGCAGTCCTGTAGCACAAGAAAAATCCAGAAAGGGTATGCTAAATAAAGAATCCATTTCTCTCCACTTGTGCTTTAACTTCCACACATGGAGAATAAACAATCTAACAACTTCTAGAATCAGACACTGGGGGAGAGTAGGGAGTGAGAGCCACTGTTCTTAGGGGAATCAGTTATTCAGTTTGAAGATAGTTTTTACTGCATGTTTTCAGTGTAAGGAAGCACACTGTTGTATGACTGGATTAGATGGAGAAGACAAGCTGTATGTGCTTTACAAAAACAGAAAGAAGATTTTATGATAAAACAGATTTGATGGTCCAGCTACTAAAATCAGCTGCTATGCAATGAAATCTGCGTTATGGCTGCCCCGTGTCAGCCAGGGAGGACGTAGGCGCTAACATCATTGAAAAGTTCGAGCAGGAGTTAGACTAGCCCAAGGGAAGCAGAACATGCATGACTGGCACTTGCATGGCAGGTAATCCAAGCTGACATTGACCTTGACAACATTACACGACAATATTTTAACTAGAGGAAACCGACCTTGAATTTCCCAACGATGTTAGGTTCCAGCAGGCTTCTCTACAACATGAGGATAGCACAATCCTCTTCTTTTTATTTTAGAGTTTAGAAATGTTTCATGTGGTCAAACATTTCCAAACTCTGCTTCTTCTGTCCCTGATCTTTGTTTAGTCCATGGCCTCAGAGATCCTATCACAATCTCAAGTGATATAGATCACTAATCACCTCATGGCCTTCATGGTATCTTTTAGATTGTGACCTCTCTTTGCAGGTGTATGTGTAAAAGAAAGTGTCCTGGGGAACATTCCTTGCTCCCTGGCCTGTGGAAGGGTCAGTGCAAAATCCTTCTGAGAAAATTTTCTAAAGTCAAGGAGAAGGAGGCAGGACTGGTGCCCTACATCTGTCTCTGCTTCACTAGAAGGAGAGAATCTTTGCTGTTCAACTGGTGCAGTCTGTATGCTCCGTCTGCCAACTCCAGAACCCATTTTCTTTGCAGGGACTCCTGCAGGACTGGTTTTACCCTCAACTTCATTTGCTGTGACTAAGATTTACTAAAACTGGGCCATATTTTATGGCTTTTTCTTAGCTTCACACTGATTTGGTGTTAACCTTTTGCTCTGTTAATCAGAAAAAATACCCAACCAAAACCCAGCATGAAGCATTTTTTAACTTTATTTAATTGATAAAGATGTCAATGATGAAGATGTAATTTCATTGTTGGTTGCTTCTTTGGAAAGTGTAAAGCTTCATGAAATGTTATTCCATATATTAGGCATGGGGAAAAGAGTAAACAAAAAGTAGAGATTAGTAGAAACTGCTTTTATGGGACGGAGTCAACTTCCAGATCACCTTTATTAGCCTTAAATGAGAGTAATAGGGTCCAAGTCTTTGTTACCTGAGGAATCTTAGAACTGTCTGGTGTGATGATCTCCGGGCACTCTGGAAAGGCATAGTACTCTTAGCCTCTTTTTTTAAAAAATGAGTAAATTAATGAGTCTTTTCTTCTCACATTTGTATTCACTTTATGCAACCTTCTTCAAGGGCTGTGCGGTCTAAAGGATGGAGACCACGACTAGAATCTTCACAGGCAACTGGGAATCTGTTTCCTGTTGTTTATCTGGCAGAACTGACAAAATCAGTCTTCTCATCTTTCTTCATTAATTTCTTTCTCTGTCCCAAAACTGTGTGTAGAATAATTAGTTAATGGGACTAATTCCGTTTTCATTTACACTAATGTCATTATGTGTGATACCTGCTGAGATCAATGAAATCAAATAAACCTGAAGAAACTGCTGAGGTCAGAATCACAGACAGTATTTAAAAACCAATCTTTCACCCAGGATCTAGACTCTCGTGGGTTTTTGTATTTCCTATGCATTCCCAGTGGTATCTCTTTTTCTCCTCTTTTCTCTGGGTATATGCAGCACTGCTTTTTGTCTTTGCTCAGTGATATTATTACATTATTCAATGTCACTATCCCAGAAATACAGCCATTTTAAAAAATGGGCAGGCAATTATGATGCTTAACTGTACTAAAACACTAACATTGCCCAGAACAAAATGAAGTTATTCCTTCTACTGTTCTGCAACTATGGAGCAGTTTTGAAATGCAGGAAGAGGTCACAGCTCTGCAGCTATGGGTTGAAATTTTCTGGAGTGAGAAAAGGACCAATGGTTTGACCTGTAACAACTCTATTGAAGCATTTTTGCACAGTTATTTCAAACATAATTTTGATATATTTTCTGGTTTTTGATTGGTCACTTTAATGTAAACTTCAAGACTAGCTTTCTTGTGTTTTACAGTTAACACAATTGAAATGAATCCCCCATTTACTCATTTTTTCTTGGACATGTATTTTTCTAAAACTATTTTTAGTCTGAAGTGTATTTTTAATGCTCATATTGGCTTCACTTCTTCATATCATTTTTATCTCCTAAACTACTACAAGTTTATTATTATCATTACAGTAATGTGGTGACCAGAACTGAACACAAAACTCTCAACTCCCTGCCAGAGCCTTATATAATAGGAGAACAATGGATGAATGTTGTTAATTTTAAATGCAAAATTATAAATCAATTACAGTGATGGCAAAAGCCCTTCGTGACATGCCACAATTTACTTTCAAAGACATTTAAACCTATTTCATATGCTGAACAATCTGTAATAAATTATGATTTTTTTTTTCTTCTGAAATGAAGCTATAATTATGACAGTTGAATTCTTGTTCTGAGAAATAAGGTGGCATTTAATTCCTTGAGAACAAATGACACTCACAAAAGAACAGTTAATTATTCTCAGCTGCAAAAAAAAGGGGGGGCAGGGAGAGGGAAGAAAAAAAGTATGAAAGAGAATGTGGTAGCACTTTATGTGAAGTGTCTATTAATGAATCCCTAACGAAAGCTGTACTGCAATTGAACTTTGCTTGGTGTCCATGTGATTGAGTAACAATCTTTAGGTCCAACCCTTCTCATAAAATCAAAACCACATTCAGAGTAGGAGTACAATGAAGGGATGTATCTTCAGGAAACGTTACCTCTCTCTCAGCAAACCTTCAATATGCAAAGAACAAAATGCAGAAAAAATCTGATGCCAATCATATAAGCAAATCAAACCCCTAAGTCATCTCTGCAGTTCCAAGCCCTGTTACAACTGTAGCAAGGTACAATTAGTCCCAATACTTCTTAATTTCCATGCTTATTATTTGAATAAGATGAATCATTTTGATTTCTGCCAGTATTCACAGGGCAGTAAAGGGGGATGCTAACCAGTCAGCTCCCTCATGCTACAAATATGTGACCATGTGCTTCACTCTTCTTGCATGCGTAGGTCCCACCATGATTGGTGGGACCACACAAGGGTCATAGGATAAGGGACTGGCTGGATCCAGAGTTTCTCCCCTGAAAGCACTAATCATCCCGATTTCCTGCTATATTTTTGCAGTAACCAGTTTACATCTTAGTGTATTAGCGTAGGTTGGGCAGCATCTGACATTTTCAGATCTCACTTCTGAAAGAAGTGAAGAGTTGCCAGTCTTGTTAATCTACGTCCTTTCCTCAGGGAAGAGAGATGTTTCAGAAGGGCCACACTAAGTGGAATACCCTCCTTCTCCTTGGTTCAGTTAAGATTTGTCAATTGACTGATTTGGGGGCTCTCTAAAATATAGTGGGAACAACACAGTTGCATGTAAAACAAGGCGTAATGCACTGAGTTACATTAATGTTCTATCAAATATGATTGGGTTGATTCTGTTTCATTTTATCTTCCATGGATGTGTAGTGCCGGCAGAATTCCAGAGCTTTAAGAAAAATTGATTGAGAGCTATGTGGAAATAATATCAGCAAAAAGACTTTTGTATCAGGTCTTTCTGCTGTCTGTTAAGGGGTGTACAGTCTAAAATTTGGAGGATATAACATATTTCTTAATATCCGTAATTTTTATATTGCTCATAAAATGTATGAAAATTAATTGATCATGCAGTGTGAGAGGTACTGAATATTGCAACTGCTGATTATTCCTCTGGGAAAAAGCAGACTTTCCATAAGACTTTCACCACAACAAAGCATATGAGAAATCCCGGTTGATTTCTAATGTGAAAAAAAGAGGTACTGTTAATAATGTAAGAGTACACTTTAAAATAATATGCATGTATTTTTCATTTTGTCATCTTTATATTCAAATATGGTTAAATCCCTTGGTAGAATGACATAGTAGAACAATGTTAGACCCATGTGGAAACTTACATGATTGGATATTTTATTTGTCTGCTCAGTTCTGATAGCAAACAGAAGATTTATTAATGCAATGTAAAATATTCACTGGCAGGTAAAAGTAATTCTGTTAATGAACATGATTAGAACAGCAGCTGGAATACAGAAAATGCAGTGTTTGCAAGATCCATGGAATTAATAGACCTTAAAATACTCAGGAAATCAATTAAAATACATCTTCAAGATTACAAAAATGAATGTGCATGTGTTTAACTTGAAAACGAACAATAAAAGAATAAACCCCCATACTTCCTCATCAGGAACATTTCAAAGTGCCTTTTCCTGACCACTGCAGAGCTTGCCAAAAGATCTGGGGAACAGATATTTTTCCACGGCTTTTAATTGGGAAGGTACACTGCCAGAGAGAGCTTGAGGTAGTTGGAAGCTTGCACTTCTCCCTTGTCCTCCCTCAGGGCATTCTCACTCTGACTACCTATTTTCTGTACTTATAAGGTTATTTATATCCCTGCATGTGGGATAAACGCTCATTAAAATTGCTTTGCTGCAACTGCAGCTGGACTTGTTGGTGAGGGCTGGATAATCCCAGGCAAAGGCGGCTGGGTTCTGAGGGTGGTGGCATGGCCTCAGGGTGATGTCCCCACTGTCCTTGGCCCCATCCCATCTCCCCTGAGCAAAGACAGCAGGGCAGATCAGTGATGAGCAGGGCAGATCAGTGATAGGACCAAATATGTGGAGACCTGTGACCCTGTTTTGCTGATTCTGCTACCATTGCCCTGTCACTGAGCTGCTGGGGACCAGGCTGTCTGGGAACCATCAGCCCTCCTGATTGCACCAACAGGAGCACAAGCCTTGGCTCCAGAGGCTGGTCTGGAGAAAGTGGGAGCTGGAAGATTAAATAGGTGCTTTGTACAGCAAATTTCCGTGTCAGGTTTGGATCATGGGAACTGAGTCTCTGGCAAGGGAGCTCTAATGCACCTGAGGGACATGGCAGGTGCTCACTTCCCTGGCCATGCAGCCAGAGCCACCATTTCAGGCACAGACAGGGACCAGTTGAGCCTGCCACCGCTCTATTATCCAGCCAAATTAGGTTGTGCTTTGATAGGACCACTTGGTTTCCCTCTGCTTCCCTGAGACTGGCTACCTCACAAGTGTAGGAAACATTTTCCCAGGCAATCAAATGTGGTTTTGTGGGTTTTTTTAAGTAAATGTAGTAGCAAATATTTTTTTTACTCTGTGGATTTTTAGTGCCACTTTCTCTTCTTGAATTGTATGTTACTGTAGAATTCTATTCCTGTGAAACAGGAAATTGGTCTGTGCTGTTCTTTCTCGTGTAGTCAGTACAGAAAAGTTATGGATGCAACTGTGCTTTTGTTTACCACTGTTAAGCCTTTTAGCCTTTCTTGGGTCCTGCAGGAGTGAACTTACTGCTCTGAAGAAGTGAGAATGCAAGGTGACATCACTTGCTTATTGACATTTCTGGTCCCGCACAAACACCAACATGAATGCCTGTGTCAACCTATTTATTTGTTTATCCAAAGATAGCATCTCTCAGGAAAAAACCAATGAAACAGTAATAGGCATTCCCTTTTTAGTCATCTATGGACCTCAAAACATAAGAACCTTCCCTTGAGACATGCTGCAGATTTGGCAGTTTTATTTTTAGCACATTTATCAATCAATAAATTGGATTTGAGCCTGAAAGAGATGCCTGCTTTTATAACGCACTCATTACTACCTGATTACTGGTATAAGATAACACCGTATCTACTTTATGCCAATAGCTAGAGTCAGAATTGTTTGGAGTGCAACAGGATCTGAAAGGTATAATGCCATCAAGCAGTTTGCTTGAGACTATCTAGTACTTTAGGTGTCAAAAATGTGGTATTCAAACATTAGTTACTCTTCCAGGGTAATTTGTTTTGAATCAGCATCCTGGTTCTTTTCTGTAAGAGACCCCAATTAAAAAGATTGCTATATATTTCTACTTTAAAAAAAATAAACCAAGTAAATTTATGCTTTTAGTGCTTTTTATGTACAGTGAATCCCTTATTTATGCAAACATGATGAAAAGGAATTAGAGTGAGACAGAGTGTGCTCCTAATGAGTTTCAAAATATATCGTGTGTTTCCCATGCAAGTGATTGAGGAAGGTGAAATACACAGAAGACCCAAGAGCTGCTGAAGATCTCAAATTCCTCTGAAAGGAAGATTCACCATGAGTTTTCTTTCCATTTACACTTTCTCTCCCAAAGAAGATGCAGAACGACAGAGCTGTCATCAAACCATGAATAAAAGTTCCCAATTCAATGGGAAAGGAAGCCCTGATGAGCAAGGTATGAACCTCAGTGGACCAGGGTAAAGCCCACATTACCTCCTTCCAGCACATACTGCAAGGGATCTACTCTCTCCACTCAAACTTTCCCTGAGGTGGGAAATCTTTCAGAATATGAACTGAGAAATGTTGCTGCCCATATGCATCATCATTCAGTCTTAGAACTATCTAATCATAGAAACACAGAACAATTTGTGTAGGAAGGGATCTCTAGAGGTCATCAGTCCAGCCTCTCTCAGAGGAATAATGAAATCATGTTGCTCAGGGTTACATACTCTTCTGTCTTGAACACCTTCAAGGATGAAGGCTCACAGACTCTCTGGACAGCCTGGTCTAGTGCTTGACCACCATTATGGTAGAAGAAAATTCTCCTAATACTGAACCAGAATTTCCCATGTTCCAGCTTGTGTCTCTTGCTGCTCATCCCAGCAGCATGTACCTCCAAGAAGAGTCTGGCTCTCATCTTCTCTGTACCCTCCAATACAGACAGCAGCAAGGTCTCCCCTGAGCCCTCTCCTCTTGGAAATACTGCTTCTATTAGGGAAGTGTGTAATAACATTTTTCTAGGAGTGAAAGTGTGATTTTCTATATTCTGCCCATAGTCTGTCCTCAATATCTATTCTGTACTGCTGTGAAAGAGGTTAAAATCTTGTTTTAGCCATAGGATACCTCTTTAAGCTCTTTTAACCATGTTTTCTAATACTGCTTGTTCAATTCAGGATGATTTCTTAATGTTTCTGCTTAGATAAGCAATGACTATAGCAAGTACGCTACTGATTTTTCAGATTGGTGGTGGAAAGAGAAAATATGAGGAAGAGTAATAATTTTGGGTTGAACTTAATATTTTACTAAACTGAAAAACATTTTACTCATGTCATTCATCAGGAGAAGTATTAAAAGACCCAAAAAGATAAAGGAAGAAAGGGAACAGTGGTTGGTCTCCCATAACCCTAGGATACAGTTGTTGAAATTTTTCATTGAGAAGATGGCGTTCCATAATACTTCAGCATTTTCCAGCTTTTTTACCCAAAACTTCAACTGTATTTTTCACAAATGTGTAACATGTTTTAACTCACCCCGCCTTCCATTTTTTCAGTCAATAAATCATTTGCTTGGAAGATGTCAGTCGACTGCATCAAAATCTTTTAGGAAGCCCCAGCTCATGCGACAACATCAGCACGCAGGTGCATGGCTCTTGGTCTCTGGAGAAATCACACAGGAACCATCTTTGGAGCCTTTTTTGGCTCTTAGCATGTCTGGTTTTGAGTTTCATTTCAAAGAAGACAACTCAAAGCTTCTACAAAAGTAGAAACACTGAAAATGGGAATAGAGGTGCATCAGTAGTGAATATTTGTAAATGATTCCAGCAGCATTCTTGGCATCTGGCTGACAATTTCATGTAATCAGATTTCTCCTTTAGTTCCTGTTACGTTAATTGATTGGTTTGCGGATCTGAAAAATTGCATCTCTCACTCTGTTCAGCTTCCAGGTTCAGGTTCATCCTTTTAAAAACTGCACTGTGCAATATGAAAAGCTGGGCTTTTTAATGCAGGTTTTAACAATTGCAGTTAAATTATTTGGGGTGGAGGGAAAGACATATCCAAGGATAACACCTGTTTTGATGCAATTAAAGCCCTACAGCAGTATATGGATAAAATACTTCTAGAAAACCTTGCTCTGTAGAGTTTAAAATTACAGGGCCAAAGGGGTTGTCAGTAGTTAGTCTCCAGAAAATAGATTGGTAATGATGAAAGCAAATTGATTTCAACTATTGCCCGAGTGCAATGGAAGGTGTGTGATGGTGACATTTAAAGACATAGAAGAGCAATTAGAGAGACAGGTGCTGCTTATGCTGAAGCTTGCCTGTTGTGATGTACACAAACTGAGGTAAAACTGCTGTTGCAATGCAGTGGCTTTAAAACAGGATAAGTTATTTTATTTTAAAAAATGATTATAATTGCCATTGCTTCCTATGTCCTTTCCTGCGCTAGTGTCCCTTAGTAACTGTCTTTGTGAAAGCCTTAAATTCAGAATAAAATAAATTCAGAACAACTCTCCCAAAACAAACTAAGTAAGTCTTCCATTTATTTCTTTTCCAAGTGCTCTCCTGTAGCAAACAAGTGCAGTTCTTAAATCTTTACAACATAGCCTGATATTTTCCTACAGAGAACACATGGGGAAAATGTAGGTCCTTTCTTGTAGTGAGATTTTTCCCTCTTGTCTTCTGGCCTGGCTTGGCATTCACCCTGGATCTGGCTTAAAGCATAATATTGTGTGCCCCAGGCTAGGGCTATTGTGTATTCGCTTTCTTTCCTTTTTCCCCACTCAAGATACATCATGTTCTCTCTGGTCCCAAGCTCCAATCCAGGTGGACAGGGAGGAACTTGAAGCACTATGCTGGGAGGAGATACAAAGAAAAGGATAGGGAAAAAAGGGAATGCAGGGTGGGAGGCCCAGTAAGGGAGAAAGTGAGGCACCAACAGTGTTCCCTGGTAGGAGAGGCTCTGGTTCATCAGTGAGAGTTTCCCCTGTCGAGGCTGCAGGGTCTGGGATACTTGAGCTCTGGACTGCAGAGTGCAGACCCCTTTTACCAAAAACTTTGAGAAATCTATGTAAAAATAAACATGCAATTTTTGCACTCCCTAAAGTCTGTGTCTGTAGCCAGGTACTACTCTCTGTTTATTCACATAGAGAATCACCGAATGGACCCACAACGATCATTGAGTCCAACTTCTGGCCCTGCCCAACTCTAGGACCATCACCAAGAGTCACACCATGTGCCTGGGAGTATCATCCAAATGCTTCTTGAACTCTGTCAGGCTTGGTGGTATGACCACTTCCCTGGGGAGCCTGTTCCAGTGCCCAACCACCCTCTGGGTGAAGAACCTCTTTCTGATATCCAGCCTAAACCTCCCCGACGTAACTTCAGGCCAGTCCCTTGGGTCCTGTCACTGGTCACCACAGACAAGATGTCAGGGTCTGCCCTCCTCTTTCCCTCATGAGGAAGTTGTGACTTCCTAAAAAACAATAGAAACCAACTATCAAAAAAGAAAAAGTCCTCCAGAAAAAACCCCATTAACTTCCTGCTTGGATATAATTTTCTCCAACCACACATGGAAAGTATCTAATTTTTGTATTAAACCCAATCTCTGCAAATGGTCTGTTGTATCAATTGACAGTGCAGAAGAGTGAGAAAAGCATGCACAAAGAGCTACTCACTCCTCTGTTTAACTTTGGATCATTTTGTGATTCACCTGCTCTGACCCCAGCTGTTCACTTGGCTTTGTTATATTCCAGTTGTTTTATCTGCAAGTAAAGGCAAGATTAAGACGTCTCTCCAATTATAAAAATCCTGGGTGGAAAAACATGTGATGGCTCTGCTGTTAGGTGGGGTGGAGAGGTCACTGACTAGATTGAGACAGAATGAGCTAAATTTATCTGTGATAATACTGGATTGGTTTTTTTGGAGTTAGGGTAGGGATTGTTTTGCCCTAGTATGTGTTGTTTCCTCCCTCCTTTGCTGAACTAGTTGGATCTGTCAGGGTTTAATTCAATTACTGATGACACTGGAGAAAAGAGCAGCAGAAGTGGGTTGGATGGAAGAAATGTATTAACACAGAAAAATCTCATCTTTCCCCAAATCAGTCAGATGAGAACAAATCCTGGGAACTGTCAAGTGCCTCTTATTTTGGTTCTTCAAATAGTTCAGGGTTAATCAGTCCATTTGCAATCGTTTAACTGATAAAACCACAGTAAACAAAGGAGCTGGTTGCAGTTCTGAACAGGAATTGAAAGCAACTATTTTTTTTTCTTTCCAGTTTGCGTAGGGCTTGAAACATACTGACAGAAAACACAATATTTGTGTTAAAAGAGGTGTCAGTTATGAACGATGGCTCCCACGAACTAAAGAGAAAAGAGGCATGCAGAGCCACCAACAAGGTTGTGTCCAAGGGCTTCAACAGAGAAATATTGCTAATATGTTTAACTCATTCATTCTGTTAAAATGAAACATTTGTAGTCATTTTCTTATTTCCAATTATTTTTATCCTATTTGCAAATCTAACATACGCACATAACTTTAAGTGAATGATACCTAAACAACTTGCTGCCTTAGTGTGTTTAGGATTTTGCTTGGCCCTGCGTGTGGGTTGTCTGGTGGGACTGATGGTTTGTGTTTCTACTTCTTGTTCACGTTCAGGCAGCCACAAGAATGAAAAGTTTGAGCAGTTGCACAAATATGCCCAAATATCCATTCGAAATGCATGTGTGTGGCTTTGCAATTTTTCTTTCCCTTGTGGGGATATCCTGAGTCAAGAGGTGCACAAATGCTGATAAAAAATGCAAACTCAGATATCTGCCAATGCTGCTGGGGTTCACACAGCTTTGCTCACCCCGGTCCCCTCAAACAGCCTTCCTGTTCCTCGCATGGTTTAAACGGTGATTCATCCCCTAATAAGGCTGTTTCCAACAGCTGTAATTGCTTAAGATATGCAGATTTCTTATGACTGTGACCCACTTCAGAACCCTTTGAAGTTGGTTAGTCCCATGTGGGTATGAAGCTATGAAAAAAGTAAATCCCAGGCCAGGTCTGGGGAATTGTTTTGCCTTTGTATCACAGGCAATGGTCTGACTGTCATTTCTAGAATTCACTGTTGTGACTTTTGGCAGTTTCAATTTAAGTCATAGGTGATAATGAGACTGGTTCAAGCCCATGGATGAGATCTTTCTGCTGCCTCTTTTAGGCAGCTGGCAAAAAAAGCATTTTGTAATTATGACTGATGTCTGTTCAGTTGCTATATTTAAAGTCTAATAGACTTTTAGAAATGCTGTCTTATCCAGCAGGATTTAACTTCATTAGTTTTGAAACAGGAGAGAAATGTTAGTCACTGTGCAATCTTTGATTATGCACTGGGGAATTTCCTAGGGTTAAATTAACCACAGGGGAACTCTACTCTTGTTCTTTGAATGCCAGTGAAACATACTGAGAAATACAGGGGAAAAATAATTGTAATTTTGAAATGTAAAAACTATATAGTTCATCTTACGTGTAATCCCTAGTGCACAGTAATTTCTGTATACTTGCACCATTTAAAGTTAATGATACCATTTATTTTATATTTTGGTTTTGCTTTATAAAAAAAGGCACACCACCAGCAATAGTATTTGACCATAAAGGGACATTCAGAAAAACTACCATTTCACCAGATTTGGTTTAAATTCACGAGGGAGATAATTTGGCCACTAAATGTCCTGCCTTATCCACAGTGTCATTGGAGAATTACTCTCCCGAATCACTTTCATCCCCCAGCTGCTGACAATTTAGCAGTGCTGCTTGCCTTTAATTAATCTCTTTGAATTTACATGTAGAAGGTCAATGTCAATGACTTCGGCAGAATTAGCAGAAATTTTTGTCCAAAAAATACGTTTTGAAAGATGCGGTGTGATTGGAATCCAAAGCCTTTTTTGACAAGTTTTTTATGTTATATATGGAAAATATGAAGTGAAAGAATTTACAACTTCATATATCAACAAAGATTTCAGTAATTTCATTTCTAAAAATGAAAATAACCCAATTTTGGTTTTCTTTTCATCTGACTATTTTCTTTTTATCTCCACATCTTACTAATTTCAAATGGAAAAGGAAGAGTGGAGGGCAGAAGTATGGAATAACACATCTAAAAATTAAGAAATCTTCTTTCCTTCCTCACAAGTGAGTTGGCAAAACAATATAAAAAATCCTGTGAATTTATGTTTTCTTTCATTCAGCCATCTTAAAAATGTTCCCCTCTTTTGTACTGAAAAACAAGTTGAGGAAAATATGAAAATCCATACTTTTAAAATTAATATTTTTGCATTGTTGAACCCAACCTAATCCTCAAGTCAGCATGAACTTTTTAAGCAATGCAAAAGAAACACAATTTCATTGTTCAAAAATATTGTCAAAATAAATTAAAACTGGAAAAAGTTTTCCTTTATTTTCTTTATTTTGTTAATGTGCATGTAAAGTAGGATTTCTGTCTAACAGGTACAGAGCCTGAGTAAGAACTGGATTCTGCATGAGTCCTAGAAAGAAACAGGGGAAAATCTGTTTCTTCTCAAATTGCATATACTACTTAATGCAGAAACATCTACCTAATCCCTAGACCACTCTTTTTTTTTTTGCTCTGTTGTAGAGATACATCCTACAGTCTTCATTACCTTTTCTCTTGCCTGATCTTCTGCTAAAATTTGAAACAAACAGTCCAACTATCTTCTTGCAAGACACATATGAAAATCACAACCCTAAAAAACATGTTGGTGTGTACATCCTATGGAAGAAATGAGCTATGGCTTGGACCTCAGTGCTGGCTGGATGCAGCTCTACCTTGTAAAAGAAGGACATGTCTCACATGGCATATCCAGTGAAAGGAAAAACTCGACATGAACGACTGATCTGTTCTCTGCCAGTACTGTAGGAGACTGTTCTATAACAATGCAGATGCATGTCGGCCAGGCACAGAGAGAGCATGGGTCTAAAATTTCTAATCTGTGTTATTTAAGCATGTGGGACTAGTGGCATGCCTCCTTCGTTTAGTTATCCCTCTGCGATTTCATAGCTTCTCTAGTTTCCTATGATCTGTGCCCTTTTTGAACAGAATTCACATTGCACTTAGCTTTTACCTAGTGTGTATCCATTTATGGCTGCCAAAAAGATGGTATTTCACCGTTTTCCAGACTACAGGATATGTGGAAGTTGGCTGTCATTTTCTCCTGTTGGGGTAATAGGAGATGCTTCTGGCAGTCTTCATCCACACCTACACTCCTATTTCAGTACAATATCCTTTCAGCAGCATACAAGCTTCAGACTAGACTTGGCAAACCTCTTTACTGAGAAAAAGCTGAACCACAATATCAAATGAGAAAAAGAGGATGGCAATACATTTTTCAAGACTGTTTTGGATGGTCTGGGATAGCTTATGACTTCGTTGTCATTATTTCAACCTCACACATCCCTCTAAGTCAGGATGTTCACTATTGCTGCATTCTAGAGATGGAAAAACAATTAGTTGATTTAAATCAGTCCTAAAAAAGAATGATTTGACACTTGATCTTCAAAACATAACTTCATTATTCCTGGCTTTATGAGGAGTCTATAGCTGCAGCTCAAATAACATACCTTTCCCTCTATTGCCCTTGCACAAAGAATAAAAAATGATCAGAAAAAAAGTAGTCCTTGACCTGGAAACCAGATAATTTTTAGGGAAAATCTGCAAAATATGGGAATTTGTTATGTAACAGGTTTTCAAAATAAGAATAGCCTTAATTTACTCTACGTTCTGTTAGAAACCCAACTAAAAGATAGCAAAAAAAATCTTTCAGTGGATACCTTTTGAAAGAAGGATACAATAGGTGGAAGAAAGCAGAGGACTAGGATAAACCACAGGACAGAAAGAAGACATGTGAATTGTAAAATATTGTAAGATATATTATTGTTGGATAAAATGATCCATGAACTTGCATTATGTGTGCTATTTAGAACTAAAAACACTGGAATGCAGAGGCCAGAGTAGATGACTAAGGAAAAGTAAGGGTCATCTTGGGTTAAAGGTGTGTGCTTAAGAAAGAAAATGGTCCAAATCAAGCAATACCAGAGAGATCCTGGGATGAAGTTAAGACAGTGTAATGGAAAAAAACAGTGGAAGAAGAGACTGTGAAAAGAGTCCTGACTATGCTAAAATAAATATTTCTTTTTTAGATGCTGGAGAGCGATATGGTCATGTAATCTGCATATTGCCATCACAGTTGCTATAGCGAGTGTAATGTACTGTATTTTTTTACCACCAGGGAGACTGTTGCAACAGACAGGGAGCTACATTAGGAAGTTGTGCTTAACAAGTCATGTGTGATTTTACTGTCAAGCTGCAAAGTGCCGCTCTCCTATGGAAGAAGGCTGCGAGTACTTTCGAGGAGTTGATAAACACCACATGATGCAGCTTTCTGGGAAAAACAGAATCCTTTGAAGCATTTCCAGCAAAATCCTTGGAGAGGCAAAGCATATTTTCAGATGCATGATTCTAGGTTAAACAGCTATGTCCCCCACTTGTTTACAAAGCAGCTCGACAGCTGCTGTGAGCCACTAGCCCCCTTTGGACAGACAGGATACATTTGGATCTGTCACAGTGAGCCATGGTGTGCCTTTTCTGCATTACTCTGCAAAGATCTCATCGGAGATCTGCTGCTGGCAGGGCTAAAAGCCTCACCAGCTTTAAGAGCGGCAGATGATTAGTTTCAATCCCACTTTAAGTTTTCTTGTTGTTTTTAACTCTGAAGTTGCAGGAAATGTTTTTAGTGATGAAATTGGTACTGGGAAAGCTGTACCCTGCTTTGTGCACGAGGAATAAGATATAAAAATAAACAGCAGCAGCTGGTTATTGTCAGGAAATGGGTTCTTTAACAGAAGAGAAGACAGACCTGTGTGTCTATTTAGACACAGATATGCAGGGTCCAGTTTGAAATTAAAAAGTTTCATTAAAAGAGCAGAGTAAAGGTTGGTGTTGCAGCTGTCCTTCAACATTTGGGAAATCGGGCTGAGTGATGCAGTTCCTGAGCTGTGAAGCCTAACCTCATCTCCCGAAGGTTCTGATGGAAACAAGCCCAACCAAGGACACCTTAGAGAGCAAGTGGGGCAGAGATTTAAATCTCATTTTGCAAATAAAGACACATACATCTGTATGGCTTTGCTCCTGTGGATGGATGTAAGGGTAGTTTAGTAAGCTCAGTGCACCTCTCTACATCACAAGGGACACTGCTGGTCACCAAAGAAGGACTAGGTGGCAATTTCTCCTTTCTAATTCTCCCTTTCCTTTCCTCTTTCTGCCATGGCCACACTGCTGCTGAGGAGTGAGAGGGGAGCAGGACAGGAACAGCAACCAGACAGGGCCATCTGCCTCTCAGTGCACCTCTTGGCAGCATGTGCCTGCTGGCATGGCTGAAAGATGGATGCAAGGGAATGGTCTATGACTGTCTTACTGCTCTGTTTGGTTTTTCCTGCTAAATAGCTCATGACATATTCTTATTACAAAATATCCCTTGTCCAGCAGCCCTTCTGCATCCTCCTTATAAAGGCTGTAGTGGTCCTTTACCCAATGTAATATGATATTTGATGCCTTTAAGCCTATATAATATCCCACTGTAAGTACTGCTGCTTGCCTCTGTGCAACATATCCCTAAGCTCTTCTTCCCTGGCAATGTTTTCCCTCTAACCAAGGCAAAGGAAAGCAGAGACAATAAATCTCTCTCTCTCTGCTGAGGAGAGTGGCAGCAGACCCTCTACCTCTAAAGCCCACAAATCACAGGCATCAGGTCCCTTGCAATCAGCAACAATATTGTTTCCTTTGACCTCCTTACCAGAGACTGGTCACAGCAAAAATTATTGCTGATGGCATCTGACAGTTCTACATCACGTTCTGACATTAGCTTTTAGTTACTGGTTCTTTTTTAATAGCTGCCAGTGTGTTCAGTCAAATACCTGTCTGTCACCACAATCAGACAGACCTTAATGTGGCTGTGTTATGGAAGAGGACCTCGGCGTCTTTCCAGCACTTTATTATAGTCCCAGTATAGCTTTTTATCACAAATTCCTCATGCATAGCTGTCCCTGCTCCACCACAGAAATCTTCCGAGTTGGCAGCTCCAGTGTCTGCTGCCATTAATCTTCTCCATGCTGCAGAGAGCAGGGCACCAGGTGATTTATGGCAATTACCTGCTCTGATGCAGCGGAGCTCAGGTGAGTTGGGTTGAATCATCATTGCTGGTATGAGTTTTGTCCCCAAGCAGCCTGAGGGTGCAAAATACTCTGTTGTACACCTGTTTTTACTTTCCTCCTTAAGCATTGTGAGTTAAACAAGGGGAGGCAATATGCTTTTTAATCACATTTTAGAATAGTCTTGCAGTGGTGGTGCACTGGTAAGTGAAAGGTTTGACACTTTGACAACCAATTCAGAATTAAAAGCTGTAATCAAATGTCTCTGTTAGTTTTGTGAAAACAATATTTTCCCAGGAAGGCTATAAAATGCACATCTTTCACCTGTGATTTCCCAGACTGAGTTCTGGTTTTAATTTTATGCATCATTGTCAGGTTTTACTCCCTATTTTCTATTTTTTGAACTGTCAGGGACCTGAAGAGATACGCAGGAAATGAAGGTTGTGCCAAGCTGAGATCAGTAGTGATGCCTTGAGCCAATTAAGGAGCAATGTTAATGGGCTCCCAGTGAATCCTCCTAAGCCTTCCACACCAGAAAGGATGAAGTCCACAACACAGGGCTGAGCTGAGCATTTAAAGCCTAGGAAAATAAGAGCAGATCTTCAAGTCTTTATTCTTAAGCAGCTTCCCTACTAGTTGTGTTGAAAGGGAAGTGTGTTCTGTAACAGGAAGACATGGAAGTGATTTTTCCTCTTATGAAGATTCATATCAGTGTATGAGTGTGTGTGTGCAGGTATGTGTTACAGCATCTCAACAGTTTATATCCACTGGGAATTAAGCTGACTTCTACATTTCTTTTTCCCTGCTGCTACTTTTATTTGTTTAATGTCAGCATGGGAAATGGAAAGTAAGATGAATCTTGTGATTAGTCTTGTATATAGAGGAAAGGAAATGAATTTAGGAGGGAATATGTATATGCAGTAGGCTGAGTACATGCACCCGTTTGCAGAGGAGCTGTAGGAAGAAGTGGGACCAGCTGCAGGAGGAGCAGAGGCAGCTGAGGAGGGGCATTGGGGAACCTGCATATCAAGAGGTTTGGGGAGAGTGGTGACTGGCCCATGGCTCTGCAGAGGTGGCTCTACCCTGCCTTGCTGTACCTCTTTGTTTCCATGTGGGAAATCATAGGTGTGAATTGCAACTGTGCAATTGTACTGATATGGGACATGTTTATTTGGGAATAAAGAATGGCTTTTTCTTGTTTAGCTTGAGCTGTTTTCAAAGCAGCCTAAGTTAAGCTGGAAAAATGTGGTCGTTCTGGAATGCAAATCTGTGAGGGCCTCATAGGAATATAAATATAGCATCTTATCTTGCACTGTTATATACTCCCACACAGACAAGCCCGAAGGCAAGTGAAAAAAATGAAGGCTGGGCTATTCATGATACCCCTGGCATCAGCTCCAGTCACACACGGGCGTGTGGGCAGCTGGAACCGACATATGCTAATAGTGATCAACATATGTATGTGGAGCTCGGCCACACAGAGCTGCAGCACAAAGAGCCTGGGTGAAGTGACATTTGCCAGTGCATCCTTTGACTATAGAGCTTGCTGTTAAATGCTGTGTCTGATCCATGCTGTGACAATATATGAGCTGGACTTCAGTGATCCTTGTAAGTCTCTTCCAACTCAGGGTATTCTATGTTTCTATGAATATGTAATAAACCTGGTGCTACCTTTAATGTGTAGGCATGGTTTTCCTCCAAGATGCTTTGATTGAAAGCCTAGTTTCCATACAGCCTGCTCAGATCAGGAGAATTCAAGGCATAAAGGAGTTTTTGGGCTATATTTCTTCCCATTGGCTGATCCTTGTGTGAGAACCACACATGGCTTCCCAGATATGGGACTGAGGCCTTCCAGCATCCTCACTGCTTTGGGGTTTTCAGGCCTCTCGTGGTATTTGAGGTGGTACAAAGTAGCTGGGTAACAGTGCTCTCAGAAGCAATTCTATTTTTTAAACACTTCACTCTTTTAGCTGTCTAGGGCCGTCTCCAACCCAAAGCCCTATCATAATCTGATGGCATGCTGGGGCTTGTTTACAAGATAAACTAACAGCTGCCTTCCTCTCATCCGCTGCTCCTGCTTCGAACTTGAAATAGGAATTATCAGTGTGTGTCAGAACCAGGAGAGTCAAAGCCTCCTTGGAGATGCCCTTTGGGCCTCTCTTTCTGCTACCTTGCAAACATATTTCTATTTTCAGAGACGGTAACCCAGCACCTAATCTTCCACAGGCACATGTATTGCTCCCCAGGGGGCATGTTAGCAACGAAGGAACTGATCTTTTTTAAACCCCCCCTCCATGGGTTAGCCCACTTCTGCTTATCAGCCCACCTCAGCACTTGGTGTTTGAAATCTGGATCAGAATTTTTCAGCTTCCAGGTCCTACACATGGTTTTTCAGCAGTGGTCTCATTTGCTTTCAAAGCACTTGAGTAAAAATGCATCCATTTTGGGGTTTGTGCATCTGTAGGCAGAAATATAAGAGGACAGGTCTTACTATTTTTTTTTCTGAACTGATGTTTAGTGACTGTATGAAAAGGCCACACACAAGCTCCTCTCATATTTGCATATCAATACTTAGCCTATTAGAAGCCAATGAAGTGAGGGTCTTGCAGTACATACCCTCTCACAGCGTGACGCTCAGACTTCCCATGACATCCTTTCTTCAGCTTTCATGTCAGTGAATATTATATTGTGATGCCTTGAAGCCAGGATAAACTGGGGCTGTTAAATGTTCAGATGTATGCTCAATCTGTGAAGCTTGCAGCTGCTCCACTCTTTTGATAATGCTAGTAAGCAAAATTAGTAAATAAAATAAATGCTTAAGGTTCATTTGCTGCACACCCCAATACATGAATGAGAATAGAATTGAGGACATCAAAGAAAGATAAAAAACAGGCTAGTAATAACATGTTCCCCTTAGGCCTACTGCTTAACCTAAATGTTGTGTTAAAGGGATAAATGAGTGAACTGAATTATTATACACAGTTAAAAGCCAGGAATGAGATTTGAGATCACAACCCTGTTAGTAAGATCAACATTATCTCCATAAGATAAAAACCAGTAAATATTTAGCTGAGAAAATATGTCATGTTTAATATAATCACAAATTTTGCATATTACTTATCTATACAGGTAAATAAAAAATTCTGAAATGGTGCATGAAGCTGGACTAAGGTCACCCTCCTCCCCTCATGCTCCCCCCACCCCTTGCTTGTTTCCATGCCCTGAGAAGTGGCAAATCTGCCTGTGGTTGAAATGAGATAGAAAGGCTCCCTGAGAAAGGTAGTTTTCAAGAGATCTGAAGGGCAGAGAAGAAACCAAACCAATGTGTTAACAACCATGAAGGGAGTGGTAGAGGGATGGGGATAAGGTGCCATTGGAAGACACCATCAGCTCATGGTGGCTGTGACTGATGAGGAAAAGGGCAGAAAGAGCTAAGGTGTTAAGATGAGTGTGGCATAAGGGATGGGGCCATCTACTTTGTCTGATGAAGTGGCTGGAGGGGGACTCCCAGCACAAACGCCACATTCAGATGGAGAAGGAAGTTGTCTCCAGCAGATTGTCTCAAGGCTACCACCCTCCCAGAGTTGTAACATCCCTGAAAGCTCGTGGCCACCATGCTCTCTCTTGCTAGCCTGTGGATCAAGGAGGGGAGCACTGCCTTATGGGCATACACTGCTAGCTCACACTCCTGCCAGATCAAAATGTTTGAAATGCACATCCCAGAAGTTAGATGCTTGAAGGGGGCTTGCAGAATTGGACTAATGAGGCAAACTCAAATAATGGTAACGAAGGGAATGGCCAAAGGAAAAAATCTGTAGCAATGAAGGTCTTTAGTAGCATCACTTGTGGAATGATCCTGTGGCACATGTGTGAAAACAAATGTCCCAAGAGGGAGTGCACTGAGAAGGTCTTTTTGAGCGTCCACCCACACTCAGAGCTATAGTGCTCAACTGCAGTTATTGCCTTCACTGTTTTGAGTAAGTACATTAGAGAAACTCCAACAAGACTTCAGAAAATAAAGGTACTACTGCCCCAAGCACTGGCCCTCTGGCAGAAAACTGTCTTCCAGAGAACTGAGATTAAGCAGATGAATTACTTTGACCTGGAAGAAAAGAGCTACTTTCTGTGAGGAGTTATCTGAAAAAGAAATAAAATTTCTATTTCTGTTTTCAACAAAGACAGAGGAGTGTGCCAGGTTGGTATGTTCCAACAGGTGCAGAAGTTGCATGTTTTTAAAGAGTATAAGAAAAAAAAACCAGCAGAGATATTAAATAAATACGGAAGTGATTTTCCATGGAGCGTACAAAAGAAAAAGGACTACTGCAGATGATACCACTAGAACTGGTGATTGGAGAAGGCTGCGTTTCTCTGTCATAACCTGTGCTGCTTCTGACTCATGCCCCTGTGAAATATTCACCTCTATTTAAACCCTCCATCTCCTCTTTACTATAAAGTTAATTAATTAAAAGTACCTCCTCATACTAGGAGTATCAATGACAGAGTAATGGATTGCCTTGGGAAAGGTGATCAGATAAGCTACAGTCTTAAAAAGGTCAGGTGATGTACTAATATGAAAAATAGGATCCAGCAACAGACACTTACATTTAGGAATATGCTTTCTCATAAAAAGGGACTTATTGTATCCAAAAACTGCATAATACAGAGGAAATGGAGCAAGAAAGCACAGTATTATTGCAACCAATACTGGGGTTGAAGACTGTGTTCTAAAAAATAAAAAAGCACCTGGAGTTAAAAGTTAATTCATCAAATTTCTCTCACCTACAGTACATGGTCTTTTTTTTTTGTTCCCTCCAGTGTTTGAATGTACCACTCTAGTGTTAACACTAACTCCTGATCTGATTTTATGTATGCTTAACTTTACACTCTATGAGTTCTCATTAAAATTCAAAATGTATAAATTCAAACACATGCTTAGCTCTTTACAGAATTAGGGTTGCATGTTGTGAAATACATAAGATATATAATATAGCTGCATTAAAATTACAACAGAATTCCCAGCTGGATTTTCCTGGTCACTTTTGTTATTTTAACCAAGCTTTAAAGGTTGTGCTACATGTTAAAATCTTAGTTAGAATTTTAAAACTGAACAAACCATGCCTAAAAAATTAACTTTGACAAATGCAAGTAATTTTCCCATTGTGAAGTTAGGCATGAGAATCTTACAGTTATATGAAATGTATTTGAGAATCGTGCTGGTTTAAAGGTAAACCAGCAGGAGAAATGAACCCAACTCAAAAGAGATTATAAGTCAGGGTTACAATTTAATAACAATAATACAATAAATACAATTATATGGACAAACAATTGGTTTTAACCCACAAAACCCAGTACCCTGGGACACGAACAGAATGGTGCTTGTTGGCCCATGTGCTGAGGCCCACATGGTCCCCCTGAGTCCAAAGTAAAAGGGAAGGAAAACCTGTTGGTGAGAGTGGTGGTCGCAGTCCGGTTGAGGTTCTGGTCCTCCTCAGGGTCGGACGAGTGGGGCCCAGAAATCCCAAGACCACAAGATTGTATACACTCAGGTTCTAGTGGGAATGCCCAGTACCTCCCCCAGGATGGGGAGTTCCACAATGGGTGATTGTAAGTCATGAGATATTTTTGGAATCCTTGATGGCCCATTAGCAGACATGACCCTTCAGTTTGGGTGTGGAGGTGCTAATGACTCCCCAGAGGGGAGTTATGACACCTGAGTCATTGGTGTCTTCCTATCTCACAGGCTTCTTAACATCCAGCTTTTAGCCTGAGGGGTCAGGTGTGTTCTGAGCAGCTGCTGCAAATGGTCTATTGTTAACTGTTCCTGGGAAATGACCATAGAAGGTGTAGAATACACAGTTTGGGTTACACCCACACAGTGATGATCTGCTCCCAGCTGTTCTAACTAGGACAAGAATTTATCCCAAATTTTCCCAAATCTTATTCATAAGCAGTTCACCAGGAATGCTAAGTGTATGGCATTTTGGTCACTTCTCAGCTTTGCCTGGGCAAGTAAGTCGCAACTTTCACCAGGCTTTTTAAAAAAACAATCACTGATATTACTGTAAATCTCATAATTTAATGAGCTATTCTGCCAGTGAACTCATCTCCTGTATTGACAGTGGAAATAGAACCATAGAGATGTGAACACACTTGAAGCAAAATGAATTAGAAGGAATGCACACAGCTAATTTCCAAGATATACTCAGCCACCTGTAACTCAGAAGTAGAGGAAGATTTCCCACCCTGCCTCCCAACAGAGGACAGTCGGTCATGGACACTGTGGCTATAGGAGATATTTTTGAGCAGGGCACAGGAAAACTTTTACGAAAATATCCTAATGATTCTAGGGAAAGTTTATTTTTCCTTCCTGTCTATGTAGCCATTGCCCTGCAGCATGGGAATATCTATCTCTTAATTTTCCTGTCTTATCTAATATCAGTATGGGTATTTCAATTTTCCACAGAAGTGCATAACTCTTTTTTCTAACCCTGCCATGCTCTTGGCCTTAGTGACAAGAATCTCATTTACAGCAATCTCACATTATATTCCTCCCTTTCCTCACTTGAGTGTTAGCAGCCTGAGTGATGAAGAGTGGCTTCTGGTGGCTGCATTCAGTTTTGATGTGCTGATAGCAAGTAAAGAATAAGATAAAATAACAGAACTCTAACACACCTACTTAAGGATCTGTATATTAGTTGCCATTTAAGCCAGTTTTGAATACTCTTTGGCAAATCCTCAGAAAGACGAGGGAGGAGTGACAAATGTGGCTGAAATGCAGTGTGAGGGGTCCTGCCTCAGCCGTCTTGGGATGGAAAATTCCAACTCCAGATCTCTTAAATCTGGCTTCAAGAATTAAATCTGCTCACTAGGGAAAGAAAGGAGACTAAGGATGGAAAAAATGAAAAGAAAAACCACCGATTGCTTACAGGATCAAAGGAAAATTAAAACTAAAGGAAGGATTAAAAATTGAGAGAGTGTTTTGGGAGCATTGCTTTTGTGCAATACCCCTTGGCTATGAAAGACAGAATCAGAAAGATTTCATTGAATTTCAGACCAGAAGGGGACCATTATGATCTGTTGCTCAGACTTTCACTCTGCTGTTAAGGACGCTGATGCAGCCAGCTTCGCCGTGAGGCATCTCTGAAGAGATGGCAGGCTGAATGCTGAAGCCCACGGCTTCTTGGCCAGCACCACACTTCGAAAGCTGGAGGTGAAGCAGGTGAGGGCTCCCTCCCACAGTGCATGCAGACCCTGTTTGTATGCTTGTCTTCATGTGAGCAGTTCCCCTTCTCCCACAGCAGCTCTCTGGGCTACCATGACCTTCTCACCTCCGCCCTAAGTTGTTACCTGCCCCTCTTGCCCACTTAGCCAAAAAGCTGGGAGGAAAATATTGCCTCAAAAAGCTTCTGGGCATGGCTCTCCTCTGAAAACCCTTACCTGTTGGCTACTGCTTGCTCTTTTGAAAAGCAAGGACAGTCTGTGCACTGTCAGGAGTGGGAGGCAGGTGGGCGAGGCTGCTCCATGGCAGCATGGATGGAAAAGACACCTTCTTCTCATTTGCTTTGCTTTACTTTGATTTGTCTCATCTTCTAAACATGCACAAATCAGGAAAGGACTTATAGGTGCTACACTTTGTCTATGTAGTATACCAAGACCTAATTAGAGCTCTGTTTTGGTCTGCAGGAATCGACGATGGGATCTCCAAGGCTTTCCCTTCCCTGTCCCAGCTGTGTGCTTCTGCTGCCTGTGCTTCTGGAGCAGCACCTGCCATGGAAAAGCATTTCAGTGCTTTTTCAGCTTATCTTAGTGTTTTGCACATTCCTTTTAGCCACTGCAGTGAAGATTTTGATGAAGCAACCACGTTTTTATATGTAGCAATAACAGATTTTTGTCTTCTATTTTACAACACTTGCTAACAGCTGTTTACAAAGTAGTGATGGTGGAATGCAGTCCAGTGGGTATACTGACTGTTCATCTATCCAGAGGGATTGCACTGTGGTGAATAGCGTTTGGACTTCAATTTAGTATGCATCCAGCCGAATTATGCGATTAGCTGATATGCAATAAACCAGAACAGAAACACATGCAGTCAAATGGTGCCAGATAAAAAACATATGATTCTTATATGGGTTCTTATAATATTGTACAGTTAAATTATAAATATATAGTTATATGGAATTTGGCTATCTTGCCATATATTTATACTTTTGGTGCACTGTGTGCATATATCTCTATCTAAATGTGTAGAGCTGCACTGATTTCAGGTTCTCTATGGTATTCATTAAACTATTTTATTTTGTTGTTTTACTTGAACTATTCAAGACTTCAAAGCTGGAATAAAGCAATGTTTTTATGTCACTTAAAAAATGACATATGACTGAAAAGGCAGTCTTTTATTAAAAAGAAATTTCAGAGAAAACTCGTCTCCCAGCAGAAAGTTTGTAGTGATTTTTTAAGAACAAAGAGAAAGAAAGAGGTTTCTGGTTAGTACTAGGATTTTTTACAGTTATAGGGACACTCCTCCCCACATCCCAGCCCCTCTGCAGTGCTGCCTCTCCCCAGGATGGAGGGGATGGGGAGAGCCTACCTCTTCCCCTACCTTGCTTCAAGGGAACAGGGCAGAAAGAACCCTGAGCAGAATTTTTGTCTCTAATTATCCCTAGCAGGCTGCTGAGCCCAGGGAAGAGAGCAAATAGGGGAGGGAACCGAGTTGAGAGTTTTGCCATCTTAATAGAGGCTCCTGAATGAATTACATCCTTTATACCATCATGGGACTGACTGCAGTCCCCACCACCAGCCTGCCCCTCATGAGAAACCAAGAGATTAGCAACTCTGTCCTACTGACCAGCTGTGGGCAGAAGCTGGATTTTGACTTATAATGTGTATGAACTTGGATAAAATGAAGTCATGAGTGTAACAAACAGGGCATCCTAAACTGAGGGATGCTGCTTAATCCACCCGCACATGACATCCTGCCTGCAAACAGAAGTAAGATCCTTTCCATCCCTCTCCATCCAAGAAGGATCGTGTTGTTTGTTACCTTTTCAGCTTTATTGCTTTGCTTGATATTAAACTAATTATTGCACTGGCAAAGCTCAGAAGGAAAGAAGCCATTTCTTGTTTTCTTGTTTCACAGGACACAAAGCACTGACCAGGTTAAATAAAATGACTGTGAAGAAATAGTGAACAACTAGCATGGTTATCACTCTTCATCGTTTGTGCAGTGTGAGGCCGGAGCCTCATGGGAAAAAACAGGTACAGAGGTAATTAAAACTATATGGATGTATATGCCTAAGTAGGCCAAAATATAGCTGTAGGCAACTCTTCCAAAACCGTACAGTAGGAAAGTTCTTAGCCTCAACATGAGGCTAAGAGGGGCAATCCCATGTGATCCCAAGTGTGTAAACAAATAGATTTAGGTAACAAAACACAATTTTATTAAGCATGCAACAAAAAATACGTAAAATAGTAATTAAAAATGTTATAATGCAAATAATGTATTTGAAGGTATTGTAACGATAAAAGACTGTTGAATAGTTTTCATTTCTTAAAGTGTTTTCCTTTCTCACAGATGAAAATAAGTAAGCAGAGCTCCTTCTCTGCCTTTCAACAGGTTAAAAAAATAGTAGGCTTTATATGAAAAAAAAAATAATTCTTACAAATATTTACCTAGCTTAGTTTGTAATTTAGAATGTGAATTTATACCAGTCCTTCAGAACAGCTGGTAGTCTGTAGTCCATTCTGTACATAACTACATGTATTTATTTTTTCCATATTTGTATTTTCTGGAAATTTTGCCGTACATTTTAAAATGTTTTCAAGTATTTTCGATACAAAAATGTGCAGAAAAGGAAGGACAGTGAATGCCTATGTATTACGTGATATTCTAAAACCATGTTTCCAAATGCATTTATCTGAATTCAAGCTGTGACTTAATAGCTGTAGCTGTATCAACACTGTATCAGTTTACCAGAAGAGGAAAATATATGAAATGAGACATAACCTACTAAGGTCACTTCAGGGGCTATCACTGAGCGGAAAATAAATGCTAATATTTTCAGATTTAACATGGGTAAGCTAGTCAGAACCAATAGTTTGGGGCTGAATTCTGAAATGCCCTCGGTGAAAGCAATGCAAGGGGGATGGTCAGTGAGATGGAATTATTAAAAGATAGGGTGGAGCCAAGCTCAGCCATATGGTGAATGCCATAACCGGGGCAGACCTGTCATGGCCAAGCAAGCTGGGAAAGCAGGCGAAAAGAAATTGTCCTGAAAGAACAACATGCATCCCGCCATGAAGAAATGAGGGCAGAGGGCTGTGGGCAACGCGTTGGCCAGTGACTGACACTTGCACTGATGAAAGACAACACTGGAACTTGAGCCCTGGCTATGCAAAGTTGATTAGGGTAGATAGGACCCTTCATCATGCCTTAAAAAATCATCACAGCCCAAAACACTCACTTCCAATATGCCTAATAAAACCCTCGGTCATTCACCCAAGTTGGATGAGTAACATATCTATCAGCAAAATAGCTGCATAACTGGGTGCATCAGACATAGCTGTTCGTAACATACAAACCTCAGAGTTCTTTCAACCAACAAAAGATATGAGGGTGTCTGTCTTACTGCAACTAAGACAGAAGCCTGAGATTTACTGTAGGCATTCTTCATATTTCTTCAGTTGTACATTTTGGTGAAAAATGCATTTATACCTTAAAATGCATAAATGTTTGCATTTTGGTAAGTAGTATAGTCAACACAGTCATTAACTAGATATTTAGTTAACTATAAAAATTACAGCTCAGTTCTCAAATACTTTGTTTGTTGGATGACTCTGATGGGATAACTAACCTTAGTAACATTTACTTCAGGTGCTTTCAGAACTGAGCTCTCATACAGCAAAAATTACTTGCCCCAGTGCTCCCCCAGTTTGCACTGGCACACTTTCCAGCACCTCTGGATCATCAACTGGTCATTAAGGTGGACCTAAATTGTTGGAAATGCCTGAGCTGGTGCTGACTCCAGTTTCTTGTGTCCATGTGGTAAGTGTCGCACCAACGTGGTCTAGTTCAGAGCTGGCTTCTCTTGTGCTAGTCCTGTGATCTTTGCAGCAGTCCATGGTGTGATACAGCTGATGCATCTTTATTATCTGCTTCTTTTTTGCCAGTAACTAGAATTGCAGATTTAGAAATTCAAACGTAACTCATGTCAGTTGTGGTACTTCCACATGCCTCTGCAAAGACAAACCCACTCTGTGCGAGGAAGCCACAGAGGGAAATGATGGTTTGGTACTGATCAGATGAGTGTATCTTGAATTTTGAGTATAGAAATGAGAACAGGAATCAGTCAGTTAAGCCCAGAAAGACAGGTTCCTTGTTGTTATGTAACAGTTTTGCTTTCACTGTGCTCTTGGGCTCAGTCTTCTATCTAGCTCACACTACAGATACTGACCATGTGCATGAAAGTGCACTTTTCTTATTTGTACAGTATAAATCCATTACACGTTCTTGCATCTATAGTAATTGAGTTTTTTAATCTGGTTTCTCTTTTGACATGAAACAGATCAAGTTGCCATGTTCGTACAAGCAAATTATATGTAACTAGTACCATACTTTGGCATTTGAGCAAAACAGTACAGTATACATTACACTTGTGTTAATATATTCTCCTCTGCACGGGGTGATCATATCCAAACAGTGCAGCAGAAATGGTTCCTGGCCCACAGTATTTCCTAAACCATGCCTAGGCCAAAGTTCTGCTGGGGAAAATTTAACTGTACAGCTGTTGGAACACTACAGATAGAAATGGTACTAGGCATTATTTAGTTTCCTGATATGGATATAATTAGTCTGACCTGACACTGACCTGTGAATAAAATACAGTTTTTACAAGAAAACTTTAGGAAAAAAGCATTCTGTTTAATTCTGATTTTTTTTGAGCCTTATCTCTTTTTGTATTGTTTTTCATTTTGTAAACATTCACTTACATCCGTTTCTTTGTAAATGCTAGAATGTTGAAATGTTCTTTTGCTCAAATAGGAACACCATTCACCCATTCTTTTTTGTCTGATTTTTTTAAACTGGAAGACTTTACAAAGTTTTGCTTTAAAAGTTAATTTCTCTCTTAGTTATTCTAGAGAAAATATACTGCCTTTCAGATGGGAGGTTTAAAAGAGATTACATTTCTTTTAGGTTTTAATTTTCTAGAAGTAACCCAGCGAGTAGGGCTCAACATCTGTAAGCCTCAAGAGCTAGTTGTCATATTTCAGACAAGTACAGAGAAGTGAAGGAATTTTCTAAGAAGCCAGATACAATTTTACGGCAGTGAATTTCTACTCTATGAACACTGAGGAATTGTGGTGTTCCACTTCTCATTATGTATGCCCACAAGAGAAATATTAAATTAGACTTTTCTTTGACTGTTGCCTTCGTTCTCTTCTTCTCTTGTACATACTTATAAAATAAAGATCAAAATTCCTTGAATTCTTTTATCTGCTTTGAAGAAAACTTTTTTGGAAATTCTATTTTCATCTTTGTGAATTTATTCTCTAATGCTTCTAACTTGTCAAATATGGACTCTGCTGTTCAAGGGGCAGTTAAGGAAAAAAGCTCGTCTTTGAATCTACATGCACAGGCAATCATTCTCACAATTCATGAAAGCCATCAAAAACGTGGAGCCATAGTATACTTTTCTATTACAATTTCTTTTGAACAGGTCTGAGGCATGTCCACTAGATTCTGTGGAAGGGAAAAAAAAAAGCATCTATTTTTCTTCTTTTTGCCCAGTAAATTACTTTGAGAATGTAAAAGAAGCACATCCTAAAGCTTTGAACATCTCTTTTAATATTTCCTTTTTTTTTTTTTTTTTTTTTTTTTTTTTTTTTTACCTAGAACTCAAGAGCTGTGAAGGGAGAACATATTGTAATTTTAGAAGGATGAATAAAAAAAGTATCCAACTCAGAGCTTTTGCTCAAAGATAGGAAGACAGATATATACCCTTTCCCTGGGGAGATGATGGGAGTGTAAGGCTGTAGTCCCTTGGGTCAGCTGAAAGAAGCCTGAATCTCTGACTCTGCTCGGAGAAGCACAGAAGAGATACCATCTCCTGTAGTGGCTATTACCCTGTTCCAGTAAAGCAGACCATGTGAGGGCAGTCCTCAGGCAATGCCTTAATGAATCTAGAAAGAAAACTCTAATTAGAAACTATGCATGCACCTCCTGCCCTGGAGGGCTTGGTCCCACAGTCCCACCTGCAACTGAGCCCTCCTACCCCAGGCAGGGTGCTGCAGCCTGACTCCTTGGTACCACCCTCAGGCATCTCAAAATGGCCCTGAGAGATGGGTCTGTGTCCCACTGCTGAGATTCAGCTCCATCCCTGTGGCTGCTGCACCAAATCCTCCACCTCATGTTTGCCTACAAAACTAGCTTTGCTTTTGTGTTTTCCCAAGCACCCAAACCCAGCTCATCCTGGACGACATGATGCTTCTCAGCCCATCTCCCAGGACTTAATGATGGCCTGAAATAAATCATCAAACCACCTTCCCAGCTGTTTGTTGCTGTAGGTCAGCTGGGACCTTTGAAGAAAGCTCAAGATACAGGTAACCAAAACCTTGTTTCATTTGGAGAATGAAAAATAGTCTGATGGTCCTGGTGGAAACTTGGGAGATGTGTTGCATTTGCAGTGAAACAGTATTTGAGGAAGCTTGTTGTCTGCAAAAGCAAATGAAGGAACAGTGCTGCTCTCTGAGGATGTCCACTCAGCTCCTACCTCATGTGTCTGCAAAGACACTTTTTTTCTTTTGCATTTAATGGTCTGAAAAAGGCTATTAATATTTTTTAAGAATGACCCAAGAATCTTCTTGGGTCTAAAATGAATACAGATGGATCTGGGATGATCTTCAGTCTAAAATACTATTGTAGAAGTTGAATGGATATTGTAGCTGTAAGAGTTGCCAGAATAGACATAAAGATATTTCTACTTTGCAAATGTATATATCTAATGATGGATGTGTATAAACACACATTCTGTTTAGACCTCATCAAAAGGCTGATAATGGTAGGCTTTACAACTCTTAAGTGACAGGCTTTATGAGGCAAAGTACCTAACTTGGAGACCTGAAAAGGCATCATATGGCTATGTTTTTAACAAGAAAAAAACCCAAACATAAAAGCCTGTAGGTAATGAAGTGCTTAGTGCAAGATCTCAATTCTCAACCTTGCAGTTATTACATTTCAATTTGAAGCAGTAAAAGATTTTGCTGATCTTAAAGTAGTGATCAGCAAGACAGAAATGTCTTTTTTCTCCCTTTGAAGCAGGTGGTGATTGTTTTAAATTATTAGGGGTCTAAACTTGGCCACAATCCAATATATGTCAAGAAGCTTAGGTCCTCAACTCCAGAATGAAAAGCACACACCCAAATAGTTGATCAGAGCATATTCTTCAGCCTTGCTGACAGACTCAGAGATGACAATACAAATTATATTTTTCTTTCAAAATCAAAGAGGTGGTGATTTTGTTTTGGTTTCTGGTTTGTTTTTTTTTTCTATCTTTTTTTTTCCCATGGAAGAATTAGAACATGTTCAATCAGAATGGTCCAACAAGTCTCTGGCAAACAGGAAAATTCCTCATGGATCCAAATTAACAATAAAACAAATGAAGAAGAGGGCAACTCACAGCAGTGCACAGACACTGCCTCTTGTATGGTTTTACTCTTGTGTTCTTGATTGCCTGTGTGAGTTTTACATCTTGTATGTTATTGTTTATCAAAGACCAATCAATGAGAAAAAAAGATTAGAGGGGAGGAAGAAGGGAAAAGAAAAAAGGAGAGGAGGAGAAATCTTATACATATGGAGGGCCAAGGGATATTGCCTTTCAGGGTTCATGCACTGTTATCTTTAATTTTTATAGTATTTGAAAAGAATGGTAATGAGTATCAGAGTTAAAATGCAAGGATTGATGACTTCAGAGAAAATGCATTGCCCAGAATTAGCTGTGGCCCCCAAGGCTTTTCTAGACCTTTAACCCTCAGCTGCCATGTGCCCTTTGAGGAACCTACCAGGGCATTTTTCAAAGCAAGACCCAGAGTAAATGTGCAAATTTCACTTTGCTGAAAACTTCCTCCTGGCAATTCATAAAAACCACATGGAAAATAGCAGCATGGCATGTTTGGACACAACGTAAGTTAGTATATTTTTCTGTTTGTTATCTGAGGCTTTGGGGCCACTGCAGAGCCATGGGCTACAGTTTGTGGGCCACTGAGCTATGGAACCAGTCCTCATTAAAGAACATCTTCCAAGGATTATTCACCCTGCAGGGTAACTTTCATACATTAAGAGTCCTCTTGGTAGGAAAATATGAAATAAGAAATTTTAAAAGGACTGGATTACTGTGAGGTGATTTGCTTTTGCGCATTACTCTAGGTCATCTGATGATGTCAAGAAAGTTTGCTGTGCTTTACTATTGCTTAACTTGGAACCTGGAAAGCTGGTTCTTTCCTGTATCTGCTTTTAAAACTAATGTTCCAAGACTTACTCGACCTTGTAGCAAAGGCAAAGATGGTTTTGGTGATTTTTTAATCAGAAAAAAAAAGAATCACTTCTCTACCCAGAGATGTTGTTGAGTCTCCCTCACTGGAGATATTCAAGAACTGTTTGGACATAATCCTGTGGTCTAGGATGACCCTGCTTGAGCAGAAAGGTTGGACTAGGTGACCTGCTGTGGTCCTTTCTAACCTGATGCATTCTGTGATTCTGTGATTTTTTAAGCTTGACACAAGAAGGGACAAAATGGAAAAGGTGGGTTAAAATTTCTTATACCTACTGATTTTCCTAGCAAGTATTTGAGGTGCGTTTGTTTGCTTACACAAAATCAGATTTGTTTACGAGTATTCAATAACCACCTATTGAATATCTAATCTGACAAATAAGGATGTGCTACCACCTACCTTGTGGTAGTTATATAAGACTAAGGTATTTTTTCTATCTGATGATAACAAATATAATATTATCCAACTCTACTGAGTGTGGGTGAAAGTAGAAACAGTATGCAGGAACAGATTTGGAGTTTTGAAAATGAAAATAAGTATACCTGCAAATTTGGTGGGCATGGTAATGCAAAGCATTAAGAAACTGGCTTACAGTCTGTAGTGCCAGTTTGCATTGCTGACCTGACATACTGGCTGTTCATGGACGACTTAATATAATGACAATGTTGACCTGAGATCTTTCCTGTGAGGCACAAGAATGAAAGAGAAATAGCCTTCCCATTGACTTTCCTTAATTTTGTGCATTCATCAGAAACCAAACATTTTGTGAGATATTGATTTGTGTTCCTAGTTTTCTTGATCCTTAATGCTGTAATACCATGTAAAACATTTTAAAGAAAAATGTAGTAACCTTATATGGGAACAAACTGTTCTGTCAATAAGTGGTATAAGTGTACCACAAAAGCAACTCACCCTTAACATGACAGCAATTTCTTCAGTGACATTTAGGAGCTCATTGAAAGAATAGTAGCAATTTTATTCATTGTTTGGGGCTTACTACCCGATGTATAATGAAATGTTATGAAAATTAGAAATTGCATATAACATAAGTCTTTTGTACTGTAAATAACACAACCATATAAATTATACACATACTAGAATTATATTATACACATACACTATACGTAAAGCAGAATAGACCTTTAACTAAACTAAGCTGTATTTTAATTAGGAGAGTGGTAACAAGCCTTTAAAATCAGCCAACACTGTATTTTGGTTTTCACTCAGAAATTCTGGGGCTTTATGAATTCATGACAAACCCTTAGGGATACGTTTTCAAAGCATTGCACAGGATTTTAGCCATGCAAATCCCATTAAAATCAGTGGGAGACATGTGGCTAAAACCCACGCAAGGCTTTGGAAGCAACATGCCCCTTAATGTTATCTAGACAGTGTTCCGGCCTGTGAATTTCCTTGCTTCCAATTTTTACAACTGAATTCAAAAGGAAATAAAATTTGCCATGGGGATATGGGAATTTTAACAGGATGCAGGCTCTTTTAGTTCCAGAGACATAGTTCTGATCTATCAAATATATTAACACATGGTAAAGGCATTTTTGGTCTATGCTTTACAGGCTTAATCTGTACCGGGTTATTCTGATCTGTGATTTTACTGTGCAACAATGCAGGCAACCGACTTTGAAAATATACATATTGTAGTTCTCAGCAGATTATAATTTCTCCAAGAAAGTCTTTGAATTGGGTAAATGATGAAGTTCCTTTTGGAGTGATGATTGTATTTGACTTGAGGCCTATGATACCCTGCTGCCAGGCATTTCAGAAAGGTCCAAATGCACTATAAAAGTCACAGGTAGATACTGTCAAGTAAGAGCACTAGCTGATCATCATGAGCTTTTGACAGGTGGGTCTTCCTAGGTTGCCCGAGTTGCAGGAACACCAGTGGAGATCCGCAGCAGGGCAGAGCCAGGCAGGGATGAGCTCAGGAATGCATTTTGCTGTTAGGGGAAAAGGACTTCAGTCTCTGAAGCAGATAGAGAAATGAAGCTTTCTCTAGACTGCGTGTGTATCACCAGACATTAAATATGGAAGTAAAAATAATATGTCTGAAGAGTTTACTCAAAAAAATGCTGGATTCCTTATTCAAATTCAGTTTGCAATTGAGTTAGTGAAGCAGTGTCAGTGAAGAAGAATCTCCTGATTTGGAAGATTGTTTGGTACCAAAGGCAATAGGAAAACCTGAATCTATGAGAAATACACATAGGCACACAGAAGAACTAGGGAAATCTGAATGGTGAAGCTGCTTATCTGGCAGGCAAATGGCAGGTAAAAACAGACACCAAAATTTGACTCTTGACCAGAAACATTACCATCATCATCATCATCATCATCATCAATGCCATGATTTTTGAGACCTGTAAGTCTAGATGTCCTGAAGAAAGTTAATTTCAAAGACTTTGAAATTATTAATTTGAAAGAATTTTAAATTTTCTCTTCATGCTTTCTGTACCCACTAAAGGAGTCAGAATTGCAATTAAAGCCTGGTAATTTTCCAGTATTTCTCTGAGGGGTTGAGCAAGAAGATTTTTGGTACTGCAGCTCATCTGGGAGCACCTCACAGGGACACCCCGGCTCTGGCAGATGATGTTTCGGGGCCTTCTGGGTTTAACCCCTGATTTGCTGGCGCAGCCCGTGTACCGTAAGCCCAGGTTTCCTGTTTAGGTTCCTCCCTCGCCCCTCCGCGGCCCCGCACTAGGTGGAGCTGCAGCCCGCGGCGGGAGCCCCACGCCGCCGCCGCCCTTTGTCCGCCCGAGCGGGGCGGGGTCGGCGGGGTGGAGCGGAGCGGAGCATCCTCCCTCCCTCCGTTCTCTTAACCAAGGGATGCTTAAAATCTCAAATCTTCCCTTAAAGATACAGTATTAAAAAATCCTGTCCCAGTGGACTGTGTTTGGGTTTTTTTGTTCTGTTTTGCTGTTTTTTTTTTTAGTTGTTGTTTCAACAGAGTTTAAAATAAATTGTCCTAATTATTCCACCTAATACTGTAATCTCAGTATTAAGACATATGAAAAAAAATATTTAAAAATTAAAATTGTACTCCAATGTAATTTGCTGTGCAATTGAGAGACATTAAACTGTATTGCTTTATCTTTCTGGTGTTCTTAATTCCAAACAGGATGATATATTTACTTCTTTTCCTAAATTATCTGACATCATCATTATAATAAATTTAAACTTTAGAGTCTGTCATCCTGTTGTGTCCATGTCCACACACCACCATACCCTTCCCCCAGTTTTATCTTACTAAATTGTCCACGAGAAAAATATAAATAAGGCGAACGCTTCTTCTCTGCACCCCCCACCCCCACCCCCCCTTCGTCTGTGCCTTTACTTTTTTTCTGCTCTCTAATGACATTTGGCAGGCTCAACTGTGTAATGCTTGACTGGTTTTATTGTTGTCTGCTCCCAGTGGGGAATAGTTGACACTGCTCTCTGTTTTCAATTGATATCCATTTTCAACAATATTGCTTTCTATTAGATTCCTGCACAGTTTGTGCCAGCCAAACCGAATATTTACCATGTTGCCCTCAAACCCTCAAATCAACAAACATTAAAATAAGTAAAATATGCATTTACTACCTGACATTTTCAAATTTCCCTTTCAAGTTATTATTTTGACTATATTTCACAACAAATGAATCAAGGATTAAGGACAGTATTGCCACTTATGGTAACTCAGACTGATTTTGAGTTTTAAATGGCAGGATAAGAGGGTGCACAAAAAAAAAAAAAGGAAAACCTAATGCACTTATCTGCATTTCATTAGCTTCTATGATCACTTTTCTGAAGGAGGGTACACAGATTTATATTGATCCTAGCTTCCAGTGTTTGTGTTGAATGACATCATTTGTTGTATAATCTGATTAATTCCTGGTAGTTTGCTCAGGTAGTAAAATACTAAAATCAACCCTTGGAATCCTTAAATTTTGAGTTACCCACTGATCTTGGAGGGTCTTCTGGGACAGACTTCTGTTTCTTGTCATCGCTTTCATGGTTTGGTGTCTGCCTGTGTTTCCCAGATCTCCAGCCCTGCACTGCTTCACTTTCTTTCACCAGCTCCTTTCACCTCTGACACATCTTTATCAGTTTTCCACACCCACCTCAGAGACTTCTCCATTAATGGTACGTGTTGCTAATTTTTGGTCACAAGTCATTTATTATGTGCAATTTTGCCTCTGTAAAGCCCAGTTTGAGCAGTCAGTCTTGTTGATTTGCACGAAAATTATGGCGGATCAGGTAGTGAAACACCATTTGTGTACCTTTCAAGGTTTTTGTGATAACCTCTGCTACCTCCTTCTCTTCCTCATGCATTTTCTTCCTTTTCCTTGTCATCTTTGTTTTCATCATGAGAAGCTCTAAGCTGTCTATCTTATGCAAAAAACCTTTGAAATTTGTCAAGAAAAAGGCTCAAAAGACAAAGGAAATTCTGCTTCTTCTTTTCCTTTTGCTCCCTTCCACACCTTCCAAAATGTCAGCTAGAGCTTTAGATGAGATAACAAATTTTGAAAATTTTATGTTCTTGACTTAGATCTCAGTTCCTGCTGTTGATAAGACTGAAGGTGAACACTAAAAAGGGCCACGCCATGGCCATCACCCCAGGAGCAGCAGCAGCAGCAGCTCAGGCTCAGCAGGAGCACCAGGACACAGTATCTGTGTGAGGGAGGGAGACAGGGCCCCATCTGCACTTCCCAGTAAGCACTGCTGGATCAGCTCTCCCTCTTCCAGCACGAGGGTGGAAAAAGGTGATGCTTGACCTAGCCACCTTTAAGTCCTTAGGGGCCCAGAGAGAGCCTTTATCTGTCCTTCAGCACAAAGATCCAAGTTTTTTCTCCTGCAATATACTATAATTATACTACAAGCCTCGCTGTAAACAGAAGATTTAGTAATATAAGTAAGCTTGCATAATGTTGAAGCTGATGTAGGTTAATGTGAACTGCTAGGTTTTACACTATTTCATTAAAACAATAACAAAAAGATACTAACTTCATAGGAAAATACATAAAAGGACTACATTCAGAGAAAAATGTGAAGAGCCCCAGAATTAGGGAACTGGAGAACTGAAGCTGATGTGTGAATTTATTTGGTCCTTTTGTGTGCATAACATTTCTGATGCAATTTTGTTCAAGTGACAATGTTCTCTTTAATCTATAGGCAAAGTGCTTTCTTCCCTGCACAGGATGGATGGTGTTTGCTGAACTGGTAGTTATTCAATATTTTGTTTTCCCCATCAGTCAATGCATGACCTCAGGCTTTATTTACCAAACACCATCCAAGCCCTGCACTTAATACAGAATTATTAATTTCCTCCTGGGCTGTTCTTTTGCTCTCCTCATCAACAATGCTTCACAATGGTTAATGGAGTTCTATATTTGGCCTGTGGCATAGGACTTTCAGTTTTTCTCAAATTGAGTGCGTGATATCCTTTCCTTGCCTGATATTTATTACCTTTCCATAATGGCACAGATGTACAGAGGTCTGATCATAAATTGGTTTCATCTCCTGTGTAGAACCCTGAAGCCCCCTAAGTCCTGGAAATGAAACTCTAGCTCTTCCCCAGTGCCCCAGTGCTTCAGGGTGGGCAGGAAGAGCCTAGAGGGAAGCTCCATCGGCCTCCCTCTGGTCACAGTCCCTTTGCCCCCGATTCGTGGTGTAAAGAGGATGAACTGCACTGTTCCCTTGTAATCTGTGTGGGTGATTTGGGTTGTCATAGCTCATACACTGTGGAAAATGCATTCAGATATAACACACAGGCTGTCAGAAAAAACTACCAGTCTAAGACAAATAATGCGCAAGGGAAAAGGCACACAACGGACCAGGGACAACTTAAGGGCTTAAAAGAAAGTCAAAACCTCAAAATGTTTCGTAACATGGGGCTCAGCTTTTTTTTGTTGTCAGTCCTTAGGGAAAAATTCATTTGTCTATAACTCGACTAGATAAACCCCGAGTTTTCCCTTCTGGAAAAGAGTCTGGAGATGATTTTCACCTATGTTTTTTTTGACAGAAGACAGTTTATCATCAAAGTCAACAAGTCTGGTGAACACTCTTCTCTTGAACACAGACAAAGCAGAGAAGCCCAACACTGCTGTGAAACAGCACAGCTCAAGGAGTTCTAGCCTTGGGTTTTTAGTTAGCAGAGAAGAGGCTCGATGTTTTCACTTGGTGTCACAGCACTTCTGTGTCTGCTCCAGCCCTTTGTTCAAGCACTGATTAAAGTTGGTTAATTACAATGGTAACCAACCACGACATCCCAAGGTGCCCCCACCACCTGTGAATCCGGGGCATCTTGTACAAGAAAGACACACAAACATTGCAGGGATAAGCTAATGTTGCCTGAGAGCTGGTTATTTTGTGAGCTAATATTATGGGATAGTGATTGCCTGGTAGATAATTGTGTGTGAAAGGGTATTTTGTCATACTTGTTTTGCTTTTTTCCTTGAGTGGGCTGAAAGCTGGAATGTATTGAGTTTCTAAAATAAAAAAGCTGGATTCTAAAGTGACTCCAAATAAAAAAGAACCCAACACATAAATCACAGCATTCACACGAGGAAGGATTCAAAGTAAAGTCTATAATTACCAAGGTATATTCCACTTTATTAAGTAAAGGGGGGAAAAAGCTTTTTTTTTTGGTTCAAGATTGCTTTTAACATTAACTATATACATTCACCAATTGACAAAAAGAAGAGCATAGTAGATTATACAGCCAAGGTATGATTGAAGACATGTAGGCAGGGGGCAACTTGGGAAGCATTGATCACAATCTCATTAGATCTGAGATTGCAGTAAAAATGAATGCTAAATGAGGAGAAAGAGAACAAAAAGATGCTGGAGTCAGCCTTGCATTTCTCCAGAGGATGAGCTACACAGTTGTAAAAATCAAACTGGCTGAGGAGTGGGACTGAGAGAACAGAAAACCCTAAGACTAAAGAATAGAGAAAGAAAGGCACTTGGCCCACTTCTCTGCCAGCAAGTAATGTATGAAGAAAAAACATATTGCTAAATAAGGAGTTTCACACCAAAGTTGGAAGGAAAAAAAAAAAGAACAATCTGATGGACAAGTTAGTTGGAAAGGAGAAACCATATGGTCCAAAGAGCTACACATGAAGTCAGAAGTGACACAAAAACAAAGGAAGTGTGCTAAGTAACAATAGCCAAAGAAATCAAGCTAATTAGTATGAAGCAAATAAGCTTGACAGACTGGTTGAGGCCAGACGGAGGGTGGAGAGGGGAGGGCAGGTAAGAGGTCAAATGAGCTCTTTGCTCTAGTATTCATTTAACAAGATGAAGGTCACATCTCAGAAAGTGTGATAGATTTTTCTGGATGAGGAAAGTGAAATGTCATCAAGAATTATGGTTATGTCATGGCAGTGCTCTCATAATCTTGACAAGTCTCCAGTCCTTGCTTAATTAGTAGGCTTCATGTTTCGGAAGGGGCAAATATAATAAGAAAAGGTAGCTGAAGATATTTAGCAATTCTGAGGAGACGCATGACATTTTCCTCATTGCATTTTCCCATTTTCAGTGCATCAGTCACAAAATTTTAAATTGTCTGCAAAAGAAGGAAGTTGGTGGAAGATGAGAGTCTTATATATTTAATCTACATCATCTAATGCCTCAGTGCCTGCCCATTATTGTCAAAATTCCACAAAACACTTACATAAATACTTTCTTCTAAGCATACAAATACCTCTGCTAAGATCAATGAGATTACTCTAGTGCTTAAAATTAAGCATTTTCTCCAGGATTGTATTAGAGCAAAAGCTAAATGCTAATGTGATCAGTCACAGTAAAGTGATATACTTCCTTTTATTTTGCTAGGAAAGACATTCTGGACAAGTAGTGGAGGGTGAACTGGGGACACTCTAGCCACAGAAAATGTGCCCACAAAATCTCTAACGGGTGCTTGTCATCCCCTGGGAAAAGAATTATCTCATTCCTAGGGTCATGATTTTTGCACTTAGCACAACTGGACAGAAGCTTTCCTAATGCATTACCCATGCTGGGGTGATATGACCGAGCTGATGAAGAGAAATATGGTTCTTTATAGTTGTTCAAATAAGTTGAAACTTAAATAAAACAAGGCTGATAGCTGGAAAATGCTGACAATCCCCTTTTGCACACCATGTGAAGAAGTTTTTTCAGTGTATTTAATATGCACAAGGAAGATCAAGTGGATTGATGCATTTTGGAGAAACATTTATGTCTATATTATATTTGTCATAATTTATTTTTGAGAAGTGTAAAATAACAATATATCTTTCAACAAAAGAGAAAATTCTGTGAGGGATGCTATAGACTCAAACACAAACCAGATGAATGCTTTTTGTCATTTTCTGATGTTAGATCAGAAGTCTTGGTGTTTTGTATGGAAAGGGAAAGAAATAAAAAGATAGGAATTGATAGAGGCTTGGAAAATCTTGAATGACCTGTCAAGAGCTCTTACTGATGAAAGTTAAAGGCAACACTTGTAAAAATGAATTACATGTGCTATTTTTCATACTGCACACAGTTTAATAGTGGACTTCAATCTATTTTATGAGACAAATACCTTAATATAGATGATTTGCAAAAAGAATTCAATATTTACCCAAATAAGAATAACATCCTCAACTACATTTAGTGCTAATTTAAAATGACAAGGGCTATCAATCCTCAAACTCCTCAGTATAACCTAATCGCCAGCTGGGGTCAGGCCAACATTTGCTTTCTAGCAAAGTATTGTAGAAATAGATGAATTGCCCTGCTCTCCAGAGCACTGAATATTGGCTGCTTCTGAAATCAGAAAACCAGCCTTGAGGAAGCATCACAACTTGTGCCTTTTTCATTATTAATTTTTATTATGTCCTTAGCTGCTAATATTTTTAAGTGTGCCACTTTTCAAGTTCTGTTACTTTCTTATATGCATATTAGTTTAGAATCTGCAATTTACTACTGTAACCTTCAAAAGACCCTGGAAAACAAAATCTGCCTCTCCAAGGTCTTTTTACCTTAGGTTTATAAATTCAAAGAAAATAAATAGGGTGAAGTTAATTGCCAGAACAAATAAGAAGTTTGGAAAGTTTTTTGGTTTTAGGAAATTTAAAGAAAACAATCTGAGCCAAAAGGCAAATAGTGAATATGGTAATAGAATCTCATGATGAAGAAAATTCTGTGCTCATAGTTATTGTAGTAGAGTTTAGCTTTATCTTTTGTTTGTTTGTTTGTTTCTTAGGGGATACAAACTTTGTGTCTTTGGTGCAGTTGTCTCTGATTTTACATGTTCCTACTGAAAAATAATAATGGTGTAGTTCAGTGTAAATTAGTTTGATTTTTCCTTTCTCTAAGAAAAATGTTACTGAAGAGGTAACAGAATGAAACTGACCTCAGTTGTCTGAATTTTATGTCCTACATATTGAAAGACATCTGATTTGAATCCCTTACAAAAACTTAAGGGTTTGCTTTTGAGAAGACAAACATCTAACTCTGAGGGAAAAATAAGTAATTTTTAAAAAATTTTCTCCCTCGGACATCTAATTTGTCATTTTTAAAAATGTGTGCCTTCTTTTTTTTTTTTTTTGCTACTAACTAGAAAACAGCAAAATTATTTTACCTTGTCATAAATAAATGGACTTCTGAGTAGTCCATTGGGAGATGATGGATTAGTGTTCACCATTCCACCACATTTTCACAAGCTCTTGTAGCACAACACCACAGCATGGGAATTTTTGTACAGAACACAAATATACATACATATAATAATATCTGTCAAATGCAGCATAAAATCTTCCCAAAGAAATTTGAAGAACATCTTCAGCATGACAGTTTCTTGGTATTAATGTATGCAGTTTAAAAATCTTGTAATAACTTCTTTGAAACCCAAGACTTTTTTTTCTCCTAAGTGCAGACACTTAACTTTAAAGAATGTTCATATTTTGTTGTAATGACTACCTTTATCCTCTTTCTAGTTCCCTCTATCCCATTACCGTCTAGGCAGCGGAGCGTTGTGGAAAGGTGTGTATACGGCCAGAACAGGAGTGCTGTAGGTTAGGACATTTCTACTATCCCTTCCCTCATTTAGGAAAAAAGTTATGCAGCATGTCATGACTGCTGTTTTAGGTATTAGGCCAAAGAACATAGAAATTTTCAAATGGAGCAATTTTTCTCCTCTTCCTGCTCCAAAACACCAGCTCCCAGCTTTCTCTATTTATTTCACCACAGATGACAGGTGTGAACTGAAGAAATAACCCTATATGAGAATTCAACTTCTCTCATATCTTAAAAGTGGACACTCCTTAATGAACTTCTTATCACCTTTAACTGTGACTGCTAGAGGTTGTGATGTGAATCATAATTTATAATTTTCTGGAATCCCTTCATTTAGATCTTTAAATTCCTCTCAGGCAGTATCTCAGAAATAAAAATATGTATGTCCTGTGATGCTGCTTTTCCTTTTCCGCATCTTTATTAAAGCATGTAACAAAAGTAGTTGTTTAAAAACTTACCTGGAGAGATGATGAAGGCATTCTGAACCATATTCTTCTGGTGTCGTTGGGTCTGTCTGCACAGTATTTATCTTCACAACATTGCAGGTTTGGATCTTTGCAAGGGGTTCAGATTGGACAATGCAGTCTGAGAAGTTCTTGAACAGATGCTATTCTTCTGCAGTGTGGCTTAGAAATTTTTTTTTGTTATTGTTGGGTTTTTTCCCCCTTTATCATTTGCCTCATTCCTGTCCCCTCTGCAGAGCTCTCTCTAGTGAGGGAAATGAAAACACAGTCAATTTCTCCTTTAGGCAGCTGCTGGAAGCTGTGAGCCATTCAAAGAAACAACTCAGGACATCATCCGGGTTACCATGAGTTATTGTCAACACCTCATGAGTTATCCAGTGCTTTTTGCCCTGACACCAGTCATGAGGCTCATTCTATGGCTGATGCATTTGAAATATCCCCAGGTCAGGATGTTTCTGAGACAAATCGGGATCATGTTTTGAAGATGGCATACAGTGTTCAACAATAGAAGAAATTAGTCCTCATGCTTTTTTCATTAGGTAGTAACAGTCTGTGAGCACAAACATAAAGCAGTGAGAAACTGGTAAAAAGATTTATACAAACCATAGTGGTCTGATCCTGCAAATGTCTTTCTCATCTGTAGGCGTCTCAACTTCATGAAAGTTGGAGTCAAAATTAAAAATCTAAGCTCTCCTTCAACACATATCCACATTCACATTCCCATTCCAGACATATATCCTCTGAAAACATTGAAAACTAGAGACTTGTGCCTCTTGCAATACCCATACAGTATACTATGCCATGTCTATCACATTCAATTCTTTTCAGGTACCTTACTTTGAGAGGTAAAGTGCTTCCAATGCCCTGTTCATTGCATCAGAAACTCCTTTTCTTGAGTGAATCCTCACACAGTGGATGCTTTGCTTCAAACATTTTATCCAAGTATTTTTTCTCCTCATTTTATTCAAGTAATTTTTTCTTCTGTGGTTTTATTTTCCTTCAAAGTTGTGGAAGGTGAAATTATCCTGTGGTGTACTTTAAGTCCACTGCTGAAGCTACATGTCCAGCAACAGGTGATACAACAGGAGGCATTATACACTGAACATCTCAGATTGCAAAACTAAAGCTTATGGGACATTTAGGATGGCAATTCAGCTTGTGACTTCTCCCTAGGACCAACTCCCGGGGAGTGACAGCCACTGTGATCTCTAGCAGTGTCCTCTAGTATACAGGTCAGCTTTTCAGAGGTGATATTTTGCCCCCAGCAATGGGGACTACCGGCAATAAAAAATCCAGGATGTATCAATCCTCTTTTCTACATCACGAAACTCCACATTTTCCTTATCACACTGATGGTTTTCTTATCTCTTTCCTCTATTCTCAGGGAAACTGAGGTGGACCGTGCATCATTCCTGTCACCTTCCAAGGACGAGGCCATTTTTTCCTGAGTACTAAATGCAAAAAACTATTTTGAAGGCTTCTGTATTTACAAGACTTGATGAAAGAATCACCCGATCCCTCCACATTGCTTTAGGGAAAATAAGACCCAGACTGCTCCACAGTCTAAGAATCTCTCTTCACCAGGTCCCTGTCTGTAATGGCAAGACAGCTCTGAACAATTAATGAGGCCATAATGAATTCAACTCACAGTCTCAGTCAGTATTTAAACAGATCCATGTTTATCACATGAGAATAAAAGTATAAATTTCTTGATTTCCTAGAAAAGCAGACCTACTGTGGTAAAGACCTTTGTTTAAAAAGAGAAAGTTTGCAGTCTTTTCACTCAAGGAGCTAAAAAGACAGGGAATCTCTTGCAGCCCATCTGAAAAAAACATATTTTTTCATATGTGAAAAATGAAGGTATATCTCTCTTACTGAGAGTTTGACAAGTTTTGTTTTTTCCCTTTTATATCTCTTTTTTCCATTCCCTTATAAAGCAATGGGGCTTTGATTTTTTTTTCTGTTTAGTTGGTTTGGGTTGTTTTGTTGTTTTGGGTTTTTTGAGTCTCATTCTATGTGCCCCATTTTTGCAGCTGGTAAAAGAGTGGAGAAGGGTACACTTAATAAAATCAGTGATGGAAAGTCATGTATCTTCTCCATGGTTCTCCACTGACTGGAACTTGTCAGTGCCAGTAGTTCCTGATGTATTCAGACTAAAGACTGGATTGGGCAGAGGATATGGAGGATGAGCTGACTTTCTCCCTCTAATCATACCAGATCACTCAAAGGTTTTAAGCCTTCTGTAACTTGTTACTTGTCCCAGTAGCTGATCTGCACTGGAACCAGCCTAGTTGGGAATGGGTTGTTAAGCATTGGAATGGACTGCCCAGGGAGGTGATGGAGTCACCAGCACTGTAGGTGTTCAAGAAATAACTGGACATGGCACTTGGTGCTATGGTTTAGTTGAGAAGGTGGAGGTTGGTCAAATGTCGGACTTGATAATATTTGAGGTCTTTTCCAGCCTGAATGATTCTGTAATTCTGTGATTCTGTGAATTTTCACTGGGTCTTGGATCTACAAGGAAGTTCAGGGAAGATAGGAGAAAAACACATTGACTCTTGCACATGTGAAGCTCCATACGGCGAACATCCTCTGTGCCTGAGATCTGGAAATGCAGTCTGTTTAAAAAAGGGTTGGAAAATCACTGAAACTTTTCAGTGGTATCATATTGCTCATGTTTCTTTTTCAATAATTCAAATATGCCATGGGTAACCAGTGTGACAGGGCATTCCCAGGGGTCAGGCTGGCAGCCTTACAAGGTCATCCTTAGGCAATGCCCAGTGCAACCTGGGCACACAGATGGGGCACCTCTGGGTGTCCACACCACATGTGCTGTGCAGCTAAGCAGAGTGCCTGAATCGTCTATGCTGTCAGCATAACACTTTTTCCAGGCACTATATACTTTCAGTACAGGATTATAAAAAAGAAATTAAATTGGAGCCCATTAAGTATGTTTACTCTCTGCTGCAAATATTTTTACCACGTAGTTTTGTGTGCAGGAAGTGCTGTAAACTTCAGCATTGCTGCTGGCTCCTTTGTAATCACTCTGCTGATTATGAATTGCTGCCTTTTGGCAGTTGCTGCTCACACAGTTATGATTCCTGCTGGTAGGAGGAACGGAGGAGAAAAAAATGGAAAAAAATGTCCAGGCCATGGAGACCTCAGGACAACTGACGTCCTTCAGCGAAGTGGAGTAGGGTGCAAGATAAAGTAACCAAATCCAAGGCTTGTGGCAACTCTATTTCTATCTTCTCCCTCCTGCACAGGCTTTATCTAAAAAGATATATGTGAAGAAACCAGTTGAGACTTGATCACAGTATATCAGGAGAAACTATGTAGCCTGAGAGCTGGATTACAGGCATCACAGCAAAAGTCTGTGCAAAAAAAGAAGAGAAAAACATTAAGCTGTAAGATAAACCAAAAATCATCCCTTTCTTCTGTATGCAAAACAGTGATCTAAGGAAAAAAACAAGAAGAAATCCCTATGGTTATATGATAGCTGATGTGTTTAATTTATTTTTATGAGATAATATAAAGCTTTTTACTGTAAATGTGAGTATTATAGGATTTGGTATGTTAGTATTTTCATCATGAACTCGTATTTTTCAGAAGTTTATAACCTGGCTATTAGAACTGGTGTGGAGTCTTTGGAGCACTGGCTTACCCTGAAGCACTCACCTCCTCTTGCTTTTTGTCAAACTGGGCACTTACCAGCCTGGCACTTGTGTGGTGGGGAACAGGATGCTGTGGGACTGGGGGAACCTATTAGTTGTAAAGGGAGAATGGACCTCATTGATTTGTTTTAGATGAGCTCTGAATGGGGGAGAGGAGGGCATGTATGTATGGAAAACTTTATGCAATGAATTTCACACCCATCATGGAGCTGAGTAAGTCAGTTCTTTGTTAGACTGCTGACAGCAGATGGCTAACTGAAGGCATTGCTCAGTAATATTTTATGTTTCTCTCTTCTTTTGCTGTTTGGTTCTGTCTCAACCTGGACATCTAGAAAAGTCCAGTCTTTTGGTTTTGAATTTCTAGGTACTTTACAGGTTGTTGTTCTTGGCTTTCCCTCTGCATTTTCCTTCTTGGTTGATCAAAATTCTCTGTAGACTGATTTCATGACATACTCTCTGTTTAGGTGCTCTCTGTCTTTTCTTCAATGTTAGGAAGAAATCTGTAATTTTCAAGCTCATGTTTCTGTCTTTTGCATCTATCTTGGATCTTTTTTTCATCTCACTGTGTTCTTTTTCTTTTGTCCTTGTTTAGCTCAGTGGCAGAAGAGGGCTATTAATTATTCCTGTGAAACTAACATTTCTACTTGCATGAGAGTGCTACCAGACTGAACACATTTGTTCCCATTAATGTGTCTCACTAGGTTGTAGTGGGGCATCTGAGAAGATTAGATTTAAATTCCAGGACTTCACATGTGCCCTTGTGTGGTCCCTTAATTTTTGCACAAGAAGATCTAGATCTGAAAAATGGAGTGCCTTGGCTTCCATAAACTCTCCTCTTTGTGCCCACTTCTTGACCTGCAGTGCTAACTGAAACTATTCTGGGGGATGGATGCTTTTAGTATTGCGCATAGTCCAAGTGAAGCCAATGCTGTATGAAGTGAACACTAGTAGCCAACAAGCTGGTGTGAATGATCAGAGTAGGTCTTGTTAGAAATAAGCGTGGTGTGATGGGATCCAAACTTGGCTTCTTTTAAAATAGGAAATCCAAGACAATATCTCACCCCGATCCTTGTCTCAGTAGTTTTGTGAAGGGTCAGGTTTAAAAGCATGTTTTGCTCACATAAATGCTTTTAATTGTCTATTCACATTCTCAAGTCTCAGTTCTTCAGGAGAATATGTCTGAGCAGATGGCTTTGACTATAGCATGGGCTATGCAGCACATAAGAGTACTCTGGCAAATATAGTTAGGTATCTGTCTGATATGGATGACAAGAGAGAGTGAAATATGTGAGAGCGTGAAACTGAAGTGTGGTTACTTCTAAATGTTGAATTAGCTCTGGTTCCATTTTTGTTTCAACAGTTGTTACTTTCTGTAGGAGCATTATAGCTGAACTTGACTTTTCATTTTACCATGCTATTAGGATGAGTTACCTTCATAGCAGAAAGAGGTGAGAGGTTTAGGAGACAGTCTGACAGAGCATAGGACTCAGAATTTGGAGAGTAGGAGAATGCCATGATAAAATGTAGTGGTTAGTGATTTGCATGACTGGAAAACCAATTCATCTTAATGGTACCTGGTAGAATAGTTAAGACAACGTTATTATCTCTGGTTCCTCCCGAAGAGGAAACAGAAGTGGGGTGCTGACATAATACTGTGAATAATAGCTGGTATTTTGGTGTCAGCATGGGGAAATTAAGCCTTCCTACCCCTGTTTGTTTAGTCTTTCCGTCAGGTTGGAGTGTCATACAATAGGTGAAGAGGTAATATACTTGGATAGTCAGACCACTTGGGCTATCATTTGGGAATCATTAACAAAAATCTCCTTTTCCTTTTTAATCTTGTCCTAATTTGTCAGAGTCCTCTTTAGATTTTCTTGGTGTATGTGGCAGTGATGTTCTTTGGGAACAGGTTCATATGGAGAAATAGGTCTACACTAGATCCGGAGGACAATTGAGCCTCTAGAAACAAAATCCACAGTAGGAACTGATGGATGGGTCTTCTGTGAGCACTGGCTCCTGCATGGAGTTATGTGCCTGCCCATTTATTAGCTTTGGGGAAAACTGCAAAGCCTAAAATGATACCACTTGCCTAAAAGCTTGACTTAGCTCCCTTGTGAAGCTCTACAACCACACCCTCAAATTTCTTTTGTTCTTCCTGGGAGGCTACTGAAAAGAGAAAATGAAGATTTGGCAAAGGTAAATTCTCATAGTCCTGTGAAAAAAAGAGTTGTTTGACATTCATTTGTCACTATTTGTCATTAGACAGTTCTCTTGTTCAACACGTTTGGGAGCCAAAATAATGACCCCAAGCTGGGGTTACTAAGCATAGATGCTGAAAAACAGTGAATGCCTAAAGTAACGTGTGAACCATCTGTGCAGCTGTTTGTGGTTTCTCTAGATGATGAATGACCAATACACCTTCAAGAACTTGGATGGACTCATGAACTTGCATAAAGAAAGGAGATGAGATTTGTCAGTTTCCGTTGTCTGGTTTTTAAAACATTTAGTTTTTGAAGCAAGTAACTTTCTTCTTTCTCTCCTGTTATGCCTCATAAAGGGGAATGAACTCCCTTTACACATCTCAGTGCCTTCTCTTTGCTCTTCTTCATTCTCAAAACTCCTTTTTGTGATGTTTACAGAATACCTTCAAGACTTACGGAGAGCTAAAATCTGGCTTATTAAGATGGCTAGTGTTGTTCCTCCACCTGCTTTTTATTGCCCTTCTCATTGTAGTTATCTGTCATCTCCTGGTTTATGCTGAGATGGCAACTCTTAAGGACAAAGACTGCAGGTCCAAGAGTAGGACTTATAAAATAGTAATTATAGTAATTGATAACTAATTCTCCTGAGGTAACTGACTTATCTCTAGACACCTTTCTTTTAAAGCAAAAATATATTCTCTTTCTATCACTGTTCCTCTTGCAAACTCCATGATCTTTCTTCCAACGTGATAGCAATTATCAGATGGTGCATGTTTGTGTGTATACCTTATAAGAGAAATATTTTCTCAGGGAACTATAATGTTTCAGTTGCCACTGCAAACATGTCAGAAGAGTATGTGAAAGTGAGCTGACACAGTGCAGAAGCTTTATTGGCAATTACTCCTGAGACACACACAGTGGACTTTTAATTAGTAACACAGCTATATTGTGGACTTGGAGGTTGTAGATTTCCCTCTGATTTCTTAGACAAAAAATTTAAGCTTTTTTCTTATTAAGGTGGTGATGCTATTCTATGACACTATGGTCAAAGCTGGGGTGGCAGGTATGGAGGTGTGAGCTGACAACCCTGTAATTGGAGATGGGTGAGGGATTCTTTTGCACAGAGAGTCAAATCCTGCACATTGTCCATGGGGGTTGCGTTCCTGTGCTACTTGGGCAGTCTTGCTGTAGGAAAAGGATTGCAGTAAGAACTGAATAAAAACTGAGGGCAGACAGGAAGATCTATCCCACTCAGGTGATTCTCTGTGCTAGTTTCCTTCCCCTGTGGAAGGCTACATGGCCACCATAGTGGAAACCCTGCCTTGTTTCCTGATCCTCATGGGCCCAGGTGACTACCAGGGTGGGAAAGGGGACAGGAGGAGAGGACATGAGTAGACTGGGCAGGTGTGAGCACACACTGCTCCCTGCACCAGGTCATCTGCTGTCCAGGTGTGGCCATGCCCAACCTGTAACAGAGCCAGTAAGTGCCACAGGGTGGACAGCAATAGAGAGAAGGAGTCAGGACTTTTTCCCTGTGTGGCCTTGTCTCTCCTTCTGCTTATCTCACAACTTGTACAGGACAAGCTGGTCCCCAGCATTTCCCCAGCACAGCAGGATCCTTGGGGAACTGCTTCTTCCAAAGAGGCTCTTGATCCAGATTTTGCCATGTGAAGGATAATCCCCTCCTCCAGGTAAGGATAGGACCTACTAGATTATAAAGCAACTCTTATGTTTGAGGAATGACTCCTGCCACTATTTCAGTAGGAGGAGATTTAAGCTGTGGAGGCACAGTGAATTTCAATGTGCACTCTGTGCAGTGTCAAACTGTTTAATTTCGAGAAGCTGAAGTCACTAGCCTGTTGTTTCATGTTTCTGTCTAATTGAAATGTTAAAGAACTGATCTTTCTGCTGTGTATTTAGTCTGGACATTCCAGCCTTTGAACTCTCACCAGCACTGTGAGTAATGTTATCCACACACATTCACTCTATTGTTACAGCACAATCTCTATATCTGATTTTTTTTAAAAATCAAAGGACCAGCATGATGTATGCATAAAACATTGAAACATTCTTTTGGAGAAAAAAAAGGGAAAGAAAAAAAAGAAAGGAAAGAACGAAAAAAAAGAAAGGAAAGAACGAAAAAAAGAAAGGAAAGAAAGAAAGAAGAAAGAAAGAAAAAGAAAGAGAAAGAAAGAAAGAAAGAAGGAAGGTAGGAAGAAAGAAAGAAGGAAAGAAAGAAGGAAGGAAGGAAGAAAGAGAAGGAAAGAAAGAGAAAGAAAGAAAGAAGGAAAGAAAGAAGGAAGGAAGAAAGATAGATAGAAAGGAAGGAAGAAAGGAAGAAAGAAAGAGAAAAGAAAGAAACCTCAACCCATTACTCCGGCTCTTAGGGAAGGAGGGAGGAAGCTTTCATTAGACTTATCATAATTTTCAGTTTTAATCACCTCTCTTCTTTTCAAATTAAAAAAGAAATTTTGATCAAGGCTGTAGAAGACCCAGAAGTGCCTTCTGGGGTTATCTGAACCAGTCACCTGTTTGGAAGAGACAGCCTTTCACCATCAGACGGATATGCATTTTCAATAATTAACTATTTTTAGCGTGGCATAAGTGAAAAATTAATAAGCCCCAGCAGCAAATAAGCATTGCAGTGTGGGTAGAGAAGAAAATACAGGCCACAGCTCAACCTCCCACTTTGAAAGTTCAGCTCCCTTTCTTCTCCCCTGCCTCCCCTGCTGCAGTCCCCAAAGGGGGCTCCCTCTCTAATAGACCCACATTTACGCAGAGAGGTTGCCATTTCCCAGCTAGTCCAAGCATTAACATTCATCATCTCATTTCGGCACCTCCTGTGAGTAATTGCAGCCCTGAGAAATGGTCTGTCCCTCTGCATTTTTTCTACTCAGCCAAGGGGTCCCCACAAACTCTGGGCACTCCCCCAGGGAGCTTGCTGTGCCCACAGTGCTCCCTGTTCCTTCCCTACACTGTGGTCAGTGTGAGTGAGAGGGCTGAGCAAGAGGACAAGGCCCATCAGACAGCATTGTCCTGGGCAAGGGGACATTGCAGCTGAGGCAGCAGGAGAGGAAGGACAAAGTATTTACAGAGTGTCTTCTCACCGGTCATGTAAGCTGGTGTCCTCTAAGAAAGCAGTCCTCTAGGCAATAAATAGGTCTGTCCCCAGCTTCCCACTGCTGCAGTAGGGAGGTAAGGCTTGTTCAAGAGGTTATAAGGGGGATCCTCACTCATGACCACATCACTGTCAGGGTGACAAGATGACAATATGGGTAGACAGGGTGACACCTGGGCCGTTGAGTTTCACATTATGCCAGCTTTTGTCACTGCCATCTCCGAGGTTGTGTTGCTACACTGTGAAGCATGTCCAGCATTGATTTTTCTCTTTGAATTTTAGCCTAATTTTCAAACAAATGCAAACTGGTGAGAGTTCTGGGCAAATGGTGGAGTGAGATCTGCAGTACCTCTCCGATGTTTGGAATACAAAATTGCTCTAATGAGCCATCAGTGAGAATTCACTCAAACTGAAAGGAACTGAAGACTACAGGACCTGCAGTATGCCATTGTGTGAAGCTGAGTGAACCCAGAGCAAAATGAGCTGCACCATTTTTTAGGAGCTCCATCTCCTTTTGCAATTGGCTGTGCAGCCTGCTTTGAGCCAGGCGTGCAGATGTGTCTTAAATATTGGGCAGGTTTTAAATCAATGACTGATCCATTTGCTATTCTTTCAAATTAAATTGAAATTTCAAAAATTGAAAATTTCAATTGAATTAAGAAAAGTGCAGTCTAATTTCTATATGGCATCTTCAGTTTAAAAGGTCTAATGATCATTAAGTAACTAGGGAAGAACCAATAGAGTGGAGCAGGAGCATTTGAAACTGAAGCACAGAATTAAAGCATTGTCTAAATAATGAAATGAAATTTTGTTTAAGCAAAATCTTGTGAACTAGAAAAGCTACAATGTAAACTGTGAGCCCCTTTCTATAAAAAAGAGAATATATACAGAAATTCACAGATTATTTATGTTATCACTCAATTTAGAGACTAAGGAAATAGTATAGGCAGAGTTGATGTACTACACAATAACAAAAGCTTGAATATTTCTAATAAATTTGTTTTTAAAATAACCAATCGAATGACCACATCCCAGTTAATAGATGGAAAATGACCTAAAGATTTTGATTTGATGGGGCAACTGTCCTGGTCCTGACTGGGAAGGTTTTTATGTGTAAAGTTGGGACAAACTATTAAGGCAGGTAGAATCACCTGTATGACAGATGTCAGCCGCACAGAGTCTCATGGCTTTCAATGACAGAATACTTGAGATGATGAGTCTAAACCACTTCCATTTTCCTTTCATTTTTCAGAGTTGCTCAAACTTTTCTTTCCCCTGTAGGTAATGCAGTATTTTTCCTCCACAAAGCTAAATTAATTACTTCTTTCACTGTGGTTTTACTGAGAAATTTAGCTAGATTGCCAGGGTGGATTCAGGATAATACCGTATTTTTAAACATTTAGAAAATGTCAGTCCTTTTTTTTTATTTGAATATCCTAATGTAGAAGACAAAATAGCGACTATTATTTATAGATTTGGATCAGAAGTGGAAGTGACACTAAAAAACCATTCTCTGAGAAAGAAAACCGGGATTTTATATTGAGGCTATGGATGCTTGACATTCATAATTTCAATTAAAAATGATAAAGTTAAGTACATAGCATGTCAAGTTAACAAAAGTGGAACCTCAAATGAAGAATAAATTATTTGTCAAACATTATGTAGATATGCCTGGCAATAGATAAGTACATCTTTGTGTTATTTGTTGAGTGGAAATGGTTATATTTTTCTGGAGAAGAAGGAGATGACATTGGTTATGTCCTGCTTGAAAATGTATTTATGGTCAGACACTGGAGTATTTTAAACCACTTATGTGAGGTACTGACAGTATAGAGCAATGATTCTTGCTGGCTGAGCTGACCTTTTTTTGTACCAGGAAATTAAATCCTTATGGGACAAAAACTTTAGTACCAGGCTGCTAATAGTTGGATTCAATTACCCAGGGAGGGACCTGAAAAAAAAGGTACAGCATTTGGAAATATTTTTGAGACTGCTCTAGACAGGTAGAAGACAGATCATATACCTATTGATAATATAATATTCTTTGTATGAATTCTGAATGTAGATATAAACCTGCAGTGTTGATTTCACTTCAGTAGATGTAACCCAGTGTGCAGATTTGTCATTAATAATAAATATGGGCAAACAAACTTTGCACGGTCTCTCCCTTCAACATTATGAGGTACAAAATCAAAACACTAGCCCAATATCACATTCCTTGAAAGGAAGGAGATCATATACAGGAAAAATCCCATCAAAGGCTGCCCCCTGAGTTCACCCCACACTAAAAACAACATCCCACAGAAATCTGCCTTCCCAACAGCACGTCCCTTCCCTACAAGCTGTTCAGTTCTTCATGGCACAGCTAGATGTAGAACAGCAACACGCAGAGCTCACATCAGCTCAGCAAACATTCCCCTTTGTGCCAGAAAATTGGATGTACCATTGTCATCACCAGAAGAGAGCTACGATACTGACACATGAAAGTGCCTCTGACAGCCTGGGGAAATTATTTTTTCTTGCAGAAGAAGATTTGCAATCCAGGCTAACAAATTATTCTTTTATCTAGTTGTTTGTGTTATGGGACCCCAATCCAGGATCAGGGCTCCTTCGTGGTACACACTGTGGAGACAGGCAAGGAAGAGAGCAGTTGGCACCCCAGAGAGCTCACAATCTGCATAACAGGCAGGAGCTATGGGTGGAAGGCAGCTGGGCTGAGAGAATACAATAACAATAAAATGGGTATGCATAGCATCCTTCTCATTAAAAGATGGTGGTAATTTGAGGGCATAGTGGTGGAGGTAGCTTGAAGGAAGAATGTAAATGAGGTTAAGAAGCCAGCTATACAACAGGGATATTTTGCAGTCATAGTTTGGGCTGGGAGGCATCCAGGAGGTGCTTAAGGGAGAGGGAAAAGCAGGAGCAAAACAGTGGTAGAGGAAAGCTGATGGCAGGTGAGAACCGTCTGATAAACATAGACTTCATTAGCACATCTCAAACCACTGTAATATTTCATTTGTCATTGTGTTGGTCTAGTCTAGGCCACACTTTGGCTTTTTTGAGGGGAATTTCAAGTGTTCCTAAAATAGTTACTGGAGGATAGGCTACACTTCAGGCACTAATGCTCCTGGGGTAGACAAATGTAACTTTGGATGATGCATCCTGATTTATGGAGTGAATTAGCAGTAATCAAGGAAATATTATGTTATTTTCAATCTGCTGTGTGTCCCAGGATCCTCAAGCTCCAGATGGATAGCCACTTCTCAAGGGCAGGCAGTGGGGAAGGAGTTTGGGTAAACATGGACAAATACACCAAACTGCTTTGCAGTTACAGATCTCATGGCAAAATGAGGTCTGAGGACTGACTCTGGGTGTAGTCTGAGATCACTGCGAACTCTGTCTCAAATCTTCAACTTCTGAATAGATTTCTGTACATCTAGAGACTCCTTTAATAGTGCTATTGATCCCGCATTTATCAAACTAGGAAGAATTTCTGTTTTCCACTGGCTTTACTGGGTAGTGTTCATGGACTGACATTTATAGACTAGTTTCTGATGGTGAATTGTGTGGGCAGGTACTGTAACACTGGACTAGGACAACAGGGCTGAAATGTCATAAAACAGACTTCAGGAACCTGCGGTCTCTGTAATCTCAGAAGGAATGATTTGCAATATGAAACTGTATACTAAAATATGAGTGGAATAGTTAATGGGTATTTGTAACTTGAACAATAGTTCAACTGTCACTAGGAGTTGAAATTCACTTTGCATTTCACTCTGGCCATGCACCTGAAATAGCTACGTTTCATTTAGCAGAGAAAATGTATTTGTAGAAGAGCAAAATTTAACTCTAGAGATGCATCTGTGTGGCCAGAAGAATGCCACATGAAGTTCTTTAAAGCCTCTCTGCAACTTTGAAACCTTAGCTCCTATTTCAGATGTGGCTGAGGCACTTAACTGAGGGATATTTTCCAAATCATCTAAGTAGATTAAAGACTTAACTTCCTTCAGGAGTCGGTGGCAGCCCACTACACAGCTAGATAGCTAGATAACAGTGCTTAGGTGCTTTTTTTGATTGGCACTGAAAGTCAGCAGAATTAGGTTTTCCAGAGACCAATACTACTTTCCAGGATGGCTATGTAATAAAAGAAAGTTTATATTAAAGGATAACTCAGACCTGAAGATTTTCCTGCTTAGCCAAGGGGACAGCATGACAGAGGTATCTCTGTATCTTTACTGCCCTTTACATGACCAGGGAGTTGTACCTAGGCAGGTCCTGCCATAGTCTGTTGCAAGTGCAGACAGTCTTTGTGGGCAGCCTGAACTTATGGTATGGCATTTTGGACACTTAGTGCCAGGCCTGGGACCACCTGGGGTGCCAGATCACTCCCCAGCTCAGGTGTCAAGGCAGGCATTGGTATTGGTATGTCTGGGTTTTGCCTGTTGCCTGCAATAGGAACTTTCTGCTAGCTCTCATGTTGTGCAGCACAGCGGTGCATCTGTATTGTGAGGGAATGGGAAATGGGTGCAAACACTTGTTTGTCAGGTTTTCTTTTCATCCATGCCTGTGGGTGAGTCCCGGTTACAATGAACCTGTTGGTATTATTATCGTGCAGCAATGCTCCTTCCACTTCTGTCATCAAAGATGTATGTAGGTGCTAGTCCAGTGATGAAGACATGCTTGGTGTAGCAACTGGGGGAAGAAGCAGTGTTATGTACAAAGGAAACATTCACAAGTCAACACTCATTTTCCTAAAATACTTTTTATTCTGTGCCAGAAAGTCAGTGGGTACAGGGTGTGTGAGTGTGTGTATGTTGACTGCGGGTGGGGGAATGGGACTGGAGGTTTGTTTACTACAGTTTTACTTCATTAATATTTTAGTCTCAGGTGCAGAACTTGGAGAGTCTCACTGAAATCGCAAACAGCACTGATTGTGGTGTTTGTGACAGTGCCATGGGGCATTTGCATTATTTATCCCAGGCTGCACTACCCATACAGCTTTCAGGGAATATTTTCAGACAGAATCGCTAATTAGCACATATGTGGAATCTTCTCAAAGCAGTTGGGAACTCTCCTCATTACTTTTTAATTTTTTCTATTTGCTGAACGTATGTCATAGATGAAAATTCAGAATGATGGTTTGAAGGAATTTTGCATATTAAATACTCCAAATGAAAAGAGAGAGATCTTCTATCTGGACACTGTGTAAGACTGTGAGTGTCTCTGGCCTGGCAAGTTCATGCAGCATCACTTTTGATTTCCCAAAGTCACTGAGGACAGCTAAGGCCTTTGTCATTGTCCTGAAGACTTACAAGCCATTACTTGACTGCACTTAATAATCATCCACTTTCACCTTGGTTGTTGCTGCTGATTAGTTCTCTGTAAACAGATCATAGAATGTGCCAAGTACCTCCTATCTTCAGATGAAAGATAGTTCATAAATGTGCATATCCATCTTTAATTTAATAATGTATGTAAGGAAAAAATTGTATGGTGTTATGGTGTTAAACAATGTTTAAAAATTACTTTTCAAAATGTTTAGAAATATTCTAAAATGTTTTAAAAACTTTCTATCATTCTTCATTGTCAGATTAGTGCTGAATAATTTTATTAAATTTTACTCTCTATTTTCTTATTTTAGTAAATTTTCTACATTTTCACTTTAATTTCTCAATCACACATTTTGTGTGTTCATTAAATGATTTATCTGAACTTAGAGGAGTGGTACTGAGAGCAAAGTGTTTCTGGTACACTTGTGCATTGCAAAAGACTGATTTAAGAAGCAGCTTTTCTAAGTTATGGTTCAATTTAGCAGCAACATTAATGTTTAAATGTTGTTTATTATGGATTTAAATACAACATAAAAAGGCTTCAGTCTGATAGCCTAGGCACTCTTTTCTAGAAAGTAAAATGGCAGCACTGAAATGATAAAAACCAAAAACATTGGCACACTTACCACATCACAGTCAGCTGAAACACATAGTGCAAAGCAGAAAATGTTGTGCCTTTTGTTCTTGCTCACAGAAAACAAAAGACAAATTCTCTGTCCCCTGCCACAATTGCTCCATCCTCCCATATGCCTGCCCAGGTTTTCCAGCTTATGAGTTAGGTCTACAGAGGAGAAAATGCAGGAAAATCAGTGTCAAAAATGAAGGCTCAGGGCTGGTTGAAAAATGGAGCGACTTTTGCTGAGGAAAACTCTTCATCAGAAAGCTAAATAATGCAATTTCAAACCTCAGAAAGATCCCAGTGTCCTGTGCTATGTTTATAGCTCAGGCGTTCATCTATTTTGAGGTCTTGACTTTCTGAGCAGACCACATGATGCACCATAGCTTCTCTTTGTCTGGAACCATGGCAGAACTGCCTGGGAATGGCTCTGGCCCACGTGCATCATAGAAAGCCTGATCTCATTAGGAAAGTCAGTCTGTGCAGGTCAATAAGGTCATAAAATGTGCCTGATCAGGAATCAGGTATCACAGCAGCATTTCTGTATCAAACTGCTTTGATTCTGATTTATATTGTGCCTGAGATTAAAAAAACGGTCAACAAAAAACTTTAGGAATTGAAGTATACAGTGTTTCAATGAAAACTTCAAATAACCAGGGGGAAAAAAAAATCCCAATCCAATATTCCTTTAACAAAAACATCGATTTCTGGGAAAAAATCAATTTTCTGCCCAGAAAGAAGCTTTATGGGAGAATTTTGGCAACTCTACAAAGGATCACTAATGGTGAGAATTACTGGTGGCTCTCTGTCTCTTCAACTCTGACAGATCTGGCTTATACATCTCTTCCTGTGTCAACTAAAACGGGTTTACATAAGGCTGTGTCAGAGACATTCCTCTTACAGCAAGAGCCTTGTAGAACAAAAGAGCTGCTGCTGTTTGTGTTCTTGTGATCTTTAATACATGCTCAAGAGATGAGCTCAAGTGGTGGGCAGGTAGTCACACTCAATGTTAAGTCATGAAGTCAAAACATGGGAAAGGAGAGAATAATAAGATTTTAGTTAAATTTTTGAAATTCACATTTAGATTCATGCCCTCCTTGAAATGCAATTGAGCCAATTCAGGTAACATCAATCAGGAAAAGGAAGTAAGCGTCAAAGATTATTTAGTATATCAGCAAAATATTTGTCATTGGTACCTGTGAATGACTCCATGATTATTGTGTTCAGCCCTGGTAAACGCAGGCTGCAATACCCCCAAGTGTCTTTTCTGGAAGGATGGGGATATTGTCACTAAAGGTGAAAGCCTGTTTTATTTTTTCACCCTTGTCATCTACTCTCTGTGCTGCCAACCTCCACTTCAGTTGCCACAGTGCATAAATTACAATTTAGATCACACAACCATCCATCATCAAATCACCCCATGAAAGTGCTACTAAAGAATGTTGCCAGTTCTCCCGGTTGACACTCTTTTTGTGATTGACACATATCTAACTTACACCATCACTTGTGTCACTGCTGAATTTGGCCCTGAAACTTCCTCAGGAGCTGTGTGCATTAAGTGAAGCTTAAAGTTTCATGTAAATCAGCTCCCTTTTGTTGTTCTTTGCGCTTTCAGCTTCTTTTTTATTTATGGTTCCCTCTGATTATTAGGGTAGTTCACTGGCTTCTTTCTAGCTTGCTCACTCCTTACCTAGGCAAGGTAGAAAATGGGTTAGATACTTCAAACTTTGGGTAATTGTTATTATAAATACTTATTTTTTATCACTGCAGTACCTGGAGGGTAACCAGTACATAAAATGAACATACCTTGATGACATACCTTGGTAACAAGCCAGTGTCCAGAATGCACAAGTGTATGAACAATTCATAGATATATATATATAGATATTTGCCACACGATCCATGAACAGTCTACATGAATATATATATCTAAAATCACCAGATTGCTCTTTTGGCTTACAGTTGATGAGCCTGAATGAATAATCATGAGAGCTTTCAATGGGCACATGGTTGTGCCTTTCCACATGCAAGTGCACCTAAGCCATGATAAAACCCGACTCTGAGTTGTCTGCATTTAGATTTTTTTTTTTTTTTTTACCAGTGTGCTGTTGAGATGCAATACAAAATAATAATTTGGAGAACAGATTTTGATGAAAATGCTAAGGGGGTATGTACGTATGTCTGCATACATACATATATAAAAGTAAAATCTATCATGAATGAAAGGGTCAAACAAGATGAAAATGGATTAAAATTATTGATTTTTCTTAAATGATGAGAGTCAGGTGTGCTGTGTTTTGATATTATATACATGCCGTCTGCTTTTCTCTTTCAGACACAGAGATGCTATAAACTAACTGCTAGGTAAGGTCTGCTAAGTGTGAATCATTTGATTGCTGTTGTTTGTGCAGCATCTGTTCCATAGCACGTTTAATTATTTTTATGTGTTAAATTCACATAGGTTACTTGCGAATTGCTTAACTAAGTCTTGAAAATGCAGCTATTTCAAAATTCATTAGCTTGATTATCATTAGATATGGGCAGAGGAGATTCCTGTTCACACTTTATTGTGAAAGTGCTGCTCAAAATTACACTTCCACTCTTATATGCACCTTCTGGTCCCTTGCCAAGCCCCTCTCTGTAGCTGACCTCAGATTGTAAACTGCAGACGTTTCTCTGAGTTCAGTTAAGGATCTCTGAGTTTACCTGAGCAAGCATCAGCCTGGGAGAATTGTGGTTAATTTTCTCCTCTGGTGTCAGAGTATCTCAGGTATGTCCAGTGAGCCAAACAGTACAGAAAATCTCGAGACAGTCCATATTTAGCTGCAGAGTGATAAGGTGGGCTAGCACCTGACTATAATGTCTGTGTTATCTTGGTGCCAGAATTAGTCCTACATTTTAAGATGATATTTAAAAAGCGGAAAACACCAGGCAAGATTCCCCTGACTAAAGAAAAAACCAAAATAACATCAAATAATTTCACTTAAGAGCAATAAAATTGTAGGGCTCCAGATTTACTTAACTTTGTACTAAGACTACTGATCTACCCTTTTCTAAACTGTGACAGAGTCTAACTTTTATTAGCCTGTGGCTTTAGGCAAGCGAACTGCACTAGCCAGTCCTATACTTTGTACATCAGGAACCTAATTTGAATGGGGCTTCTCTTATTTTATTTCAGGTTTTTGATGACTTTGAAGTTGCTCTTGGGAGCTCTTTTCAACCTTTTTACCACTGTATGAGCTAGAAATACTCTTCTAGTTAGAATCAGAGCTTTTAACATTAAAAAATCACCTGATTCCAGAAAGTGGAAGCTCTCAGTACAGCATAAAAGTGCAGAGCTCACAGTAAGAACTGTCAGTGCAGCTAACGGTCCTTAGCACTGGCCTTTGATGTTGTGAGCATGGGATATAGCTGGTAGTGCATGGTGGCAATTTATGCAAGCAGCTCGCCTGTTCTTAGCACTTACTTGTCCTTAACGGGATTGTGTTATAAGATAATGGATACCTTATTTCCTAAGGAGATATTTAAAACAGCATCTGCATCTAGAAGACCATTCAAAACTGGAAATAAAAGAAAATGAGTGCACTATACAAGTACTCTTTATCCTGCAAATATATTATCATGTGCAAATTTTAGGAAATGGGCTTAAGTGAAAAATTTAGCTGAGTTTTTTAAGAGAGAAATTTCTCAACTCTACTTGGGAATTGAACCACTATTCTGCTGTCAAAATCAGTAGAACTCTGCTCAGTCCTTGCAAAATGCACTAAGTAATTGCTAAGTGATTCTCAGACATCTTGAAATACAATTACATTAGAAAGCGAGGTTCAAAAAATAGTATGAGATTTCCAATAGACTGGTTGACTCACTTTAATTAACTGTTTTTTAATTATAGACATTCATTAATATCATAAAGTTCTTCTAGTTGGCATCAATTGGTAACAGGCATGTAACTAAAGTCTCATTTCCCCGAGGGTGTACATGGCTAGTTTAATTTGCCTGAGGGCTTTTGACTGTAAAATCTCAACCAACGTTAAGCAAGTAAAGCTAAGGTACATTGGTGAAATCCCAAATCAGGACAGATGTTTCTCCACAATGATGTGCAAGCCCCGATATTCCCATGGAAACAGTTCAGAATTGAATATTTTCATGTAGTGATTTCAACTACATAACTAAAGTTATATAATGTGTGCATGTTCACATGCACATGTGGCTGTGGTTGCATGCTTACAGGTTTAGGCAGTTATTCTCACAGTAATGTTGCCTATGTTTTCATGTGCACAAGTGTCTTTATATATAAATATGTATATATCTATTTAATACTGTAAGTACATAATGAAGAATTGATATTTCTTTTCTGTTCTTCCATCTGTTTTATTCCTTGAGAGAGTAGAAAAAGCAAAACCTCATTTCAGTGACAAATTCTCAAAATAATGTTAAGGTCTTTGAAGACAGCCCTTGGATTTTTCCGGGTATGAATACCAAAGCCAGAAGCAGAAAGCTGAACTAGTGCTGTTGGAAAGCTGGTGCATTTGTATTCAACACTGTGTACACAAATGATGGTTGGTAAGCACCTCATTGCTGAGAAAGACTTCCATTCTTCTACATTCTAGTTTTTCTTTTTTTCACTGACCCTCTACTTCACAGATGAAAGTAATCTCTGTTTCTCATGTACATATTATCTTTCATTTTCCATGCCAAAACCCACTCCAGTATTTTTATGTCAGCATTTCTAATCTGTACAGGATTATTTTTAATATTTCTCTCTCTTTAATCATGTTTGCTTTTCAGTCATAATCTATTCTTCATATTTCATTTGTAGACAGTGAAACTTTGCAGTGAAAATGAGAGACAGTAACTGGACCCTAGAAGGTGGCAATCCAGAGTAACCAGGGCTTGCTGGGAATGGAGAGGGAAGCTGATGAATAAGTGTTTTTAGCAGCCAGAACTAAAGAAAGATACATCTTGTGAGAATGTTCCTCTAAATATGACTGTAAGAATTATTTTTTTTACTAGTTTCCTTACAGCTATATGTCAGTAATCTATGAAAAAAACTTCTATTCTTGAAATCAGAACCTGCCTTTTGTGCTCCTCTTAAACCAAGAGGAACACCAAATCAAAGGGCCTTTGAAAAATCGTATATCCTGCATGAAGTAGGATCATCAGCTGACAAAAGTCAGCTGGCATCAGACTCCAAAATGTGTGACAGCCACCATCCAGGTCTCATTTGGTCCTAGTGTTGCAGGATACCAGGCTCTGGAAGTCAGCTCAACTGATCCCTCTGTGCCTTCAGGTCACAATAGGTTATGCACAGAGACAATCTTTAGTCAAAAATGTTTTGACATTGATTAGATCAGGGGATGAAGACACTGAAGTCTACCTTCAATAGAGATTTTTTTTTTCCGTAGGACTGAAAATATCAAGAATTTAGTATTTAGTTGTTTTGAGATTGTCAAACATGTTACTCCAGATTTTGCCACCTCCCCAGACTTATATGTGACTCTGGTACCCCAGCCAGAGCAATGCTATAACATGGGTATAGGACTTTGCTCAAACACTATCACTTGATGATATGTCATACAAGGCACCCATTCATGGTTTTCACAGAGTAAAACAGAGTGTCAAGACTTTCAAGTGGAAGGGGTGACCTTGCTTTGGCTGCATACTACCATCTTATCCCCAGCATAAAAGTATCTGTTATTCCCACTTTGTTGGTTTCTGTCCCTGCTGTCTGAAGAAGGTAAGGGGAGACCAGTACTGGAAAAAAAAGACAAAAATGAGGTTAATAATATGGTTCAAACCAGCCCACATCAGTTGTGAAAATGAAAGTTGTTTTATATAAAATCTGTATGTGCAAAAGAGGCATTTTTCTGTAGAAATATGCATATAGAGTGCCAGGAACTGTAAGCATCCTCTCCTGTTTGAAGGACATGCTTGCACAATTAAGAAAACTGGTGGATCGACAGGAAGGAAGTTTGAGTTTGTCATAGACTGCAGGTACAAGCAAATAAATTAGACTGCCTTGAGGCCTTACATATTTCTCTATTGTGTTTTTTCACTTGGCACTTAGCTTAGATGTTTCTGTGCATACCTGGAAGATTGAGTGCAGGCATTCAGGGCATTCTCTGGAAGTTTTAGGTATCTCTGACTTTTAAAGTACATGATGTTCAATTTATTTCACTTTAATGAAGTGTTCTAGTTTGTTTTATTCTATAGTTTGCTTATTAATTCTCCTCAGCAGTATTTATTTAGCTAAAATTTTCCACTATTTCCCCCAACTTACTTTCAAAAGTATTGAACAACATCATCACACTTACCACCTTTGAGATCCCACTGCAGGCCCTCTAAATTGGATAGAAAAGCCCATTAACAGTGTTTTTCTGAATGCTGTCATATAGTCAGTTTCTAATCCATTTAGTATTTGAAATATTGATGTTGTATGATGCTAATTTTTAACCAGAATATTCTTGTGGTACTAAGATGAAGTGATTCAGTCTAAATATATTAAGTCAATGCAGGCACTTTTACCAACGTATATAGTAATTTCATAAAAAATATGATTAAATGAATTTGACAAGATGTATTTTCCATGAAGCCATATTGATTGACATAATTATTTATTATCATCATTTAAATCTGTATTGATTGAACCCCTCATTTGCTGGTCCATTAATTTGCCTGAGTTTTGATGTCACCCTAACCAGATTATTTCGCTACTGTTCTAAGATGAGATTTCCAGTAGTCCTCTGAGGTCTTTCCAGTATCCCATACAAAAAATGACAGCCAATACTCTGATTTTCTTGGCCAGAAAATTGAAAACACTTACTTGTGTGTTATCTGGATGTGGAAATTTAAGAAAAAAAATTTTTTTAAATGCTCTTTAACATATTTCCACCTTTTTTTTAGCACTATAAATTTTTCAGCACTATAATCTGCCTTTGATTTTCCACTTTAAATGGGGGCTGCTTCACCGAAAAACCAGGTGAACTCAGTCAGAAGTTAGGAAAATTATCCCTACCTAGTCATCAGTGAGATGTCTGAAGTGTAACAAGAAGCTCCAGGCAGCCAACAAAGTCTTCCATTCCACATCTCCGAATTTATGGTATGTAGAGTGTAGCTCTTCCATTCTGCTTAGCACTCACATGAAAATTTAATTTTGATTTCCAAATTTTTCAAGAATTTTTCTTTTCCTTCTTTTCAAACGACAAACATTATCATACCCTAAAAACAGTGGGACATGACAAAGCACGTATTACTGGCCTGTTAATACACTTTGTGCTTTGGCCATGTGCCTCAAAGTGCCCCAGAGATTTGCATTAATGGCCCCGTAATACAACACGCCCTATCGTGTCTTGTTGCTTAATTGGACTCCAGACAAAGTCAGTTAAACCACATATGCCGTCTTTTATGACTACTGCTGTACATCTTTTATTTCCTCGGTTCCTGGGTGCTTTTGGAGGTCTTTGAGTTGTTTCAAATGTATCTTTCGAATTGAAATCACAGATTGTAGAGGCAGAGTTTTAACTCTACCCCTGGCCCTCTGCCATCCACATACCAAATGGGGATGTGTTCTGACAGGCAAAACACAAACCCTGAGATGCACACCTGGAAAACCCATAGCAGAAAAGTGGAAGGAGGCATCATAGTTCTGCCTGATCTGTTGGCCACTAAACTCATCTTTAACAACATGTCAGTCATGAATGTTATGTGGCTTGTATTCATTTGGCATTTGTGGTATCCTTGTATCTGAAAAAACCCACAAGATCATCTGTAGTGTTTGAGAGGTTTCTCCCATATATATTTCTCTTTTACTCAGGAGGGCTGCATCCTATAGCTGGAGCAAAAATGGAATATCTTTATAGGCCTTTCCACTGCATTCACTGTGCTGCAGAGCAGTATCCATGTGAGGAATGCCGTTGGGATAATTGCAAATAATAAATGTCAGTCAGCTTGTGATATCCCTCATCATTTTGCATCACATTGCCTGAACTTGGGAAACTGAGGTTGAAAGGACACATTTCTTTGACAAAGGTGAAACAGGATGTGCAGAAGCACCTGGTAGGTACTATTAGATACTGGTGTCTGTCCTCATTGGGCCATGCAGTGATACCAAACAGCTTCCACCAACTTTTCACTGTCTGGTACTGGTCAAAGGAGTGAGTGAAACAGAAGGGTGTGCCATTTTTTTGGATTTGTAGAGGACCTATAGCAAAGTTAATGCTCGTCTGATCAGAGTAAATTTCAAGTATACTTAGTTACTTTTTGGATGGAACTCAAGTTGTTGACTGCTAAGTTCCACAGCATCTTTACAGGATCCTAGACTAAAAATCATCTTTGAATGCTGTAGGACCTCAGGTAATTTCCATCACCGTTGCTACTATTTGGTGTTAGATTAAACTGTGGATTAATTTCAGTGCTGAGATTTCATGAGTGTCACATGCAATATACACCATGGATGACAAAGATTGCTGATGCACACTGTTCAAGTATGTAAAGTAGAAATCTTGAAATTAGTGAATTAATCAAAACTCTTAAAGCCTTAATTTCAGAATAAAATTCTCAAGTGATTACAATTTGTATAAATTGCTTTTAGACCTTGGACACAGTTTGAGTGCTTATGCTAATAAAAGGGCACCATCATGCTCTCTAGAAAAAAAAGAATATCACAACCAAATATGCTTTAGTAAATTGCCAACTGGCAACAAAGAAACCAGTGGAAATACAGAGGGTTTAACATTAGCCTAAACTAATCTTGGTAACAACAAAAACAAGGCAAAAGCAGCAATGCAATGTATCTTCAGTCAGTATGACTCCAGCATTTAATACATTGATTTAGATAAAGAATCAATTGGATCCACTTTTGACTAATAGCCTGTCACATGTGTTGTCTTTGGGAAGTGGCACCGTTGAAACCACCTTAGAGTAGCGAGGCCTATAAGATGGTGGACTATGATTCCTGTTAATAACAACTACTATTTTTTTTTAATATTATAAGTTCCTTATTGTATGAATGCAAAAAGAGATACCAGTTGTCACTTATGCTTGAAATGTGAATCTTTATCTCTCCCAAACACAATGAGTTTTTGGGCACTGTGGTGTACACAGAATTAAAGTTCATATTTTCTGCTATAGCAAAGGCCATCCTTTTGTGTGTTTTTAGAGCACTGCAATTATTTTGGTGCTTCCTTTTTGAAAGTATAATAAAAAATTGAGATGAGGACAAACAATCATTTAAAAAAACAAACAAAAATACAAAGTTAAAGACTTTAGAAAATCAGATACATTTACGCAGATTTTAGAAATGATTGCCTACCTTAAATTAGAATCCAGGATAGTTTTAAAAGGAAGAGATGCCATTCAGACACTTTCAGTGATCAGATGGATTTGTATTGTTAATTCTGTTCTCTCTCTCCCCTTGGTGCTTCAGCATGGTGGGTCAGTGTTGGGCTGTCCCTCAGCTGATGTAGTTTGGAAGCAACAAGGGCTGGCTCAGAGCAGCAAACTTTGTTCTTCCTCCAAGATGTGTGTGCTGGTTGATGGAAAGGAGGAAGGCAGGCAATACAGCTTTGGCAGCACAAAAGTGAGTCCCAAGGATGTAATATCATATTAAACAGGACTCCTTTACTCATGTGTGAAGCAGTGTTTTCGTAATTTAAAAATATTAGATAAATTCTTAAATGAGGATTATTTGCATGAAAATATTTTTACCTGTCTTTCTCCTAAAACAGCAGTACAGTGTACAAATACAGTGTAAAATTGTATGTCAGATTTTGTTCACTGTGCAATTTTAGGAAACCTCGGAATAACTCAGAGCCTCCTTCAGCATGTGGTTTTGGTGTAGGAGCATGTTTATTGTGTTGTGTATATAATGCTACTCTCCATTTAAAGTTCAGCCATGGGGAGAGTGAGGTAAGACATTATTAAAGGCAGTCACAACCTAAAGCAAAGAAAACCAGCTAAACTAGACAAAACCAGAGGTGAACACTGCCCCAGAAATGCAGAATTCCTTTGGAGAGAGGTTTTCAATTTCTAGTCTAGACTTTTATCTCTGAAACAGTTTAGGCACTATACTACATTAAGGTCTTCAGACCAAAGGTCCCATTAGACCTTGAGGGGTGACTGCGCAGACGGCTCGTCAGTTAACACTTCATGGTGACCTTTTGAGCCTTTAGTCCAACCCCCTCTCCATAAGGTGCAGTGAATCTGGGACTTTGTATATGCCTTCCCAGTGGCCTTGTGGAAATAAAGTGGAGACATGACACGAACCCTTAAGTACTTGCTGGTGCTCATATGGAGGGTTAATGACTGCACTGTGGTTTAAAAGAAGTTTTAAATCACATCACTGTGTTCCTGCCAGCTTCTCTATGTCAGCAGTGCTAAGCTGAACACCAAGTGCTGCCAGCCCTCGAGGAAGGCTTTTGGGTGTAAGGTGCGTGAGCCCCCAGCACCCACCAAGGCCTGTGCTGGTCTGCCCATGTGGTCAACAATTCATGGATTAGACAGGCAAAGCCCTCCTGGGCTTCAAGTTCCTGAGCAGCAACTACGGGAGCAAATACAGGGAATCACAGCTTCTGCCTCTTGGGGGCCTCTGGACCTTGGTTCTGCCTCTCACCCCTGAAGAGAGAGGCCTTCGGGGAGAATAGTCCTGTTGTCCTGACTGGCAATGATGCTGTGAAAGCTGCAGGAGTGAATATGGCTCCTTACAAGTGTATTTTAAAGCTCCTTCCTCTGCTGTGGCTCCTTCCTCTTCTGTGAAGTGGGGTGAAGGGTAAGGGTGGCTCCCTGTGCCTCCCAAGTCCTTGCTTGCTCTTTCTAACCCTCCACAGCAAAGTGTTCCCCTCACAGGCTTATGCACAAGCTCTTCCTACTCCCTTAGAAGAGAGCGTTTTGTTGAAGGATTAAATTTTAACACCTTCCTCAGAGAAGGTATTTTAAAGTGTGTAAGACCAGGTCGGATGAGGCTTTGAGCGAACTGGTCTGGTGGAAAGTGTCCTTGCCCATGACAGGATGGTTGGACCTCTAAGGTCCCTTCCAACCCAAACCATTCTATGATTCTGTGGTTCTAAGTATGGCACATAAGATACAGCCATCTGTTTGGTATGCATTTTTCTCCATTTCTTGAGATTTGTTTTATCATATCTGCTGGCCGGTCATCCTTAGCTAGGACATCCCCCTTCACACACTGCAATGCCAGGCTGCCTGACAGTCTCATTTCATGCTTTATTGTGAGGCAGTATGTTGTGGTGCTCAGAGCACAGACTGGGAAATAGGGCACATGGGACTTCTTCCCAGTGCTCCCCATAGCCACAGGCTCATCCTTAAATGATACCAAGCTTCTCAGCTACAGCAGAAGGACAATGATATTTATTTAGTCAACTCGTTAAGCATGTGCAGTAGGCCTGGCAAGACTGTGCAAATTAATTCCTGCTAATGAAAGTTTGGGATTTTTAATATTTCACATATTCTGTGACTGTGCCCTTTCTGTCATCACATTTTATGGAGATGAATTTATCATTATGCCAACTCTGAGTCTTTGCTGCTGTTGGCCAGTTATTTGCACTGTGGTAATGACCAGAGGAATTAAGGCTCCACTGTGTCATACTCTCAGAATGGGAAATATCTCTACAATATGCACTCACTTCCCAAATGGAAAGATGTTTTAAAAAGGAATTTACAACATAAGACCTTTATTCTGCATAGTGCACTAGACTAGCTCGATAGATGAGAGCAGCTTCACCGATTTAATAGTATGAAAGCTAAGCAAATGAGTATTTCTTTACAGAATCCGATTGCAGAGGACAAGAACATGGTTTGAAAGATGAAGACCAAGTAATCAAACGCATACAGATTTTCTGCTCAAAATTTAATTTATTTAGGCTGTTGTCCAGTGAAACCAAGTCTTCCTGTAGAATTGGAGTAGTGTTAATGTATATATTATGATTTTTGAGGGCTGCACTCAAGAACCAGATTCTTCTGCTTTGCCCATCACGAGGCACAAGCAGTTTGGAGTATACAGCCCTACAAGACAGCATGGCTAAAAGGAGGGTAAGTGATGTATTTGACTGTGGGGGCACATCTCAATGTTTAATAACTCTTGTTCACTTAAGAAGAACCAGGTGAATTAGCAGGAACAAAGATGAAAGGTTTAGCTAGCCAGGCAGGAGCAGCAGAGAACTGCAGTGCACGGTACAGAGGTACCTGTTTGGACTGGATGGATAACTGGTTACTAGGTGGCTAATGACTGAGGATGGCAGCAAAAGTGTTGACAATTTTTTCATGAGAAAATGTTTCTTTTTGCTGAACTGACAGTGTTTTGCAGACTCAGAAGAAACACAGACTGAGCTCTGGCACTTCCATGCATCTGAGGAGCGCATCCTGACAATCCACTTATTGGCTAGTCCCCAGAATCTTTATTTCCCTTCACAAAAACCCAAAAATTTTGACAGCTCTCCTTTTAATTCTGTTGTGGACAAAAATCACAATCTGAAACTTGAACGTTTTTCACAAAATGGATTTATTTACCAGTTAGCCCTATAAATAATATTTCTCAAAGCTGTGTTTGACAAGCATGATATTGCTAATATGGCTCCCACTGGTGTGTCATCCATGGCCAGGCTTTCAGAGAGATGTCTACAAAGCAGAGCTATCAGAAAGCTGCAGATACCATTTCTTTTGGAAAACTCTCTGCTTGCAGGGCACCAAAGAGTAGTGCCAAGTCAATGTTAAATCATCATATGGGAAATGGTTAACAAGACAGCTCTCCTTTCTACTTCCTATCTAATCTCTGCCAAATCAATCTACCACCCAAGACTGGAAGTGGAAAATCTAATAAACAGGTCTGCAGTGAAGAATACACTATACCTGTGCCTGGAGCAGTTCCCTCTTCATCTCTGTTCACCACCAGCATGCCCTCGTATTACCCAAGGGAAAAAATTAAATATTCAGATTGTTATTATTTATTTAGAGGACACACACAAAAAAAATCAAACCAAGTCAATATTTATCCATCTGAAAAAAAGCCCAGTATATGACAGACGCTTTTTTCAGGGTAAATTAGTAGACATATGTCTCGGAGAAATGTTGTTGTTGTTGATTTATTCTTTTGTCCTTCTTTCAGATAAGCTTTCCTCAGGTGTTTTTCAAACTGCAGAGCTTCTAAAGCTTCTGTAAAAAGTCTATTTTTTACTAAACCACAGTAGCTCTTTAAAATATACAGGAAAGATGAACTCATCTAATAACAACCTCTGAAAATAACTGCAGCCGAATATAAATAAAATTAAATTTGCACAGAGGAAAAAGCCATTTCAAACTATTTTTTCCATATAATCCATACCACAGATACTCAATAATTCAGTGAGCTTTCAGGCAATATAAGTCAATGTTGACTCATTAAATGCATTAGCTATAAAATGCATCTCTAGTAGAAAGAATGAGAAATGGTTTGCATTCTTCCCTTTTCATCATTATTCCTTAGTGGCTTTAGTTTTAGGTTTTAGTTTATTCTTTTGTTTTTTACATTTCACACTTTATAAAGAAAGCTTTACAGCAACCTCAGGATCTCCAGTGCATCATTAAAAAATAAACACTTTTTCTTCCTTGCCAGAAACCTGACCGAGAGCAAAATTATCTTGGTTTGCTTAATGGAAATGCTAACAGATATTAAAATAATGCTTAACTAATCCTTCAGAGGTGGCCAGTCATATGAAACAGTGGAAAGCTAAACTGGTAGGGCCAGGAGTGAAGAACTCATCCAGACTGGTAGAGCCCAGTTGTGTCGGACTTTAATAGGCATATGAGAAAAAGAACAAAGAATCTGAGTAAATAAAAAGTACCAACTGCATTAATTTGAAAACCACATGGAGTTCATTTCTCTGACAAGTGACTGCATTTACTTAGCATCTTCCAACTGAAGAACTCATATTACTTTATGAAAATGAATGACATGTCTGAGTATAGCTGTATAAATTAGGCGACAGCAAACTTGCTGATCAGAAGTGTCATTGGAAGGAGGCTTCCCAGGGAAGCACTCCTGCACACAAGTCAAGAGAGCAGGAGCCTGCTGCAAGGTCCCTTACGACTGATGAACTCAGGAGTGTTGACCTGATATACCTGGATAGCATGTCTGAGGTGGACTGACAGAAATGGAGCTGCTTTTCTGAGGAGGTTGAACCTTCCTCAGAAGTCTGGTTCTTGTCAACCCTGCAAGGTGTTGCTCTTTCTACCAATCTTCTGACTTTTCACTATGGATGGTAATTAGGATTCCTCCATTTTATTTGGTGCTCATCTTTTCAAAGAAGGTATTGCAAAGGAGAATGGAGTGTGTGCTGAAAAGTCTTACAATTGCTCTGGGAATTAATGCTATGAAAGCATATGTAATAATAATAACTAAGGGAACATGGGTGTTGACACTGGAAACTGCAAAAGGAGAGGAGGCAGGTAGTTGAAAGGAAGGTCTCCACTTGCTCGTTTTCTCTGTTGCCCTGCAGCCTTCCTTTCTCCACTGGTGTATCTCTGCCTGAGCTCTCTATAGCAGCACTTTTACAGGAGAGTAACGAGCAGCTCACCTGTCCCTACAGGCTTTTGAAACATTGGAAGAGGACATATTTCTATAAGAATATAATTTAGGACCAATCCTTTAAATGGATGCGCATAATTTTCTCTGACTGTCCATAGAGCATCACTGAGATCCATCATGCTCATGCTGTAACTGAAACTGGTACAGCTTATGGCACAGTGAAACCACAGGTACTGACTGTGACATTCTCACTGCCTGACTTTATGCAGACAAAATTGAAAAGGCAGTAGTATCCAAAATCCTGAAGAAGCCATGAATGAAACAATTTCAAAAGATTAGAGCTTTGAGGTCTTCATGTAAAGACAAAGTCAACTTTAGCAGAGATGTTAATGCCCCTCATATGTGAAAGGGCTATGATTTGCAGAAATCTTGTTGCATCAGAGTTCCAAGTTTTCACTTTGTGAACTTGATTTCTGGCATTGGCCAGCTATATCTTGTTAGGATATTTGAAATTAATGGATTCCAGCTTCTGTATGTGGAAAACTGAACATTATCCTCTAGTGTGACAGTTGTGATCCATATGTGTAGTTTCAGGTGGGATTATAATAAGAGAACGTTGACATCAAAAGTTAGATGATGTAGGAAATTATGTAAATTGCAACTATTCAATAAGTAAATAGTTAAATAAATAAAAGGAAAACAACCCTAAGGCAATACATTTGAGTCTTGGCATATTACTCAGTGAAAAGAAACTGGATAACATCAGCCCCAAATGAAGTGATTTTCTTGCTTATCCACAAATTTCTCTTCAGTGTCACATGTGGAACAAGTAAATAATATAATTTTGTCTGGTTAAGTTAGGTGAGTTGGCTTAGCTAGGAATCTGAGATGCCATTACAAGTGCATTAGGTTGGTTAGCCACTCAAGAAGGATTTAAAAAATCAGCTCCCTAACGCCCCTTTGTTTGGTCCCCAGCTCCAAGAAGCCATTTATTTCTTCCTCTAATACCTAAAGACTTATTTTCACATTCTCGTCGATTAGTACTTCAGTGTGAAACCATTGTCTGCAATATGAGTTCAGCTGTTATTTACTCTCCCCCAAAAAATTATTTCCACAGTTGCTATGTAACAGCCTGACAAACAAATAACACCTGCAGAGGATCACACTCAATAAAAAAAGGGAAGAAAAATAGGTGGAAAGCATGAGAATTCCACTAATGCTCAATGATTGATCTTGTTAGTACGCATAGCCTGTCAGAGCACATTGCCCCGGCACAAGCACACAGCACTGAAGAACCAGCAGCACGGGAAAGAAACGCATTTCTATATAGATTGCAGTCAGACACCCTCCCCCAGCTTTCTGAGTGGAGCTTGATTGTCAGCATTATACACACGCTCAGACAATGCTTTCAATAGATGCCTTTTTGGGAGACAATTGCAGAAAGCATGATAACGGGATTTGTCACCCTGATGTGGCTGCTGCTTCAGCAGGCATTATAATAATGAAAGAAAGTTTTACTAATTGAAAATGTGAATGAAATTCAGCTGTCTTTTTATTTTAATTCTTTTGGATGAAAGCCAATTAAAATCATCTGTCTAATGCATCTATTCACCCCTATTTCAACAACGTGTCAATTATAATGGATGTCTAATAAACTCAGACTTCCCAGGACAGATAGCTGAGCATACAAAATAACTAGTGAGAAACATTGACACATACCTGTAAAATATTTTGGAAGGATTGGCCACAGTCTGCAAATGGCTGAGCTTGTTTTCCACAGTATGTCTAAGGGGAGTTAATCTGCACATCCTCAGCAGCGGGTGGTCTGGGCACATCTGTGTCCTCCCACTGCTATTCTGCACCAGTGGTCATCTTTAGGCACATCATGGAACCTCATGAACAATATTCAAGGCTATTAGATATCTATTAATTTAAATAGTACACGGTGTTTTCAGGGCAAATAAGTCTGAGTGTGACATTACCTGTGTGTTGGATAAACAATGCAAATGTTTATGTAAAAGCACCACCTCTATAAGCCACCCTTTCCCATTATATACAAGCCACTTTAAAATTAAAATCCATGTTAAACATTAAAGCTTGTCCATTGTTGTCACCAGTGCTTCTTCTGCATGCATCTCTGCCACTGCTTTTGCTGCTTCTGCTGTAGCCATGTAATATCAGAATCAACACCAGAAACCTGATTAAATCATCTTTCAAGAGTGGAGAGAAGAAAATGCAGTATTTTTTTAAACTTTTGTAAAAATAGCTTCATTTGTAAAAATGCAATTCTTTTGCATTTATTTTTCTGCAGATATTCTTCTCTATGATATTAGTGGAAGAAACTCTTGCCTAAAAAAAGACACACACTGTGAGTGAAGACTATAACATGCACATGAACTTCTAACTCATCCATAGTAAGAGTTTGTTCTAAAAAAAAACTACTCAAAGCTTAAACTCATCCAGGCAGGCAACAGAAAACCTCCCTGCACCGCGCTGTTCAGCTAGAATAGACCAGACATGAAGAATGAAAATCTTACTCTTGAGTGTAGGAAAATCAGTTCCAAGCCGAGCGTTAATTTGGAAATTATTATCCCATGGAAATGGGACACAATAAATTGAATCTACTCTGATAACGAAATTATATGACCAGCCGTGGGTCCACCAGAAAGCCTTTTTGCTAAAGAGAGTACCTGTGAGAGCAGAAGGAGCTTTGGGAATGAGAAGCTCAGAGAGAGGAGTAAAAAGGCCAATAACAGCCACAGAATCTCTAGGTTTAGTGCCTTATTTGTTAGGGAAGTTTTTACTTCAGTCCTTCATGTTATTATTAGACTTTCAACAGTAATATCAGTTTAAATATTTCTCCTTTCTACACTTCTGCATACACTCCCATTGACCTTTCTGTTCTGTTCTGCAATTTAAATTAATTCTTTATTAAAACCACTATAAAGATGAAATATGTGGCTTCACAGATGAACTTCATATTTGCTGATGTGGTGAAAAGCTTAGTTTGGAAATCACCAGCTACTTCCAGTCTCACCTGAATTGTTAGGGATCTATATTTGTACTCCTTTTCCAGGTTTACATCATCAGATACCTCCTGAATAGTGACACTTCCTTAGCTTTTTCTGTTAAAACTGTTTTACCCTACTAAATATTCATTAGATCCCAGATAAGCAAAGTTTACATTTTTACAGAAAAAAAGTTATCTTACTTAGATTATCTTAGGTGGAGAGCAACTTTGACCCAGAGTCTTCTGCATCCCAAGGTCGTTGACTGTGATTTTTAGTTCAAAGAAAGTAAACTACAACCAGCTTCTCTTTCCGATTTGTCTTTGTGATGTCACAGCACTTCAGGCTTTGCAGGTCCAACAGGCAGGAGCATCCCAATTAATTCTGACATGAAGACCACCCTGCTCTGTTCAGCTCTGCTGTGATAACACAAAGTGTGTATGCTCAGTGGCGGAAATTTCCCCAGGCACCTGTGGAATAGCTTTATGGAACAAAGTCAAAATTCTGGGAAATCCTGGATCTTCTGAAGTTAAAGGAAAATTTTTAAGGATCCACATTTTGCATTTAAGTCCTTAAAAAGTTAAGCAAGGTCATGAACTTGTGAGCTTAGACCCAGCACCTTCTTACGGTAAGGATTTTTTGGTAGAAGTGTTACAAGACGAGATTTTGAAGGAGAACCATGTGTGTGTCTGGTGCTTACTGGAGAGATAATCCTCACCTTTCCCTGCCTCCCAAAAAACCCCAGCTTTGGCATCATAAAAGGTTTGGAGGATTCTGTTTGATACCCAATAAATGCACAGTGCAGGCTAACATTACCTGCTAATGGGAAAGGGAGATGCAGAAAGAGAGGTGATGTTTTCAGGGCATTGGGATGAGAAGAAAATATTGCAGAATCATTTTGGCTTAATGCAATATTACATTTCTCAAGTTCAGTGAAAATACCAAAAGCTTTATCATGATCTGGACAACAGCTTCAGAAATTTGTTGGGATTGCTGCAGTTCTGTCTGGAGGATGTTCTACAGCGAGACTCTGTAGGCCTTAAATATAGCCTAGATGTTGGTGTCTAGAGGAAAGCTGAGACAAACAGCATAACTGCTAATGGGATAGAGAAGGAAGGGTGTAAGGAGGATTTGGGACCGGGGAAATGAAAACCTATGTTTTATCTTCCTTGATCATGACTCCTCACAAGGATGCATCACAGAAACTTTATAGAAATTACAGCCAGGACTATAATTTTCACAGATGGTAGGATCTCTGAATAGAAAGGCAGAGAAAACGAAGTGAGTTTAGAGGAAAAAGAGAAGAAAACATGGCCTGAGTGTGACTCATCACCTGCCTCTGCTGCTCTGAAACCTGGAAGGAAAATAACACAAAGCTTCTAAAGAGTATGTTGTATGAACAGATCTGAGGAAGTTAAAAAAAGAAAATATTTCAAGACCTTCAAGGCCACCACGTGCAAATGGTTCAAATCTTCACTATGTCTTCTGGCAAGCCTTATCAGCTCAGGTTCCACTGCATGACAGGACGTGTGCTTTCAGGTAATTTCTGAGTTTGGACACATCGTTCTGGAAAAGGTCTCATTCACAAAGGTGACTAAGAAAGAGGACAAGAGTGGTTTGGAAAAGGTTGTTCAAGATTTTGACTGGGAATTGTTCACCAAGAACAGACGGTATAAGCCAGTGAAGCGAGATGACTCTGAAAACAGAGGAGAGGCTCTCTGGAGAGCACTAGCACACCGTGCATCAAATAAATTTAGAGAGGGGTAAATGGAGTGCTGGTGAAGGGGGCAAATATGTGTGTTTTTAGTAAAAGAGAAAAAAAAAATCATCATCCTATAAACGTGAAAGATGGAAGAGACCAAAGAGGCACCAGATGGAAAGTCTTAGTTTTCACAAGAAAATGAAGGATCAAATGGATTACATATGTAATGCAGAGCAGGTGAGGATATACTGTTATTCCAGCAAGTGAAAGGTTTGAAGGAGAACTGCAGGTAAGAGAGGAGCTTGCATATGTTTCGAAAGGAAAAGAAGAGGAAGAAAGGAGAGGGAAAGTCACACCATCTTGCTTGTAGGATTGTCCCCAGTAAGAAATTGATACAGTACAGTGTGGAGGGAGTGTGTGCAGTACAGTGTGTAGCTGCAGTGGAGTGTTGGTGTGGCTTTAGGCACAGAAGTCAAGAGAATGGGATGGAGCTAAGGAGGTAGAAGAGCTGAAGGACTAGAGCAATGAATTTGTAAATATCAGTAAAAATAAATAGATGCAGGGCTCAATCCAACAAATTAACATTCATATTATCACTGAAAACTCTGATACTTAACCTCACTCAAAATGAAGATTTCAAACCATGTAACAGACTGCTAAACATGGCTTTCTAAGTCTAGAAAAGTGCCTGTCTATAGGAATAAGTGCTTAGGAGTTTGCTTCTTCTTGCTCAACAAATCATATTCCATCAAGTGAAAGGCAATTTAGTCACTTTCTGGTTTTCTTAAAATAACAAGTTTGACGACATGAATCTGTGCATATCTCTATGATTTAGACAGTATTTATTATCTATTACATATGTGAAGTGAAGCCATATGCTAGGTGCAAACAAATAGTACTAAGCATAACACTTCAGGAAAGGCGAGGCACTATGTGCTATCATGCCAGTAAGTGTATAGTTTTAGACTTTATATTAGGATTCAATTTGAGGAGATTTTGCTGAATAGTTGATAATGTTGAATTTCACTTCCTGAGAAGAGAATTTATCACTTTGTATAATCACTGTCCAATATATTACTATTACTGCACAGAATAGAGAAGTCTTTATTTTGCCTTCAGTTTTCCCATCTTATGAAAATACTGTGAAGAGAAAAAAGTGTGAGGTACATTGTTAGGACTCTTGTCCAGCTGTGGGGCATTCACATTACATTTGAAATGTTATTTCAAATCATGTCAAAGATTTGTCTCTGCTACTCTCCTCCTCAGACTGGTTCTGACTTCCATATTCCTCTGACTGCATCGTGAAACACTGGGATTTTCAGTGGATTTCCAGCCTCTTTTTCAGTAAGATAATGTGTAAGGTGCAAACATTTCAGCAACTCTTAAAAAGGGGGGAAGGACTGTGCCACCTTCCTCTTGTATTTGGAAACAGCAGCTCTGAAGTATAAACCACCTGCAAATCCTGGCAATACAGTCTGGCCTAGGATTTTTGTGGCACCAATCCAGCCCAGACAACCCAGACCTTTTTTACCAATTAAGCTGTTGTTCATGACAGAGTGTAGACTCCAACTCAGTACATGTCAGCAGCATATCAGCTGATTTCTGCTAGGAGGTCAGCGCACAAGATCAAGTGCTGCAGCAGCTTGCTCTCCTTCTACAAATGCACCAGTGCTTTCAAACCACGGGAACCACGGCTGGGGCAAATCTGAAACAGTGACATTTTCACTCCTGTGGAAGAAGGAGGACAGATTTCTGAGCAGGTGTTTGTGCATTTTCTTTATCATTCAAGTGTTTCCTTCATCAAAGAGAAATAAATGTTCCTGGATACCTCAGTGATCACAGCACTAGACATCTAGGTTGCTAGATGAGGCCCACAGGTTTAGATTACCCAGGAACACATTGGAGAACTCTTTCCCTACATCAGAGGAACTGGCTGTGCACCAGACCTTTTCCCTATCTGATTAAGAGTGCAGAACCTGGGCTCTGCCCTCAACATCACACTCAGGTTGGACATCACCAAAGGGTAAAGTCACTCGCTGTTCCCAGGCCCTGCTCCCTGCTTCTGAGGAGCAGCCTGAAGACATTGGTTCTGCATCATCTTCTGCTTCTGCAGTGGATGGACCAGCGCAGGAGCTCTTTCAAGAATACAGAGGTTTCATCCCCTCTCTATTTTCATTTGTGACTTTTACAAGCAGGAACTTGTAGGTTATCCTGTTGCATTTCAACACAACACATACAAATCATACAGGTCCCTCATAAAATAAATTACTCTCTGAGTAGCAGGACTGAAGGAGATGGTTGCCTAGAAATTTACACCTCCTAAATGCTCCACCACTCTAGTGTCCCGCATTCCCCAATCTCATCTCATTTGTTTGTGCCTTACATGTTGGGCTGGGCAAGACACATGTGCCTTGGCAGACACTGAGGTGAAGGTACATCTCAGCTGCCTCCCGAGTAAGGTGAAGTTTCTTCTTCAAAACTCTTATAGAAATGTAATGTCTTGAAACCCCAGCCTCCCTGCCAAATACAGCCGAATGTGGCAAATGGGTTTAGAAATTGCTAGCCAAGAAAAGGAGGAAAACACATGCAGAGACAGGTACAGATGCACATGACAGCTGCAAAAACTTCACATCTGTAAGAAACCAGATGGAAAATTACTTGATCTATGCTAAGGGAAGATGTATCTTCTCCGCCATATAGCTCAGTTCCTGGAATGCAGAGGATCAAGAGAGGGAAAAGACACATCTTCAAAACAGGGACATGACAAGGCCCTGCTGAAAACACAGGAGGAGGGAGATGTGTTGCAAGGCTGTTGGCACTGTGGCTGCTTAATGCCCTGGCTGGGCTCGGGACAGGTTTGCATCCTCTGTGTCCCACCCAGGCTGACATAGAGGAGTAGTGTGAAAGACAGGGTGGAGTAAGTGTGTACAATCCCTCTTCTTGCTGAGCCACATTTCTGAGTGACCATGGGAGTCAAACTGGGGCAGAAGGTCTGCTCTTTAGTCCTGGCTCTTCCCCTCAGCTTCATAGATTCTTCTTCTTCGACTTGCTAGGTCATTTAAGCTAGAGTTTCTGCAATACCTGAATCAGAGATACCCTTATCTTATCCAGCACCTCTAGATGACACTGTAATACAGATGAAAAATAGAAATTAAATCTCAACAAAACACATGTCCCCTTCATATTTATTAATAATTAATATCAGATTTTTTTTTATTATTTTAGTGGCTTTGTGAAAATAGAAATAATTGTTGCTGATTATTATTTATTTAAGTGATGACAACATGATTAATAATACTTCAGGATGGGAAGGATTCACACTGAACAACCTAGAATGGAGAGATATTATCTCTGTTGGTGGCAAAGCTCATAATACACAGGCATTGGAAAAATGATAACACACCTGTAGAGGAAGAACGATTAAAGACAAAGATGGTTATGGCAACGCACAGATAAAGGACATCAATATTTAGGATATAAAACAACTTAAGAACCTAGGCCCATGAATTTTTTCTAACATGTGCAGTCCTTGCTGAAGTGAGGCTGACATACCTGTTATCTACCTGCCCATCAAGGTGAGTTCAGGATCTTCTTGTGGAGACCCATGTACCTAACTAACCATGGAAAAATTCTCCCCTGGTAGACTCCCACTGTCATACATAGCTTTACCAAAGTTAAATTCAGACAGTGATTTCTGTATTTAAAGAGTTACTGAATTCCTGAATACTTACAGCAAAGCTTAAGCCTGTTGCTCCCATACCTTTTTCCCATTATAGCAAACATCTTCCAGTGGCCTGCTTTCTGGTCATAGCAGCTGATGCTAAAAGCCCAATATCTGTGCTCAGTACTACAGTCTGAAGCTATTCTGCTTCCTGAATCACATCTCCATCTTGTAATAGGAACAGAAAATTGTAGAGCTGGTCATAATGTTTCCTGTGAAAAGTTGTTCCCTTTTTTTAATCAAAGAAATTGAATTTCTTAAGATTTTGTTTATGAAAAAATTTCGCTGTGATTCCTTGTACAGCCAGCCCTTTGGTTACCTCATGCTTATACTCTGACAGCACTTCTGATAGCACCTAATATCTCACCTCCTTTTGAGGAGAGTACATGGTCGAGGCAAGTTCAGCTGCCAGCTTGGCAAATACAGAAGAGCAGAATCATAAAGGGGACATGTATCCACATTTTCCCCAAATGTTTGTTGTTTTGTCTTTTTTTAATTGTGACATTCACAAATTTTGACTGATTTGCTGCTTTGTTTGCCAAAAGCTAAACATTTTACAAGTCCAGTTTTACATATCTGCAAGAAACACTTTAAATGAGACATTTTCTATATTTTCTATCAAACCACTGCTGTGCAGCCTGGGATCCTTGGGAGTGCCTTTGGATAACTGCTGTTGAAGCACAGTCACCTCTCTTGCACCATTTCTACTTCTCTTGTCCCTTTACCAGCAACTGCCAAATGGGTCTGCCACCATCCTGAGGCTGAAGCTGATGTTAAACAAGACGCTGGGTTGCTGTTTAGTGAGTTTTTGGTTCAGTACATGCTCAGCTGTTAGAAACAAAATGCCCATGAATATCCTAAGAGAGAGAAAATTTCTACACAGACAAAATTCTTTCTCTGTTTCCTTTAATTTAATTACATGAGAAAACTTTTGGGTTGAGATTGTGTTTGCTTTCTGGTTATGAATGCATGGATTAGAATTACAGTTTACAACTGTGGTCATGCTAAAGAATATTTCCCTGCCTTCTCTTTGTGTTTCGTTTGCAAAAGATTTTTGTATGTTTCTCCCAGAGATTTTTCACGGTAATTAGACCTAATTCTTTAATTGCCTCCTCCTCCATCCCTAAAAATGCTGCTGCTTCCTAGTGATTCTGGATATAACATATGTTGCCGGATATAAACAGGGGGGCCTATTAACACGGTAATAAATTTGCATGCTCTATAAATTCTTGCATCATTCATAATCTAAAATAAAAGATGAGAAAAAACCACTTTGATTTGTTGCCTTTGGACTGACCTTCAACACATAGATTTATATGGCAGAAAACAGTGTTTTGAAGCTCTCAATTTCCTTAGACTGGGGAGAAAAATAAAGCTTTTTTATAATTTTTTTAATGGAGTACAGTTGGTCCATCAAGTTTCAGTTTCATTTTGAAATGTGCCCTGAGAGAATGCGCCGTAAATGCCAACATATTCAGCATCATGAACTCAAGATGATATCAGCTTTTTATGGTGTTCTGTTGCCAGTGACTCCTACCAGTACCATTTTTTTAAAAAATGGTTTAGAATTTTGTTTATCATCCCTTCCCTTAGAGGAGCAGAATACAAGCTATTATCTTCCTTCCTCATCTTTGGTGCTGTTTTTATTGAAAAATCTCAGGCAGGGATTCTCCTGGTGCATTTACTGTTGACATCAGACAGCAGAAACATGATTTCCTTGCTGACTAAAGAAATTACAATGCTGCAAAGGACATGTATTTTGATTGACAAGCAATAGGTACATCTGTCTTCAGACTTCTAGATTCTTAAAGATACTGCTGAATAAACCTTGCAGTTGCCATCTTGCAATACACATAATTCATTCCTCCCAGAAACACATTCAGTTTTAAAAGGAGCTTTGTGTAAAACAACACCACTAATAAAACGACAACATGTATTATGGGGCAGATTTGTAAGCAATGTAAATCAGTACAAATCAGCTGAAAACAATGGCTACATTTCTGTCAGCTAAAATATATCCTTATTATCTTAGTTGTATTAGGTAATTTGTTAGAATATGTGATAAAATATGTCTAAATAGTACAGGTAGGATATGAACATGATAGCTATTTGACCAAGCAGCCCTTGAGAGAAAGTGCATTTTTCACATCAGAAGTTAGTTCCCTTGATGAAGATAACAGATAGGTTTGCTCTATGTAATCCTGTATGTAATTATCTTCCAAATGAAAACCCTACCTAATTTCTTTCTGTTGCTATGCATCATTATCTTAAATATTTTTGTAACCATTTCATTACCATTTCCATCCCATTGCTCATTCCTTTATCTCAATTGTTTTGTCTGACATCATCAAAATGAATATTTATCTTATGCTCTCTGTAGCCTTTAATAACTACCTTGGTGTCAGAAACCACATCTGTAACAAATACACCAGATTTGATGTATTCTTCTTGTTGAGAAGCTGCCCTGGTGTCTGCAGCTTGTGCAGAGAAGTAGAGGAGCCTGCATTGTTCTGAAGAAGCACCTCTGAGAACCAGTTATGAGGTTTACTTGCTGACATTTAAAAATAATGGAGTTGTTTACTCAGTGTCTTTTTTGTCTTTTTTTTCCCCTGAGCAAATAAGCATAAAAGATCCTGTTAATGTTTTGTTTCCAGTATGACATTCTGAAACTTTTTTCCCCTTTCTATTTTTTTTTTCTTTTCCAAAAGTAAAAATTTTTAATTTCTATTGATTGACCAATTAGAAAAACTGGTGGCTGCTTACCTGTTAGAATGCAAAGATTTGAATACAGAGCCTCTGGAATAATCCCTGGCTGAGTCATGAGGAGACATGAAAGGGTACAGTGGCAGTTAAGTCTCCTGGCGCATGAAGGAGCGTAAACCATTGATCACAATACGAAATGCTGAAAACTGAAAAGGAATCCAATTTATTCTAAATAAAACTACTCTGTTCTCCAGTGACAGATTCCAGAGTCAGACACCAGAGAGGAACTGACAGCAGATGTTTTAGAGCCAAGACATAGAGAGGCTGAGTAATAGTATAGAAAAGAAATTGCTTTGAACTTCACCCCTGCTTTAAATACTTCAAATCAATAGGGTCACAGAGCTCTTTAATAGAGTGATGAGGTCTTGCCCCAGCAGATCTTCACAGTGACAAGTTGATGTGCTTCCTAGCAGCAGGGTCATAAAAATTTCAGGCTTCCCTCTGAAAGGGGGCTTTGTATTAGCGAGGTCCATTTGGAGTAACTCCCTTGTATGGCCGCTCTCAAAAGCTGAGCCCTAATAGTCTACATCTAAATGGGACTGACCTCATGAATTACCTCAAGAAACTTAATCTATAAACTGGCTTCTTCTTATGCAGACTGATGAATTCTTGTTTATTCCTAAATGGCTGTCACAAAACCTATTCATCAAACTCTTAACGGGGGAGAGAGTCTCACATAATCCTGCTTCAAGTGCGGCACCATTAAATAATCATTAGACTTCATTGCTGGTCTTGAGACCCACTCCAAATCCACAAAGCAAGCTTTTTACCATTCATCAGAACTGCATTTAGATGAGATTTTGACCTGATAAAAAAGGGTGTTTTTTGTCACTATCAGTTTCATGGCTGTGCTCTTTCTCCTTTCAGAGACTGTGGTGGGGTTTATTTTTTTTCCCTTTCCTTAACAAAAGTAAAAGAAAATAAAGGCAGATGGCCAACTCTTTCCAATATCCGTTTGCTTTATTTGAGCAGTTTAATGTAGTGAAACAGAGTGAAATGTTGCTACTTGCTAAATGGTAAACAACGCCATTACCCAGAATTCAGCAGCAGACTGATACAAAACAGGGTGCTGGTGATTAATTAAACTGTTGTTGTAATTGTAATGCATGATACATAATAGATAGTGTACTGTGTATTTTAAAATCTGCAAATTAGCAAAGAATAACTTCCTTACATAGCACATCTCCATTCCACACTGTTAATGTACAAATAATCAAAAATAAAAGGTCATTACTCCTAACTAATAAAAAGAATGTCTTTTGATTTTCCTTACCCTGTAACCATGTGATGGAAGAGTTGAATATTGTGGGGCAGCACATCACAAATCCCTACAGACAAGATGTGGGCCTTTTTCTCCTGTCCCTCTTGGGTACAAAGGCATCATATTCATTATTAATCAATAACAATTTGATTAGCTTGAGCTGCAAAATTTCAAGATCTGCTTCTGAGCTGTTATAATTCCAGTTATCATCATCTCCCTCAAAAGAGCGAAGTTCATGTTCTGCAAATAACTACAATGAACACTCTCACTCATGGCAAATTCAAGTGTGGCTCCCACGGAGAGGTGAATTGAGGTTACTTTCCCTATTCTCTGGGATACTGAAGCATGCACCTTACTTCAAGAGTGATATTGTCCCTTGTAGAGACAGGACAATGCCTGTCTTTAAGTTCAAACATGTCCTGAATGCCTAGATAAACTTGGCCTAAATCCCTCTCATGTATCAGGTTTGAGCTGATAATAAAACAAGCTTAGCCTGCTAATTTTTTTACTCTGTTTACTCAGTATCTGTCAGCCTGGACAGGATTCTCTGACTTTGAAGGTTTTCTCACTCACCACCAAAGACTTGAGACCTAATCTCTCAGAAGGTGCATCTGTGCTGGGGACTCTGACCTGGCTACTGCAGCCTTTCTTCCATGAACTGCATTTGTGGCACCAGCCTTCCCTCTGCAACATGAACACCAAAGTAAATGATCGAGGCATGACTGGTAATTGCAAAATTTACTTTTCTTTTCAAACTCTGAGTGCTCCTCTGCCTGGGTAGCTCTGGTTTACCTGTGGGGTTGCAGAAGTTGCTCTGGACCATGCTGCACCTGCCACTGGAAATCATCCAAGGTCAGAATTGTCCCACGTTGGTGATATGGCTGTTGACAAGTTGACTGTGAAGGGCAGTTAATCAAACTGAATATTTTGCCATTTCATTTTAATGCCATTGATAATTATAAATAAAATTATTATTTAAAAAATTCTTAAAAATAGAAAACACTCAATCCAAATAGGGCCTCTTATGCTGCTTTCAGCCTTCTGCATCCCTTTTTAATACTCAGATACCTTTATGTAACTGGCAAGTGTTCAATGCACTGTATTTACTCTCTGATCAAGATTTTCTCCTTTACCTAACACATCTTCAGGTACCCTATCCACATATTTGTGTGGGTGCTTAGTTCCTGTTCAGTTAGTGACTAGGAGGGAGGAGATGGTTGAGGGGAGATTGTGAAGCATAGAGGGAAGAAATTAAGTACAACTACTGCCTTTGTTTACAGAATGAGGTTTACAGGATTATATGTCTCAGAGAAATTTAATAAGATTCTGTGGGTACGTGATGTACTCTACTGTCTTATGTGCATAAGAGATGCACATAGGTCTTGACATTCATATATATTCATAAAGGATTCTGAAATGGCATGATTTTAAATATAGCCTAAAATCCAAGGATAGTAATAGGGATGGAGGATGATAGTGGAGACTGATGCTTTAATTAATGCAAAGGCTAACCCTGATTTTTGAGAAACGGCAAGTTCTTCTGCCTACACCCATCCTGATGCCATCCTCTGCTGTGCAGAGAGGTGCAAATCCTTGGCCCAAATGCCAAGAAATAGTGCAGCCTTACAGGGTAGAATAAACATCCATCTGCTATTTTTTATATCCTCCCTGCCATTTCCATGATCTAAGGATGCGTTGTTTATCCATGCTGCTTAGTTTCCTTCTCCTTCAACTCTTTCTTTGATTCCCTCTGTGAGGGATGTGGGAGTGCCTGTAATAACTTTTATGAATATTATATGTTCCATTTTGGAGTGCTGTTGCATTGCTTACAATATTACAAGGGATTAATTCCAGAGAGGCCTCATAACTCCTATGAAAGGAAACATCAGGTTGGGATAGTAGACATGGTGATCTATTTGCTGAACAGGCAAGACAGGCAATGCCTTCATGTTTTACCTCCCTTCACTCAGAACCTTTTTTGAGTTTGGAGTATTGAGGAGGATAATGTGGTGAAAAACAAAGCTGTAGAGCAGGAGAAAGAAAAAATTCTGTGAGTAGGAAAGCCGAAGAAAGCCAAATTTCAGTTTGAGGACTTAGGGATGACAGTTACCATGATCCCTGTCTGCCTCTGTCTCCTTCAGTGCAAGGAGCCACCTGAGATGTAGCCCACTGTTATTTGTAGGTCTTTAACTTTCAATAAAAATCAGAACATCCCCTCATCATCCCGTACTTCTGCTCTCTGCTTTGATTACTTGGTGCCCTTCTGTTTCTCTTCCTAATGTACTGAGTTTTTCGTGTTTCCAGCACTTTCTACATTTCTCTCCTCATACTGCCCCTGTAAACCAACACTTTCCAGAAATATTGCTTCAATATTTGCCCATTTTCTTGCCTTATCTTCCTCCTTCTTTATGAGTCTTGTATCTTAGTTTAGGTTACACAGTACTTCATGGAGGAATTTGATTTCTTGATTGACAGGAAGCTGAACGTGAGCCAGCAGTGTGCCCAGGTGGCCAAGAAGGCCAATGGCATCCTGGCCTGTATCAGGAACAGTGTGGCCAACAGGTCCAGGGAAGTGATTTGTCCCCTCTACTCAGCCCTGGTGAGGCCACACCTGGAGTACCATGTCCAGTTCTGGGCCCCTCTGTTCAGGAAGGATATTGAGGTGCTGGAGCAGGTCCAGAGAAAATCAACGAGGCTGGTGAAGGGACTTGAGCACAAGACCTATGAGGAGAGGCTGAGGGAGCTGGGGCTGTTCAGCCTGGAGAAGAGGAGGCTCAGGAGAGACCTCATCACTCTCTCCAACTACCTGAAAGGAGGTTGTAGCCAGGTGGGGGTTGGTCTTTTCTCCCAGGCAACTGTGAGCAAGACAAGAGGGCATGGTCTTAAGCTCTGCCAGGGGAGATTTAGGTTAGATATTAGAAAGAAATTCTTTCCAGAGAGGGTAATCAGACATTGGAAAGGGCTGCCCAGGGAAGTGGTGGAGTCTCCATCCCTAGAGGTTTTTAAGATAAGACTGGATGTGGCACTCAGTGCCATGGTCTAGTAACCACGGTGGGAGTGGATCAAGGATTGGACTTGATGATCTCAGAAGTCCCTTCCAACCCAACTGATTCTATGATTCTATGAATTTTATTAACGCTGAATTTAGTTTGTCGTAAGTTTAGCTGAGTCAGTGTTTCCTCAGTGTTTTGTTTTCTCAGTTATGGTTTTGACTGATTGCTAACTTTCAGTTTAGTTTTACATGCTTCTTACATGGATATATGGATACATCCATACCTGTAGATTGCAAGTTTGCTGCTTGGTTTACAGTGTAACACCAGCTGTAACAGTCTGGTTTTGCTGAATGAGTGCTGAACACTAAGTAGTTTGCAACTACAATATTGTTATTTCTTGGTGGCTAAAAAACTATTGACAGACTCTTTTAAACACCTTTTATATACCACATCTTAAAGACATGCGGAGTGTGTCTTGAGACACCTATCAAACTGCATCAAGCTTGCCGTGATTAGGTGACTAAGGGAGTGGATAATAAGACACATCATTTTATCGCTGATTTGCTCAGGCATTTGTGACACATGCAGGAGTGCAGTTCGACTGTGAGTATGGAAATCAAAATAGTGTTGACCCCACAAGGCATTATCTGTGCAGGAATGCACAAGCTCTGGTTTGTAAGTGGGCATGAGAGTAAAGATATGTTTCCTGGTCCTTGAAAAGTGTTTGTGAAAACACCTGACTAAACTAATATTTACTGTACAGAAAAAACATGGAAAATGAACACTAAGCTTTGATTATAACTCTAAAAAAAGTTACTGAGAACTGCTTATGCTTTTTTGTGACCTCTGTTAATGTACTTTCATTAATGTACCTCTGTTAAGGTACTTTCAAGGCCGTATAGGCCTCTCCAACACAGTAGCCTCATAGCTCTTGATGGATTCCTCACTCCCCTATATAGTGGCATATCCAGTTTCTCTTACTCTATCTTCTCTCCCTCTCTGTGTTCTACTCTTTTAATTAAGGACTATATTGCTTTTTAATTTTTTTCCATTTAATAAGCTATTCCCAGTAGCATTAATGCTTGCTTTCCCTGATTTCTTTGATTTTTTTTCTTCATAGCGGTATTAAGTATGGTAAAGTTTCAGGAAGATATTACTGCCTATCCCAGGAACAATCTTGAATTCTACACTCAGAGCAATAGATTTGTCTTAGAGATTCTCAGCATCACTTTTCCAAACTAACATCCTTCTTGCAACAGGATGTCAGTTCCACTCTGTGTGAAGGTCTGGTGAATTTTTAATGGACATCTCAATCTCACATCACCTCAGAGGGATGGACAGAGAACAGTGTCTAAAGGTAAGTATTCATGTTAAATATAAGGATTTTTTGGAAGGGTTGGTCAAATACCTATTAAATCATTGGATATCAGGCATTTTATTATGTGAATAAAGTTTGCATGTGTTTATGAAGACTTTCTCTAATGTCACATATTACTTATCAGATAGCAATTATAACAAAAAAAAAGACAACAACTGGACTTTTGTTCTACAACAGTGAGAAAAGAAAAAGGAGTTTTATTCATTTTGTTTAGCACCTGACAGTCATGTTCAGATCATACAAGAAGTCCATGAAAAAGTTTATTAAAGCATACAAGAAATAATTAAGTGAAAAATTGTATATTAAATCCCTAGCCAATCTGAACAAACTAAATGCCCAGATGATACCAGGCTTACTCAAAATGTCATGAGAAACAGCTGTTTGACCATGCTGATTACATATTGAGAATTCCTGAGATTCTTGCAGTATTAGAGATTTTCACATGGTATGATAGCTTCATAAGCGTAGTACTTTATTAACCATCTTAGTAGTTTTCTGGTATAATTGTTATGCTGGGATAAATGTAATTCCTTTGTTTCCATCGTACCTGGTACCTTGCTGTCTGTATAACATGCAGCAAAGGCATAAGTGCCCTAAAAAGCTGGTACCTTGAGAAATCTGAAGGGGAATGGATGGTCATCAATTTCTCTGTGGAGAACCTGGTGGGTAATTATGGAGATATTTTCTCCCTCGCTGTTGACACAAGGGCTTTTAAAGGTCTTTTGCCCTGATTTTGTTCAGCTGTCATGCTGCTTTATAGATGAGTCACAAATGATGTCACAGGAGGAAGGAAACTAAAATTCCTGGCATGAACATCATATACTTATGGCAAAGTGTGACCACCTAAGTAACAACAAAGTTGTAAAGTCTTAGTTTAAGCATGTGTGGAGAAAATTGGTGTGTGTGCGGGGGGGGAATGACCTATTAGCATATTAGCAAAGTCAAATGCAGCACAAAATTTTTTTAAGAAAATAGTTTAGATCATGAGATCTGACACCAGCACAAGTAAAACTGAGGTTTTTTTCCTGCTGCGAATACTCTGCTTCACCATTCAAATGGCTTCATCGTTTGCATTTGGACACCACACATACATCTTCAGGGAGATGGCAGCAATATCTTGATGTGAAGTCTGGAGTTTGACTCTTCCTGGATGGTTTCATGTCACAGCTTTTGTTTTGGTGCTGGGAGTTGTCACTGTCCCTGCAGACAGGGAGACACCAGAGGGTCTGGTGAGGCCTCCACTCACATTGTTGAATGTTGATAGTCACAATCTAAATAGCTGTTGTCAATAGATCTCTTTTCTGGGACACAGGATAGAGATTATCGGGGAATTACATGTCTGGATAGGAATCAGAAACTGCATCTGCATTGTCAGTCAGGGAGCTCTGCATAACATTGAGTGAAAAGATGGGTAAAACATGCCCAACATGTTTTTACTGGAAATGTCAGACTTAGCTTATCTAAAAGTATTTTTGACAAGCCAGTGGTTCTTTATAATACTAACTGGAACTTGCTTTGAAGTGGCCTTGTTTCTCTTTTATACTGCAAAAGCTCAAAGGTCAGTAGATTTATCCATTCGAAGGTCTCTGTGGAAAGGTCAGCTCAAAGCTTCACTGTGTTTCACTCATTCAAACGAACACAGGGAGACTGCAGAGGTTAGTTAGGAGATAGGATTACAGCGTCTGCAGTGTGGAGAAGGTGCACCTCTCAATATCCCTATTATGACTAATTCCATGTGAACAAACAACCCAATTCATAAGCAACAAACCTTTGGTGAGATCACCATCATCTACACAGAATCCCTAGAAATTTATCTGCATTATTAATCAGTAGTATAAAATTATTATCTATCATCAGATTTTCAGGATTTGAGGGGTCTGCAGTCATTTAGGTTAGACCTGTAGTATCTGTGAAACTGGATGCCTGAGAAAGTATTTGTGCTGGAAATTGTACTTTTTGTCTCTGTACTTTTTCATGTGTGCATAACCTTTTGTTTCAGGCACTCATCCTCTTCTGCTTGTCCATGTTACCCTGAGATCAGACAACTGCAGTGCATTCTACTTGCAGCTATTCCTAAAGGGAATTTAAAAGCGTGAACTATCCCACTTATCAAAGGCAGGGAACATTTAACACCAATGTGCCACAAACCAGCAATTCCCAGTGGTCTCTTCGGCAGGATTCAAAGGTGGTGGCATTGACCTTTATAAACCAAAACGGTTTGGCCCAGCCTATTAGCACCTTCTCTCCACACAATACTCCACAGCTATAATTGAGAAAGGTTTAAGCTGAAAGTGTTTTGGGATATCTTTGATTGTATAAAAGCTAGAGCTTTTTTCTGTAAATTTTTCCAAATTTTGGGAAAGATTATGAAAAGGACTGTAACGAGAGGTTGATGGATTGTTCATCAGTATGGAATAGCACATTGTGAAAACACATTTTTTCATGACTTTGCCTGGTGCTGGTAAGAAATTTCATTTGATGTTGACTGAGTTTAGATCATTAGCACTCTGACTCAGCAATTCATTCAGGAGTGCATAATTTTATTTGCAACATTGGAAGAGCAACTATGTAAGCGCTATCCAGCTATCCTAAAGCCCAGACTGTAAGGGTGGCCAGGCTCCAAACCTCTGCTTGGTTCCTAAGACAGGACCTTTTTCCCAGACTTTGTGGTGGTGTTAGTTTGCCTGGGGCAATGGGTAATGAAGGTAAACTCAGCTGCTGAGATGGACTGATCTTCCCCAGGAATCCTGGTTATTAAAGAAACTTGTGATCTCTGTGTCTCAGTGGGGACAGGATGCATAAATGCAAGGCAACAGAGAAAAAAAGACTGTTTTATGACTGTTGTAGAAGCAAGTATTCAGTTTATTAAAAACAGGCATTTAAAAAAATAAAATTAATTTTTCCATTTCATTGGCTTTAGCACCTTTCATGTGAGGACTCTGTGAGTTTGAGAGTGGCAAAACATGGCAATGGGAAAGCTTGGGAAATATTTATCTGACACCTGGAAACACGGTTAAGAAGTTTTGCTCTGTATGAACAGAGTCTATCAGAGTTTGTGGCATGTCCAGTGTGTTTTGTGATAGTGCTTTGTAAAGCAGACTACCATGAATTAGAAAAGGGAGGGAAAAGGTAAAAGTGTTATCTGAACAAAACTGCTAATTCCAGAGGATTCCTGTTTTGCTGCTGGATATTAAAAGTCTTTGGCCCATATAGTAAGAGCCCATATACTTAAACAAAAGAAAAATTGCACAAAGCTTTCAAGTTACTCAAGCTTTTCTGGGTAGCAAGGGCTCCTGAAGGAATGACAGAAATGTTTTATCCTTCCTCCCTTCCCTGTTTATAGCTCTGACCTGCACTTCTTCAGCACTTCAAACAAATGCAGAAGAAACTCTGTATTTGCTCTGCCTGGGTTTTGTTATTCCAGGTTCTTTGTGTGACAGCAGAGTCTTCTCAGATTGCTCTTATCTGTGTTGGCTGGTGGAGATGTTAAACCTCAGAGCCCTAAGATCCCACGCACAATCAGAGCAACTACCACAGCACAGGTTGGCCTCCCAAGATATAAACAAATCTTCCAGTATCAAAGGCAATAAAACACAGAAAACTTTAATCTTTTGATAGTTTTATAGTGAATAGCTTCTCTGTGAAGTGTCCTAGATGGTGTTTCTCTGAAAAGCATGAGAATGAGAAAGTAGGATAATATGACAATCCCTGAACTTGTTTTTAATATCATTCTAACAGTCCATATAATTTCTAGAGTAACTTCTCTTGTGTATTAAAACAGACATACCTGTAAATATGCCCTAATATATCAAGCACAGAACTGTTTTACAGCACCAATGAGTATACAAATAGTGAAGATTTTAAGTCAGGAGATGGAGTTAAAGGAAAAAATGTACCATGAAGATGATATCTTTCTGTCTTTTCTGAGCATCCAGGGGCCCTCTTACCCAGATGAGCTCAAGGTTCAAATTGTGCAAAGATCTGTCTCCTCTGCTATGATCCTCCTCCTCACCTAGTAAGCTGATATCACTGTTCAGGTGTAGGCCTGGATTCAGTCTGTCATTAAGCACCTAACATGCAGATCTCTTTAGTTCTTCTGTAGTCAAAGAAGCAGCTCCAAGGTCATTTCAGTCCACTTAAACTTTGAATCACCCTTGTGAACTGCCTGGCTCTTTTAAGACTAGAGAGGAAATCTAGGAAGACTATACACATAATCCCAGCCTGCTGGATGCATTTTTACCTCCAGTGACTGCATCTCCACCAGATGCAAGCCTTTCTTAACCCTCCTCTCCATCCTTCAGCTTTCACCTTGTGCAATTGCCACAAAATGTAACCCATGAGATGTACAGGTAAAAAACACGTGGACATCATGTTAGGAAAGAGTATGTGCAGAATTCTGTGTAGATAATGAAGAACATGCAAAGAGCATGGGTTGAGAATGCGCTTTCCCACAGGAGGTGGATGCTCCTCCCTATCATGTATGATACCTACTCACATACAAATCAGTCATCTTTGCTATCCTGGCCCTACTGTGCTGGCCACTGGAAAGCAAAGGTGGAAAACCAGAATTGTCAGTGGCTGCTTTGCTCTTTGAAGAAGAGACAAAAAGGTTGCACTGACCTTTAATGAAAGCCAATGTTCCCCACAGGACAAAGCTTTAGTCTGAAGTTGCTCTAAACTATTCATTTCAATAATTTGGCCCAGCAAAGCAGGCAATCACTAGCCAGTGGGTTGGAGACTACTCTTATTCTGAGCTCTGGTGATCCTGACTCACTGCCCTGGTTACACTGACCGGTGAGTTCTCAGACTTCTTGGGCTGTATCACCAACTCTATCTCCACTGCTGTAGTAGTACTGCTATAGAAAGGAATCCCAATTAAGTATATGATGCCTATAGTTTTAGATAAAATCACCCACCCCAGTACAGTCTTTGCTCCAATACTTTAAAACAAGGAGGAAAACCCTTTAAACAAGTACACTATGTGCTTGGGATAGGGAAGCAATAGTCCTTATGACCAATAGGTTTCCTGATATGTGACATGCAGGTGGACTCACACTTCCCTGTATAGGCATGGATGCAGAAGGGTCTTATATACAAAGGAGATTGTCTCACCTTACCCTTTGCTGAATCATTTTTGTTCAGGTTTGTTCAGTTCTCTGGTTACCTGAAACCCAGCCTGCTGAAATGCCACCAGTTGCTGCAGCTAGAACATAATCATCAGCCCATTTTTAGGGAAATAACAATGCTCTCTGCTCGTCCGAGGCCAGAGACAGGCTTTAATGGATTGTCCACTGGCAAGATGGCAGCCCTTCACGCTGTGATGAGTGGCCCACCATGCAATCCCACTAGCCCCTAGCCCAGCTCCCAGCATGGGGGGCCATGCAGAAGCTCCCACTAGGCAGCACAATCCCCAAAACCACAGGAGACTTCTTTGCCCCTGCCATGTCCTCACAGACTATTGGTTTCTGAGACTTTCCTTTCCCAGTTGCCCCTTGTAAGGGTGTCTGTCCTGCAAGAACGCTTAGGGAAATGAGTTGATGCTTTTTAAGAGTGACTGTGGGATTGAAGCGTGAGTGCCCCACCTCCCTTCCTTCCTTATTCACTGCTCTGAGAGTTACCTGCAAAATAGATTTCTGTAGATACTGGGTAAAGCTCTGATCTCTTTCTCACTGATGGAACTGCATTAGGGTCAGAGTCAGGCCCACCATTTTTTTTTAGAAGAAATAAATATATATTTGTCTTTCATCATGAAACTTCCTTGAGGAGATTTTGTTATGTTATGATCCAAGTCCTGCTATTTGGCACAGCAAGTAATTATTGTACAGTTACTGATTTTCTGACTCACTCCTTTGCAGATCAGTTCTGCTTCTTCGGATTCATTACAAGCCTCAAGGAGCAGAGCAGAAAAACAGCATGTCCCACCTTCACATGTCAGATAGTAAAGCTTAGTCATGCAGCTTAAAATAAAGTAAGCAAGGGGCAGATGGCAAAAAGGACAAAATGTGGCTTATTTAATCTGCCCATGTTTGCAAGGAAGTAATTGTCTTTTAGGCTCCAGAAAACAGTGCTACCAGAAGACAAACAATGAAGTCTCTCTTTTCAGGGCACATATGACACTATTTGTATAGCTTCAACAGGAGTCTGCAGTTAATTCAGGGCTTTCAATAAAATTTACATTCACCATATGTAGAGGATAAAACACCTTCCTTGCATTTGGAAGCTGAATTGACCTGCTTCCCCTCCCTCATGTGATCAGTTTGCCCAGAGAAACTGTAATCCTCTTTGGAGCCCATATAGTAAAAATGTCTTTAACAAAACAGACCTTCCAACATAAAACTATTACGTGAGGAAACAAGGCACTAAGCGGTACAATAACTTGAAACACATAATACTGTCAGAAACAATGACTATAGGCTTGACAGTTTCCATCAAATGGTACCAATTTAAAGCTTTTAGTAAGTGCAATCATTAATGTATGCAGAACTGTTAAGTAGTGAGTCAGAGTAACCTAGCTGCATTTTGTTTTATACTGACAAACCATGAAGGAACAGCTCAAATACTGAAAGTACAGTTGCTGATTAGGTATTTAGTTTTGCAAGTATCTTTGGAGTTATATTCAGTTATTTTCAAAGAATGAGTGTGTACAGTGCAGTTCTGCACAGGCTGAAAGAATACCTTTCTTCCCTCAGATAAATAGGACATATTTTAAACCTACCTACCGTATCACTGTTGAGAGGACCAATACTGAGCAAAAACAGGGAGAGGGACAGCCTGAATCAAACCATGTGTATGAAAAACTCATACTTTCCAAATGCTCTGAAAAGTTTTAGCTTTTAGATGTTTTTGAGTAGGGAGCATCTCCTGAAGATTCCAGAGCCATCAATGTGTTATGTGTTAACACCCTTTGGAGGACCTTGTTAACTCCAGAGGGTGCTGTATATACCTGACAATTGACAGCTGGGAGGCATGCACAACTGGAGAAAACAGAACACGAAATCTGCTGATGCCTACAAATTTACAAATTTGAGGTCCAGTAATTTCTAGAGGTCTTTATAAAACAGAGAGGGAGGTGCAGGGAAGACAGGTGCAACCATTAAGGAGAGGAAGCATCAGCTGTTATGAGGAGATACTAGAGCTGAAACTCTTGGAGAGGAAAAAAGTTGGTGAGAGGGGAAGGTGTTTCACAAATATAAAATCACGGGGGATGGCAGATAACATTAATGCAGTGCTTTCATCCACCCGTTGTCCAGGCACTCAGTAACACTAGTAGGAGACTGCTTTAAAACAGAGGGAAGTCCTGGACAACCTTGTAAAGACAGATGATTTCAGTTGGTTCAAAGAAAAGGATGCATTCACAGACCAACAGTATAACAATAAAGTGAATAAATGAATGTAACCTCTGGCATCTCTAATCTAGACACTACAGGGAATGCATTAGAGGGATGGGCCAGGTGTTTCCCTCTTCTGCTGTTTGGGGCAGAACACTCGGCCAAAAGGTCCACTGCTTTGGGGCCAGCTGGGCATTCTCGTTTCCTGGAATCTAGATGTAGAGAAGACTGGGTGTTCCTCAGTGCTAGGCATAAATATTGGCATTTGTATATGCAGAACTTTAATCCTGGATCTCACTTAGTTGCCATCTAAAGCCTTTACTGGCTTCTGATTTTGATGTTGAAGTTCATCCAGTGTTTAAAGATTGACTTCTAGGGTTGTCTAGAGGCACAAAAATCTTGAAAATGAAGAATGGCTTAGCACCATCTTCATCATTTTTTTGACCTTTTTCAAGTAAAGAAGCTTGGTTCACTTCTCCACTTACCTGTTTTCTTGAAGAAAGAGAGACATAAAAGAAAGAGCAGATATGCTTACCTACAGGATAATATCAGAGCTCATAGTCCTGAGAAAATGGAGCTGCCTTCATTTCACTCACAATGTTGAGGCCAAACATCAGAACAGAGACCTAAGGCACACTCCCTTCCTCTTCACATTTAAAAGGTCCTTTTTCTTCTGCATTAACAAAACAAAGTAGAAGTTCTGGGAGTTGTTTGGTAGCTGGGTGGTGAGGTAGCATAAGAGATATGTAGCTGCTACATCTGTGCCCTGTCCTAGGAATCAGGCATCTTCTCTGCAGTGCAGTTTTTCTTTGTATAAGAGTTTCTCTTACAAGGGATGTGATTGGTTTTTGGCATCATACCCCCTTAGTTGGTCTTTCCATTGCTCCTGAATGTTGCATCTTCTGGACTAATTTTCCCACTATCTTTCTATCTCCCTCTCTAATGTACTAGACTTATTTCTAACAATACTTTAAAGGCATTAATAACATCAACAAAAATATTCTAGTGATATGTGGAAATCTGCCTGTTCATTTTAGGTCAAAGATATTTCACCTACCTACAGGTTGTCTGAATTTTCTCAGAACCTAGAAATCTTCCTGGATATCTAGAAAAATCGGAAACTACTGCCTTAGAGTGTGGCTATAGCAATGAAGTAAATGCAAAGGAACATGCTAAGAGAAGAAAAATGCTGTTAATGTTTCCAAACCACCAGCAAAATGAAAATAAAATAAATTTGGGGCGAGGTCAGACACTCAGGTCAGTTCCAATTTTGTAAAAAATTATTTTTTCCTTAGCAGGAACACAGCAGAAGTGCAAATGTGGCACGTCATGTCCTGCTGGAGTTCTCTGTACTTCATGTTGCACACATTTTATTTCAAAAGTGTTTTGTGTTTGCCAAGGTGTCACAAATTGTTGTGATCCTCCAAGCTAGCAAGTTCCTAAAGCACCATGTAATACAGCAAATTCCTGCTATCTAACTTTAAGTTACCTTGACTCAATTTCTCTTCTCTGTGGCTTTCCCAGGATTGAAAATAATAATAAAAGAATGGTTCAAAAAGCAGAAACAAAGCCAGGGAGGCATTTGGGCTTATCTTTTTTAATAGAGGCCTGGAGAAAAGGCAAGCTAACCCTTCTGATAAGGAAAAGTATGTTAATCTCACCTCAGACAGGTTTTCAATATCTGCCATCCAACCCCTCCTCTCTAAATTCAGTCACCTCTGTTAGTAATGCGGTGTCTGATTAGCAAAAGTATTTAGTAAGCTAATGTTCACTGTCCACAGCAGGAGGTTCACACAGCTTGGCTGATGAGAAATGAACTGCCTGAAGCTAGCTTTTAATGGCAACTAATTTCCCATATTTGATACTCAGCTCAGCCAACTAATATCTAGCTCAACCGTGACAAGACAATCACAGTTCCTTTTGAAAATCCTTTAATCTGGGATGCAAACCAGTGTGCTCAAGGCTATAATGAACTTCTGAGATTATGTACTGGCTATTTTATAGGAGTTATATTTTCTCTTTCCTTTTTCTGTCTCAGAAAGGCTTAAGAATACATAGTTTCATACTTTTGTGCATTTTGCCGAGTGCACAGAGATAATTTCTTCCTGAAAGTCAGTGGCAAAAAAAGTTTTAAAAGGACAAGTAAACAGCTTGGCTTCCAGATAACCCATAGGATGTGGCAGTTCACAACAGCAAAACATCGTAAGTGGCTTTTAAATCAATTGATCTTGTTATTCTGAATGTGTTTTAAATATCAAACATGTTTTATACTACACTGGCTTGGGCTTTGACAAATCCCATTACTCTCTGTTACTCTATCTCATTACACAGTGAATTATTAAATAGAACACTTAACCTAATTAGATATTATTGTCATGATACATGCAGACATCCTGAAACGAGTCATTCCTTATTGTTTTTCTGACTAGTCCCTCAGTTGTTTTTTATCTCTTCTTCTGTGTTGGTGGTAGGGTTTTTTTCTTCCTTAGGAAGTATCAAATCTCTGGTAAAAGAAATGTTGAGTTTTTTCCTGTTTCTATTTAAAATTATTTACATAGATACACACAAAACCAAACAACTAAAAATTATTCTGGACCACAAACACTGTTGTTTCTCCTCTAGTAGTGTGCATACTCGTTCACTTCTTTGGAGCTAGTATGATATGCTTAGCAGTATTTTGGTTTTAGACTAGACTAGAAAATTTCATTCAAAGACACTCATTCCAGGAGAAAGGAAAGTCTTCAACTCTTCTATAAATTTTCTGACAACCCCAGGCTGTACCACATTGTATGCCCAGTACATTGCAGGGCCATACAGCCTCTTGTCAAGCCCTCACTGATGGCCAAATCGTGCATCTGTAAAGATGCATTGGATAATTGCTTACTATTCATTTCAGAGAATTATCAGATCGACAAAGCCAGGCAAGTATATTTTCTCAATCTTTTCAAAATACGTGCAGTCACAGGTGGCTAATTAGAAAAGATGCTTTCTATCATATAATATACTTTTAAATTAACAGACTGTCACTTGCAGATCTGGTTTGGATCATTTCATTATTATTCCAGCAAACTTTAAAAATAAAATATTTATTTTTCTCACTCATACTGTGCAAATCAGGTCAAAAATATTACTTGATATAGGCATAACTTGTAAGAGTTGCTTTGGCTATTTACCAAGTTGTCATGTTTATCTTTTCAGTGACATGTCTCATATTGGGAAACATGACAAATAGTGTAGATAGTGTTATTGTTGTGGGAGGCAGTTTTCCCATGTTCAATGATGCTAACTATAGAATATTCATTTTTCAGAAATGGCCCATGTTCATGTGCCAATGAAGTAAAACCCTCCAAAATGTATGAACTCACAGCTAATTCATGTCACCTGAATACATCCCTGTGCTGAGGATGTCCTGGGAGTGATGCAGTTTCTGGGAGAACATCCCCGTTGCAATTTGCTTTGTATGACACCACTGACTCCTCTGTGCGCCCCTTTTTTTCTTTTGCAGAGGCAATAGCCCAGTGTGTCAAGTCCTTCCTACATTTGTTCTATGTTCCTTTGTGCTAAGTGTTAGGTAATATTACCTTTCATGCTTTTTTACTCCCATACCCCTCCTCCTTCTACATCTATTTCTTTATTTTTAAGTCAAAATGATGGAAATCCAGCTCTGCAGTCAAGATGACCTTCATTTTTCCAAGTCAACATATGAGTTAGATACTTTTACTATTCACAACATGTGTGTTAGCAATCACAATTCTGTGTATTGTGAATATTCACAACAATATTTCACTGTATTTCATGGTGAAAGTGAGGGAGACACTCAAACATGCATCAAACGAGAAGAGAAAATACAAAATGGTGGCTACTGTCTGAGTCAACAAGCAGCTCGTATTCTTATCTGTATGTATAAAAGTAAGATTACTGGATTTCTTTAGCTCTTTTATGAGTTAAATTGGAAACTGATGTGCCTGACATTAAGACTCTTACTAGACACTTACTTGTTCCTGCTTGGCAAATATCATCTCTGTGTGGATGAGCTAGTTTCAAAAAGACCAGGCATAAGTATTGCCACTTCCACAATCTGGAGAGCTTGTACATTTTAAAAATGTCTGGCTCAGTCAATATCAGAAAACAACCTTCAGAAAAGGTGGGATGGATAGGATGGATTTTTTTGATGTACCATTGAACATCTGTGATGCGCCAGAATGCCCATCCAGAGCTTGCTGAAATGAGCTGTTTTACAATGTTGTCAATATCCACAGAAAATCAAGGTCAAAAATTTGCTAGGAATTCAAGATAAATGTCAATGGTATCACTATTTTAAATTACGTATTTCTGAAATAAAAAGATTGAGAGTACATATGAAATTGCAATATATTAGGGGCAACTGTGTTTAGAGGACTTTCTGATTGCAAAGCCAAGAGTTACAAAATTAGAAAAAAGATTAGGAGATCAAGATTTTGGAGAGAGTGATTAGAAAAATGGGTGACCACCTACGAAATTTTAACCAGAGCCCTTGTGAAAGAGTATAGTCTGCACTCACAGTGATGCCAACTGCTTTCCAAAGGACTCTTGGATCATTCAGTTCATGGAAGGGAGGATGCAGAAATAATGTGTTATGCCTGTGTGGGAAAAAGTTTATTACCTGCAGGGTCCTGGACAGTGACTGCTGTTAGGATACACTCAGTGCTTGAAGCAGGATGTCATGAAGAAAAGGGTGATAATTTCATGGACAGTTTCACAGAAACACTGGAAAACTAGATTCTCTTCCTCATTCCACCATCAAATTCTGGTGTGATGCTGGACAGTCATTTGAACTGGCTCTTTCACAGGTGGTCAATAACTACTTGTTCCTCTATTTGAAAGTGTTTTAGAAGAGAGTTGCTGCATAAAAAGTGTCCAGCTCTCATAACTGCAGTGAAATTCTTGAGTGTATATGGTTACATTATGCTAAGTACTCTAAAAGATTAATTCCTAGACATCCTAAAGTGGGCACCTAAAATTAATGGGCTTTTTTTTTTTTACTATTTTCATCTTAATCTCTTTAAGTTCCTCACTAGTCAAATGAGATAATTATACCTCTCTCCATCATCAGGTTGTTATGTAGATAAAGTCATAAAAGATTTTGAACCAGTTAGGTGCTACAGTGATGAGTGTTATGAAGAAGACTTGAAGTAAAATACCAGCTCTATAATCAGCACTAGGACTGGATGGGGTGTATGGGAAGGGGCCTTCCATTAACAGAAGTAGAACCCAAAGTGATCCAGCATGTGGTGAGCGTTCTCGTGTCTGCACAAGCGGTGAAAGTAGTGATGTGCCTCAGCACCAGAACCAGTGAAGCCAAGACTGCTGCAGCTTTGTATCCTCTGCACCTAAGCCAGGGTGAAGTTTCACTGGAGTTTTTTTCTCCTGTCTTAGTTCTCTGACACGTAATAATGAATGAGTTTGCAATAAAACTTTTCTTCTAAATGAGGCATTAAAAGGGTATCCAGCTTCTCATTTTCACCAAAAAAAACCAAAACAAAAAAACCCAAAAAACCCCAAAAAACCCCCACCCAAACACTAGTACAGGCTGTGAGATCTTACTCATCTTTGAGAAATTTTAGTTGAAACTAGTCAGTGCATTTAAAGCACCATGGTCATCAAAACCTTGATAATAAGGGAAGACAGGCTACAAATAATTTGTAGTGGTAGACAGGTACATGAGCATTTATATTCGGGGTGACAGCTGAACTGTGTTTCTCATGTTTCTCAGTGTTTTAAAGCTTCTTACTGCTTTAATAGGCTGTTTCACATGCAACTGTGTTTTAGAAAGAGAACTATCAGCTATGTGAAATACCCTTAAAGACCCACTGCATGGAGAAACGGTAAAGCTGAGATCCTCATATGAGTGTCACAGGTCTTCTCAGGCTTGAGCCTGAGACACTTAACAGTGTTTCCTCTTCAGTGAGGAGAACAGGTTGTTGCCCTTGAAAGTTCTCTCCTGCAAGAGGATGGTATTGGGCTGTGGGATAAAAGGTTCATGACATGAAGTATCCCAGAAACACGATGGTAGGTGAGAGAAACCCAGTATCATGGCCAGACACATGAACTTCTGCCCCTGTTTTCAAATTAAACTTTATTTTGAGCTATTTTCTGAGTAAGAGACATTTTGCACGTGTAAGTGTATATAAGGCCAGCAACTTGGAGTTGTACCAAGGAACATAGGTCCCAGATACCTGGAGTTCCAGCAAAAAAAGAGGCCAGAGCCCATGCCCACTGCCTGGGTACCCATGTCAGTGTGTGATTGCTGACAAACATCAAGCTGGACTTGGTGGCTGGAAAGCCAGACAGAGACCAGAGGTGCTGCCAGTTCTTCACCAGCAACTGAAGGGGGCTACCTTAGGAACCCATGTGTCTGTGTGTCAACAGCTGGGGAGATGGGGGATCCAGAGGCAGTTTTGGGGCAGACAAAATTCAGACTCAGCTAGTAGAAGGATCCATATAATCCCTCTAAATATAGGTATCCAGTCTGCTAAAATATAGGTATATATTTTTCCAATTAACAGCTGTCATCCTGATCAGCTAGTGAGGAGAACAGGATGAGGCCACAGTGCTGTTTGGGCTTGTGAGTGTTGTTTTCTGTCAGTGTCGATCCATGTGGCTGGTCACAGGTATATATGTGTGTATACATATGGTGTGTATGTGAGCCTACTGGGAATACACGCTCAGCCTCACTGCCGGCTGATCCGGAGGCTGCAGAGCTGCAGCAGCCTCCCCTCTGTCGGGCTGCTGGGCATGACAAGCCCTAACAGATGGGCCCTTCTCTGCCAGAAGGTTTCAAACCCGTCTCCTAAACAACGAAGGAATGCTGCTCAGGAATACAATATTTGCTTCCAGGATATAAGGAATTATGGTCTAATGGCTACAGGTCCGCTCGTATCTCTTCCTCTGAACCTGTCCTCTGTCGTACCCTTACCTGCTGGATAATCACTTCTCTCTTGGGAACAGCAGGTAGCACTCAGCAGCTCTGTTTCAATAACACATATGCTATACAAAACAGAAAAAACAGTTGCATGGCTTCTTCTCTTTGTTCCATACTGTTCTCTTCTTCCATACTGTTCCTCCTCCTTACATTTTTGTCACCCTGAATGCTTTGCTGGGAGTACAGTTAGTTGGAAGGAGAGGTTGTTGCTAGGTTATCTTTCCAAGGCTAGCTAGCAAGAGTTTCAAATGACTTCTGTAGTCCTGAGCCGTAAGTCTTCTCCAGGCACTGATATTTCTGCTATTTCTGATATTTCTGAGCGTGGGTGGGAAAGGTGAACTGAATGTAGAGGCACACGAATTTTAAGATAGAAATAGCATGAAAGGGAATGTTCTACTGGCTTGATAATAACTTGTCAGCTGGGGCTGACGAGGCTCATGTTTGCTGTAAAGTCTGGGATTGGGGTTCAGTGCCTGTTGCCTGCAGTTTGCTGGCTCCCCCTCTGAATTCACATTCCTTTAAAGCACACAAAGGATATCTATACACATTTCCACTCACTGAGTTACAATTTGATTTATCCCAACTTACCTCATGATTCAAGAAATGAATGATTTGTTAGCGTAGACAGATCAAAACTGATGTCTTAGGTTCTGCTATGACTGGTCCTTGGAGCTTGTTTGGAGGATTGCACTCTCCTCATATCACCCTCACTTCTTACAGAAGAGATTGAAAAACTGTGTAAAAACTATGCACTAGGAGGAAAAAACCCCCAGACTTGTCATTGTAATACAATTTTTAGAGAAAATCATCCAATTTAGAATTAGATGATGCTTAGTCTCCTTACAGGCCATACTCTGTTGTCAATTTTTCTTCACAATTTACTTGTTCCCAGCATTGAAAAACTCTATGGTTTACTGTAAACATATTACTGCTAATAACTGAATACAGAGGTCTCCTTTTTTTTTTTTCTTTTTTTTAAGCAGAAGCAATGCAGGTGTTAATCAATTTTGTGGCATGATGTCATGATCTGGCAGGAACAAACACTGACCACAGGAGATGGGAGAGGAGCAGATCCAGACAAGAAAACAACCCACCAGTGACACAGTGTTAAAAAAAGAGCACAGGGGCAAAAGATGCAATTAAAGAAATCAGGGAGATATGGGGAGGGAGATATGAGGAGGGAATACTGCACTTGAGAATTGAAACCTCATACACCGCAAATTTCTATTTTCTTTTTCTGTCTTTCTTATATGGAACTGTTGATTTTACTCTTTAGTTCAGCAGTTTTTTTTGATGAATATAAGATAATTTGTCTCAGACTAGATAGCGGGGGGGGGGCAGACTTGAGCTGGTGTAAATGGCTCTCACTTCATTCTCACTGAGAAGCTACTCCAACACTCTTTGTTCTCTGCAGAACTGCTGAAACATGTCAACTGCTCAGCACTTATTGCAGTGGTTAGACTCTCTTCTGCTTTTGCATCATATTGCTTTGTACCATTTTCTTGCAGTTTTGTCAGAGAGGTAACTACATTTCATTGATGGTGTATGTGCAACTTGTAGTCTTTGGGAAAAATAATAAAGAAACAAACTGACACTTATACTGTAAATGCCTGGAATTAATTTGGGGAAAGAATAATCTCTCAAAGCAGAAATGCTGTGTGGATGTCAAATTGTCAGCTCCTCACAGTTTCTTTTTATACTCACTTGGCATCAGTGCTGATATTTTTTTCCTTTGCCCTTTCCCTAGATGTATTAATGCCACCACACATAACTACACATTCACTGTTGCTGGATGCAGCAAAAATGTATCTGCATCTCTGCAGGTGGATGTTGAAATGTTGTATTGGGCTGGTGAAGAGTAATTTTGCTAAACAGTAAATACTTGCTCTACTTAAGCTTTTGTTCTTTTCTCTGCTGTGAAAAATTGGCTGTCTCTCAGACCCAGAAAACAGTGCTGGATTCTCTAACACTAAATTGCATTGTTGAAGCTCCACTGGCTTCAAAGTGGATATTCCTCATTTACTGGCCTTCAGTGAGAGTAGAGTTGAGGCCACAGTCCTGAGTGTATTTCCTGTTAGGTGTCTCTGGTATCTGCCCCTGTCCAAGCTCGCTCGGCCCCGGCAGATGAACCTCAGGATTAAAGGGTGGGCTCAGTTCAGCGCACACTGTGTCTCACCTAAAAAATCCACTGCGCAGGCTCAAAGGGTAAAGACCTTTCCCAAATCTTTGCTCGCGAAGACTGGCCATACATCTCTGGTATAGTATCAAAAAGGTAGTTTTCTAATGTCTGTGTCTTCTAAATAATTAATCTAGAAGTCTCTATGTCCTGGATCTAGTAATACCACTCTACTGGTGTTGACCATTATCTGTTATTTGTTAACTTTTTTTTCAGCCAAATAAAAAAGCATACTTTGTGTGCACACAAGTCAGATGTTTCTGGGAGAATAGGGCCTTTGGTAACACCGAGGGAAAAATTTAATTTTACCCCCACCCCCACATCATTTACATAACTCAGATTGATGAGATAGGAAGGAAAGTGTTTACAATGCAAGAAGATAGGAATTTGGGGATTTAAATAGGAAGCAAATCGAAATGAGCTGTCTGAGGTAATTATGGAACACATACTTCATATGTTTTCATTAGATATTGCTACTATACTACACAAGGCAAAGGAGTTTGATTAAACTACAGCTCAGTATATAAATTTATGCATAAATTACCCAGAAATCAGTCAGTTCATTATCTTTCAGGAACTCAGCAGGGAACAGAGCAAAAGTTTAGGTCCACTGGGATAAATAATTTGAACAAGAATAAAACCTGTATTAGGTAGAGAGAAAAAACACAGACAAGGTCCATGAGATGGAGCATGACAAGGGGTTAAATTAACTCCTGCTCAGAGCCCCAGGCGGGGAAAACAGCAGGGAGGGCAGGAAGGACTGAGCTCCTTCTCCACCACTGGGAAGCCCAGAGCAGTTAATGTTTGCCCACAGTTCCCATGGGACCACACTAATGCCTGGAGAAGGAACATTTCACATAAATGCCTAGAGAAGAGACACTTCTCTCCTGCAGGCACCTGTGGTGCAGGCGACAGCTTTATCCTTTCTGTTTGGAAATGGTACTTCAGGTTGGTTTCACCACTGGTTTGCTCATGCAAGGGGGCTCATTGAATAGCAGGAGGCTAAATTACTTTCTGATCTAACCTCCAGCCTCTGGCAGAGTGAGGGATTTTGTTTTAATGAAGAATTTTCTCAGATATTGTTAGCCCTTACTTTTGACAATATACTAATTTTTAAAAACATTGCATACAGGATCTCAGGAAGGATCATAGCTGAAATCTACCATCAGGCTGTCCTCAGCCTTGAGCCAGCTTTTGACTGCTGCATGTTGCTGGGAAGGAACCACTGGATGAAAGGCGAGGCTACCAGGAAATCTGTGACAAGCAGTCAGAGCATGATCTTCACAAACCCTTCAAGCAATAAAATTTGTGATAAATACTACTTAGCGTATTTTCAATTGATTATTATTCTTCAGGCCAGAATCTGCCATTTAAGAAAAGGAGTGTTCACAAGAATGTAATATCAGCTATTTGGTGAGAGAAACCATTACAAAACACTCTGCATTAACCTTTCATGTAATTGTAGTGCGTCTACTCCAGGTCTGTGCATCAGTATTTGATTGATAGAAACTATGGCTCTCACAAGTACATATATCCTCTTTTTTGCATTTGTTAAAGCAGGCTGGATTAAATTTCTTCCACTTCTGCTTACATAAAGTGATGGTGTATCATTTTTGTTGCTAATGAGGACACAGGATTTGTACCTATGTTCAGGTCCTATGGTATGATCTCATTGAAATGCCTTTCAAGGATCTCTCTTTAAGTCTGTTTGTATTTTTCTATATTTTTTTAAAAAGCTGCAACAAACACTGTCAAAGGTCTTAGTATTTAACTTATATCTCTCTTTTAGCCTTTCCCGCACCTCCCCCTATTCCTGCTAAGGGTGCTTGTTCCCTTTTAGTCCTTCATCTCTTTAAATTTCTTTACAATCAATTACAAGACACTGATCTGTCTCTCTCGCTCACTGTCTGTAGTGTATCAGCACCAGCTTCAACTGTAATCCACTCTGCCTTGTTATTGACTGCCTCTTTCCAAGCCTAGTATCATCATCAAATACCACTGTTTGACTAAACAACCTTTTAATAAATAAACACAACAAACCTTGGCACTAATAATAAAGCTTCTGACTCTCCGATAATCCCCTTTCCCATTAAATCACTCTGAAGTTCAATATTCCTCCTATATTCACAGCCAGTATAATCTATTACATCAAGCATTTTTTGGGGGAACTCTGTTACAAGCTCTGTTCCTTTTCCACCATGATCTCCTGACAACAGATGACATGTGGTAAGATTGTTAAGTCTCAGAATTTTGACTGGTATTTCATAGATTTATACATTTTCACATCAGAAGGGACATCTTGCTTGACACTCTGAACTACAGAGTTTTATCCAGCCATTCTTAGATAGGGGTAGACTACTTCTCCTTGTGCTGCAATGTCTTTTAGGAAGACTTACAGTCTTGAATTCAAGACTGGTCATTTATTTTTGGTGGCTAATAATGTGAAAAATAGACACTTTTTCACATTTCACATGAGTTTGCTGTTTGAATCCAGTTTGAATTTGATTGATGTTAGCCTCCAGCCACTGCATCCTGTTTCTGTGTGCAAAATTAAACATTGTTATGCCCCCAGAAATTTTTCCTTGCAGACTATGCTAAGTCCATTTCAGCTTCCAAATAGCTACTCTCTCACTCCCTTACTCCAATGAATGTCCTTCCCCTTTTCACAGCATTCTTATGCTGGCACTGTAAGCTCTCTCCAATCTTCTACTGCCCCCCATGAGTGCAGGTGAAGTAAGTAGAAACTGCATATTCCAATAATAATCTTGTCCCTACTTACTATGTAGGTAAATTAATATCCATAACCCTACTTTCTATTTCTCTGTTCACCCATGAACTGTTCTTTCTAGGTCTTTTGGCCATGACATCCTGATGGGATGTTTGCAGTCTACTGCCTTTACTGTCTGTAATGCTTGCTGCAACTGAAACAAGAACTGTCACTATAGCTTTCTCCTGCAAGTTTTCCCCAATATTTTCTCCGACAGCACTTTCATCCAACGTTATCTTCACCTGATTACTTTTCCTAGTGTTGTTTTGAATAAAAGGAATGGTTTCTTGCTGTCAGATCAAATTCCTTCTTAGAAGTAAAGGCATTGAATATGATACCTTCTATTTTATTATTTTTTTCCTTTATATTTAAAGAGCTTTTTAATGCAGTACATGTGCTAATATATCTGCATTTATTTCGCTGCTGTTTTTTCTGAATAGGGCATAGGTCTTTGATACGGACAATTAATTTAAGCCCTCCGATGTTCTTCTTTCATTTACTTCATCTTGGATGTAGCTTTGATTTATCATGGCATGTTTTCTTCTCATGGAAAAGAAGTATCTGATTATTTCTCCATGACAGCCTGTGAACATAGGAATAAATAAATTATTTTATTTTTTTTCTGTGTCAGCCCTTTCAACAATATATTACCCCTTCTATCTCTCATTCCACCTCTTGTGCCATCTCTTGTTCCTCTATGTATGAGGAATGTGTGTTCCCATTTGTCTTACATCTCATTCACACCTCTTTCCATTCTTCACCTTGCCTGTTGTCATGGTTTGAATCTTGTTTTCCCCCAGAGGCTAGAAAAGTGGTAGACCCCAAGGGGTGGAAACCCCTGGAAGTTTTGGAATTCTGTCCAATGGGCGCTCCTGCAAAAATGTAAACATATCACAAGCTCACCGGAAGAGATGAGTTGTA